>NC_133359.1:18848814-19448814 GCF_030506205.2 Paramisgurnus dabryanus | reverse complement strand
GAGGTGGGCTGCGAGCGAATTTGGCAGAAAGGTGTTAGAGACACCGTACAGTCGTGGGGTGTCAATACACAGTATATGGCCAAACCGGGGTTTTTTCGGCTAGCGTCGATAGAATTATGGACAGCGGGCCGTGTGTGCGTATTACTGATTGCTTGTCAGTAAGGCGATAAAGTGTTTAGAGACACCGTACAACCGTGGGTGTCAAAACACAGTATAGTAAGCACGGAAAATACTCTTTTTAGAGGAATTAAATACCGTTCGCCACTATAGTGAGGTCGCATAGCCGACAGTATTACACAGTATGTTTGGATAAACAGCACACAGAAAACATTTCAGGGCAGTCCAGCCGAGGCGCGACATAACCCCTTTTCTCCCAGACAGTTTCGTTCTCTGTTGATGCAGCTGTGCTGCGGAGACCAGAGCTCAGCCGTTCAGGTGCACAAGCCTCAGTAGTGACGGTGACCGAACGGCTCACGGAGCAGGGTAGTATGTCTAGGTGGTTTAATGTCAGACTGAACCCATCGCAGAGAGGAAGTCTGCCGTGAGGCCCGCGGTTTTGCCGTTTATTAAAAGGGCAGAAAAACCGGGTATATATATAAGAATGTACCAATATTCAGCGCACTGATATAGGACGGGACTGAATAAAGGGAGGTATTCGGGCCTCAGTATATTATAAACAAATTCGTTCTGCCTCTGATTCCGTCTAAACCAGAGAGAAATTACCAGGCAGACAAAGAATGAGCTATCTGAAGTGAGATCGGCTCAGGCCAGTAAAGCTCTATAATAAGTGTTTTAGCGCTCCAATAGAGGCGTGTCCGCCTTATCGAGCAGACGAATGAGATCGTGCCGCTCCAGGAGGGGAGGGGCATGAAGCTCTCTTATAATGAGTGTTCTTGGTGCTCCAATAGCGGCGAATCGGCCCTATCGAGCAGACGAATGAGATCGCGCCGCTCCAGGAGGGGAGGGGCATGAAGCTCTGTAATCATTGAACACTGGACAGCTGCATTTAGAGGCAGCGAGCCGTAATACCGCGTGCTAGCTAAGCCGTTAAGAGACCTCACCACTGTGGGGAAAGGAGCGAGGGACTCCGCGAGCGTGGAGCACGAGTGGCTGTGCTATGACAGAGACAGGGGCAGACCGCCCGTGTTTGCTTGTCGTATGCATCTATCCAGGTCTACGGTTCCCCGCTTGTTCATCTCAACAAGAGAGGAACGGCAGAGGGGAGCAGCAACACAGACAGAACAGCCATGCGTCGTGACGGTATCACCCGATGCACTCGGGGGATTAATATATGTGCCAGAGATCTCGCCACTGAATGTAAGAGGAGCGAAGGGACTCTGTAAGCATGAACGGTTGCGGTGTGACAGAACACAGGGGGGGTTAGTCCGTGTGTGCTTGTCTATGCATCCATCTAGTCTCATGGCTCGCCGTGTGTTCATCCCGACGAGAGAGGAACAGCAGGGGGAGCACGAAACATGGATAAGACAACCAAAGCATAAGCGCGGTCCCGGCGTGGGAGGTGCCAGACCGGTAACGCGCTCGGAGGAAATTCATAGCAGAGAGGCTCACCGAGCCGCTGTGCTGGACGCTATTACAACAGCGCCTGCTCTTTTAGCTTATAGCTTTATATTAAAAATATTGATCTTACCGGGCGGCCGCAGGGGAGACCTCGTCAGGCGTGTGTCCGCTGCACAGGGCTCGTACCACGGCAAGCGAAGGCTATCTTCGGTTCTCGGCCGGAAAGCGGCAGGGGAAGACGCTAGACCTGGACTCTGCTATCTTCGGTTCTCAGCCGGAAAACGGCAGGGGAAGACGCTAGGCCTGGACTCCGCTGCAGGGCTTTTGTCAACGGCGAGGTAAGGCTTCTTCTTTTTCTTCGGAGCAGCGAGAGGTTCGCGCTGAAGGAGAAAATAATGAGCTCCTGACGATTGAACCGCGCTTATATAGGGACGCGTTCCTCCCGCGCGCGGGTTCAAACGTCATTGGTCTGTACTTTGTACAGACGTTAACCAATAGGCTTCAGTCACGGAGTAAACAGGAGTTTCCCCCATAGCGTCAGCTAACTGACGCAATGCGAAGTGAACCGTATTGAAAGGGAACTGGAAGGAACATGTTTAACAATTAAACGCTTGCCACAGATGTTTGCTGTCTTATCCCTGAGTCCATTGTAGTTGTAGATCTTTCTGGATATCAAACACTGCACAACCTATGTTAAGTTTACTCAACTGAGGAAACCAACTGCATTATTTTATTTCCCAAACTCATATCTTGCAACATTGTATTCCTTAAAAAACTAAGTTGCTGTTACTAATAGTTTTTCTACACATTTAATAAACCCCAGAACCTGTTAACTAAACTCAGCTAGTTTCTTTAATAATCTTTGATACTAATCAGTCAAATGTGTGATTTTTATAACCCTCAAAATAGGATGAACTCTTTGTACTTGTGAAATTTTCAACCCATCAAAAAGGATCGAACCCAACCCATGGGGTTGTTATTTATCCCAGTGGTTCTCAAACTGGGAGCCGTGAGATGTTGCCAAAGGGGGCAATAGTTTTTTTTTTTTTTTTTTTGGGCCATTTTGCCTTTATTGATAGACAGTAGATTTTTAGAGACGACAGGAAAGTAGAGGGTGGAGAGAGGGGTATAGGATCGGCAAAGGACATCGAGCCGGGATTCGAACTCGGGTCGCCGTAAGTGCGTTTGCACCATATGTCGGAGCGCTGACCACTACACCATCGGCTCCGACAAGGGGGCAATACTTTTGACATTTTATAAAACACATTAATTTATCATAAATTCTGTGTAATCAAACCTCAGAAAAATAAGGCTAAACCACTACTAATATTAAATTTAAGTTTGGATTTTTTTATGTTATAGATTTTATTTGGGAGGCCCCAGCATAACAACTAAATTGGTTGGGTTTGATAGATTCTTAGGGTGTAATGCTGACACATATGGAACAGTGAAATTACACATTTAAGTGGTGCTTGATCACAATCATAATATATTTTATAGCAACAAATAATATCTTTATAAAATTAAATTCACTCTAATTTGAGCATTCAGGCTTACAATGAACAGCCCATTACAACTGATTCTGCTAACATTATATTTAATATATTTTTGTGCTGTTGCTTTACAGTGTTTGTTTGAATTATGTATCAATCAATTTAATCTCCAAATACGATCTTGCCAGATGTGTCCACTTTGCCATAGGTTTAATTAAAAAACAATTCTTATCTTATCTCATTGAATAGGATTCGTTGGCATTTTAAGTGTGATATTCTGATAAAAAAACAAGACTGATCATGTCTTCTAGGAAATAGCACAGCATGTTTAGGATGCTATATTGGTGGCCTGTGAAAAAATGTATTTCATGTTGGGTAAGCGTCACATCCTTGTTTATTTTAAACAAATAACAAATGTATCATTTGACAGAATGTGTTACTCATCGTTTAAATAGATTGTTTAATCTCAAACACCAACAAAGAGTAAACATTTATTGGGTTCCCAGCATCTACTTGACCCAAGGCAAAATTTAAGTTCCACCTTCAATTCCACCCTCTGATCACAAAGCAAAAGCCATTGGAAACGGGTGAGCTCGAGCAGAACGGATCTCTATGGGATCAGTGAAGATGTTCCAGATGAAGATGCTGGAATGGGCCATAGTCCTACTGGCCCTGCAGTCTGCATATGCAGGTTAGTAGACTACAAAAACTTATCTCAATTCATAAATAGCTCAACTGTTCTGACATATAAAATATTGTAAATTCATCTTAAAGATATTTGAAAGATGTTGGGCACACAGGGTCAGAAGAATTAGATGGTTTTTTTTTTGCCAACAATGGGTAACTACTAGGGGTGTGCAGCGGAGTCAGTATTGTACAATACATCACCTTTAAACATTTATTGTGTCTGTCAGCACAGTTCCATATGTGACCTATGCTGTCTAAATGAGGTTTTCATAAAAAATTAAAAGCCTACATTAATCCCTTGTCTAGCATCTCAATACTCTGGTAATTAAACATCTAAAATGATATTTATTTATACGTTTTCTGATAGGTGCCCCGTTCTAAATTATTAACCTAATACTACAAAGATGCGTCTTCATCCACATCTTTGTTTCAGTTTAAATACATGCAGGAATTTGAAAATAAAATGCAGGACTTGCTTGATGTTTAAAGAGTTATTAAGAGAGATAAAGTTCTGGAACTGATTTATGTTAAAAAGTTATTAAGATCGACAAGACAAAACTGACTGACAGATCCAAAATGCACAGACGCGCAAGTGCGCGCACCGATATACACATATACACAGAATAGATCAAAAACGTCTGTTTTGACAGGAATTCACAAAAGCATAATAAGCATTACAACAAACTTGCTGAGCTCATTCTTATCTATGTCCATACAGCATTTGTGTGAACATAACAAATTGTTTAAAAAAAAAAAACTTTCTCATTGATCTTCATCTTAAAAAATAAATAATCAGATATTTGTTTAACATTTCAAATAACAGTATGCTCTATTATTTTAAAATCAGTTTTGACCATTAGTTCAAAACAAGCAAAATGATTTTAAACAATGAGGTTTTAGAAACATTCAAATAGAATGTTTTAGTTATTATTTATTTACTTTATTTTTATGTTATTTGCAATTTATGTCATAGTAATCTTCAGTTTATAATTCAGTGCTGATCCAGCAAACACGTGATTGTGTCTGGCTGAATATTTTTTTCTGTTATTCTGATGAATTCATTTTTCATTTTACAGCCGTTATCCGCTTCAGGCACATCCCTTGTAACTTCTTAAAACAAGCAAAAGCTACAACAGATTCTAAACTATTGACTAAGATCAGTGTTTTATCAAATTGTTCTTTTTACATTGACAATTTCTTTTGTCTTCTAATTTCAGTCTTCCCCACTGTGCCAAATCTGGTGAAAACATTAGGGATTAAAAATAAAAAAATAGATTGTTTCAGTTTTACAGTCATTAGAAAACTACATTGTGCATATTGGTTTACTAAAATTGTCTACTACAAAAACAAACGTTAATAAATGTTCTCTCTTGAATTTGCAGAACTGAATCCGGATCACCAATCCACCATCTGTAGCACATGGGGAAATTTTCACTTCAGGACCTTTGATGGTCATTTCTATCAAATGGCTGACACATGTAACCACATTCTGGCTGGGATGTGTGACACGCATGCCTCAGATTTTAACATCCAAATGCAAAGAACGATTGTGAATGGCTCGGTTACTTTCACCTCAGTCAAATTAGAGCTGGAGGGGACGTCCATCAAATTTAGTCAAGGCAAAATCTTCATGGACAACAAAGTGTGAGTTTATCTTTTTGAAAGGTGTAAATAAAAATGTCCTTTACTGTTTTGCACATTTTGTGTTTAGACAATTGTATTAATATTTTGGTTAACCAATCATTACACTATGACCATGAATGCATTAAGCAATGACTCCGCAAATCAATGTGACCTGGCCAACAAATACCATAGACAAAGTACAATAGCGATTACAGGTTCATACATGAACAAATAACATTAAACTACTAAAAAACTGTAGCTGCAACCAATCTCCTCCTGGTTTTCAAAAAAAACCTGTTAGTTATTTCTAAAATAAAATCCTATTTTTAACTTTAGCTTTTGTACAATTTATCAATATGCAACTTAAAAGAGAGCTGATCGTCAATTAATATACCCAAATATTTGTACATTTTGACTTTGTTCAATCTGCTGACAACGCATAGTAAAAATACTAGGAAGACTATCCAATGTTTTTTTTTTTTTTGATTTTGAGAAAAGCATAGTCTTAGTTTTATCAACATTTTTTTTTTAACTATTTTAAGCTGATACAGTTGTATGTGAACTAGGTTAAAAGCAGATTGTATAAAGGAAAAGTTTGGTGTAAAGTCACAGCCTTACAATAAATAACGGAATCGCCTGCGTCTTTTAAAAATTTGCTTGTAAAAATGCCATCACCCAAATTATTGATATGGTTAGCAAATAAATTTGTGCCCAAGACTGATCCTTGCGGTACACCACAAGTTACACTCAGAGTTGCTGATTTGCAATTATCAAAATAAACACACTGGGTCCTATCTGCAAAATAGGTGGCAAACCAATCAGCAGCATGGTCAGAAAAATATATTACGTAACTTTGCCAATAGAATGCAATTGTCTACTGTATCAAATGCTTTGGCCAAATCTAAAGAAAGAGCTAAACAAGTGTTTTTGCAGTCCATCGCCCCAAAAATGTCATTAATGACCTTTATTGCAGCAGTAGTAGTACTATGCTGTCTTGAAAACCCAGACTGTACGTTAGACTAAATATGATTGGAAACCAGATATTCCTTTAATTGATTACCAAGCAATGTTTCTAAAACTTTAGCCAAAATTGGTTATTTGGAAATCGGTCTATAATTATCCATACACAAGGAATCTCCTCCCTTTAAATGAGTTAGTACATAGGCCGATTTTCAAAATATTGGTTTCTCATTGTTAACTAGGGTTGGATTAAATATTAAGTTAAATATTAGATTAAAAGTTTAAAAATGTATACTTTTTCAATAAATATATTTTCCAAACTCTGTGCAGACCCGAAAAAACAAAGAGATACATTGTGTCATAAGAGCGAAGATTATAATTTACATTTGTAAACCACTAGTTGACCTGTAAATAAAACAGTACAAGTTTAAACTTCCCCGCATATCCAGAAGGTAGCTTAGCGTTGTCATGAGAGAGGTTTGGCAGGCAGGCAAGAACACATGTAGCTAACTTTGTATATATTCATTTTATACAGTAATGTTAGCATGGTTTAGTAGATGATACTCTATAACTATTATTTGAACTAAGGTATTTACTTGTTTAGTAAATAACTGTGCGCTGTCAGAAAAAAATGGTCCCAAGCTGTCACTGGGGCATATACAAGTCATACACATCTAGGATGGCTACACTCTAAAAACGGCTGTTTTTTTACCCATAATGGGTAAATATTGGACAGAACACATGCTGGGTTAAATATTACCCAATGTTGGGTTGTTGTTATGCAACCATTTGGTATAATAACCCTGCAGTTGAGTTAAAACAACCAAGCATTGTGTCAATTTTAACCCACTATGGGTCAAAAATAATCCAGTCATTTTTAGATTGTAGAGGGCAAGTAAATTCTCACGAAATGTGATTCTTAAGGAGTCTACTTATTCATAAACTACAAACATAAACTACAAAGCTTGAAAAATATATTTTGAAGAAAATATTTTGCCCTAAAAATAAAACAACACCTAAAGTACTAAAATACTTAAAAACACTTTTCCTAATGGATTCATATAAAGGGTTTGTCCTGAAAAAAAAACACTATTTAAAATTATATACAAATATGTTTGGCAAAAAAACAACATATACTGTGCATAATTCATATGAAAGTTTGTTATAAATTTTATTTTTTAATGTTGTTACATATTTGTTTGCCTTACACTGCATTTGTTTCTATATATCACAGAAATAATGTAATGTAGGGTTACATCATTTAGTTTATACCTATATAGATATATGTTTTCATAATTTCTTCCTGCAGGGTATCTATTCCCATGAGTCAAAATGGAATTAAAATCGAGGGAAGCTCTTCGAGTGTTAAGGTCTCCAAATATGGAGTGACTGTCATTTGGGAGGAAGAAGATCACTCTATGGTGGTAAGCTACATCACAGATTTTGCTTTCTGAGAACAGCCCAGGTTCTTTAGTAATATGTCATGCAATTTTGATCTAGGGAATAATTGCACTCATAAACACACCCTTTCATCCTCATGTTTGCTCTCAGTAATGAGGCCAATTATGCTAATATCAAGCAGGATATTGGTTTTAGACATTAAATCAAATATTGAAGAAAGTGAAATGATTAAAGATGCAAAATTTTGTCATGATGGTGGTGTAGGATGAACCCAAGTGCAGACAGCTGGTAACTTAAAAGGTGTGTTCGACTTCATGCGGCGCTGCGCAGACCGATCGGCGGCTGACTTGAAGCAGTGCATTCCGGTTAGTAAGTTTGTCCGACTTCAGCTGGCGCTGCATGCACGTGACTGTGTCATATGGTTTTTAAGTACCGCGAGAGCGTTTCGAGAGTAGCCGGCTAGCTCAGCTGGTGCAGCTTCTCCAGAGCGGCTGCCCGGAGTTGTAATGACGTAACAGCTTGACGTGATTGGTCGCCTCACTGATGACAACGATCACGTGCGTTTCAAGTTTAATCCAACCTTTAGTTCCACTAATAAACATTATAAATTCATGTTTTAAAACAGGAAAAAACACTTTAATATGCTTAAATATGTTATATTCTGTCGTGTAATAAAATAAAAAGGAAAATAACAAACTCTATTGGTATTTTAATAATATAGGCTTGTTTCCCGTTATTTTCGGGTATACAGTATAAGCAGCAATTAAAATATTCGATATAAAATGTTTCTGGTTGCAACGTTTTATTAAAAGGTTTGTTTTTATCAAATTCAGCATCTAATTCACTTCATTCGCGATTAATAACAAGGAAACACGGCGCACACGTCACTACGGCAAGCAGCAGGTGTCCGGCTTCACAGCTCCGTCTTCAGTTGCTCCCTCGACTGCAAGCGGCAAACCTCGCCGATCGGTCTGCGCAGCGCCGGATGATCTCGAACACACCTAAAGACTTTTATTATATGTAACAAAACAGAAAACAAAACCCACGAGGGGGCAAAACAACATAAACAAGATACTAAAACAGATGGAGTGGACACTAAACAGAACAAGATACAAATCTACACTGAAACACTAAACAGGATGACACTTAACAATAAACTAGACTAAACACTTGATATAGATAACACTTGACTTGACGTGACGTGACGTGACGTGACGTGACGTGACGTGACGTGACGTGACGTGACGTGACGTGACGTGACTTGACTTGACTTGACAGCAGAACACAGTACTCACAGGTATGGTAACAATGCACAAGCACAGGACAACAAACACAAGGATCTTAAATAGAGGACAACTAATGAGGGCAACAGGTGACAGGAATTAAACAATAATGAGGAGGATGACAAGGGAGCGGGGTAAAAGAGACAAGACACTGGGAACACGTGGTCCAGTAAATCAATACTAAGACCACGTGAACCCACACAAAACATGGGTCTGTCATGATTCTGCCACAAGACTAGATCAAACAAAAGGACAAGATGGCAGAACCATGACAAATTTAGCTTCAAAAGCTTAATGCGAATTTTGTCCAAGGGTACTATAGCATTTAAATTGGGAATATATTGTTATATTATCGCTGGAAAAAAATGCTGGGTTATTTTCAACCTAGCAATGGGGCAAAAAGGAACGAGCCCTGCCCATGGGGTTGTTATTTAACCTACTGTGTGCTAAGTTGTTTCAACCCAAAATGCTGGATTGTTTTTACACATGGGTTTTCAAACTGGGGTCCCCCAGAAGGTTTATTACATTATATTTGGGGGTTCTTGCAATCATAAAGATGGAAAAACTCTGGTTTTAATCAATGTTGGGTCAAATATAAACATTTAATTTAACCCGAAGGCTGGGCTTGTTTCTTTTTGACCCAACGTTGCGTTGAAATTACTTTTTTAAGAGTGCATTTTTAGCTAATATTAAACAAAATTTTAGCCATAAATAAGCTAAATAAACATATATAATTTCTCCAGATTGAACTTGCTGAGATGTACCGAGGTCAGACATGTGGACTCTGTGGAAACTTCAATGGCAACACGAATGATGACGTGATTTTAACAGGTTAATCAGGGAATCACCTTTTTTTGCTTGTTTTAAAGTAAATGTTTTTTTTTTTAAGCTTTTATGCATTTGGCAAACACTTTTATCCAAAGTTAGTTAAAGACAAAAGTCATTTTCATATGTTAACTTTACAAATAAATCACATGTATGATTAGCATGACGTGATATTCCTCTCAGATCCAGAGACGTGGAAGGTGTCCATATCAGCTGAACCCTGTGAAAAAGTTCCACTTCCCCCCAGCGATCAGTGTGAAAACCAGGTACAGTGACAAATGTTAAAAGTATTGAAGTATTGAAAAACTGCTACCTTTGCCTTGGGGTGTCTAACACGAATTTTATCCCGCAGGTTGACATTTGTAAGCAGTATCTGGAGAGTTCAGGGTTTGATGACTGTCGCCCTCTGATGGACCTGAGTTCATTTGAGAAAGTTTGTGCAGACGACCTGTGTCAATGTCCTGGCAACCAAGACTGTGTCTGCAACACGCTTACAGAAATATCACGACAGTGCACACATGCTGGTGGCAGGCCCGGAACGTGGAGAACAGACAAACTATGTCGTGAGTATGATTACTACATTACACAGAGAAGCAATGACAACATAGATTGTATCTGATTTATTATTTATGTGTTGTTCTGTGGAGCAGCAAAGACATGTCCACTAAACATGGTATACATGGAGTGTGCTGGCCCATGCAAAAACACCTGCTCCGCCCCAAATGGAGCCCTGCTGTGTACAGATCACTGTACAGATGGCTGTTTCTGCCCTGAGGGTAAGGCCTTGTTTCAAACAATACTGTTTTCTCGCTCTTCAATGAAACTTTTGTGGAGAAGGGTCAAAATAGCCAGATTTAACTTAATTAATCCTAGACATTAAAAGTGTTTAATTCCCCCATTATTTTTACAGGCACTGTGGAAGACAACATTGGTAACAGTGGTTGCGTTCCTACAAACAAATGCCCATGTATACACGACGGCACAATATACCAGACTGGAGAGTCATACGAGCAAGCGTGTAAAAAATGGTAAGTCACACACATGCATCAGTCAACACAAATCTAACAGATTTTATTGTGATAACATTGCTGTCGTACCGTAACAGCGAGTGTGCTGCTGGACGCTGGAGTTGCACGGATCTGGAATGTCCTGGAATCTGCTCTGTTGTGGGAGGCTCTCACATCACCACCTATGATGGAAAAACCTTCAGCTTTAATGGCAACTGTGACTACATCCTCACTAAGGTCAGTGACTGTCAATACAACAAATGTACATCAACAAGAACCCAAATAAATCAATAAAATCATAAATCATTTTTTTTATTTCAGCACTCTAATGACAGCAGTATCGCTGTTGTTGGAAATCTGAAGTGTGAGCCGAGCCGAACAGACACGTGTTTGAATTCTGTTACTCTGATCATGTCAGGGACCATAGTGACCACTGTAAGTGTTTAAATTTCTCATTTAATATTTTTAGCATTTCATAATTGTAAAATACTAAACTAACTAAAAATCATTCTTATAGCTTATAAGTTCAGCCAAATGTGGCTATGTTCAGAATGACCGCTGACTGAATACTTCACAGTATAAGCCATACAGAATGTTGCCTAGAAGAATATTTAAAAATTTTCTCAAAATCCGCATAACTGCACCTCCGTCAAAAATTAGATAATGATATTGACCGTATTATAGAGTTCATCAAATACTTCTGCTTTAAATATCTCCACCTTAGGCCATTCAGAAATACCGGTTTGGTGGTAGAATCCTTTAAACGGCACGTCAAAGTCCTTAAAGTGCACGGAAGATAAATGTGAAATGACCATGGATCGAATTCAAACTTGGGTCTTTTCTGAGTAATTAGACCTGAGTAAAAAAAAACTTTGCTTGTACTTGGAGGGTTTTGCAGTGTTATGCATGCTGTTTAGGTATGCATTCTAAAAAAATTGGTGTTAAATAGCACTAAAAGCTTGTAATCATAGGGGAACCATTTTTAGTGCTATAAACTAGCAACTATATAGCACCTACGAAGAACCATATGGGGATTTAAAATTGTTCCCCTATGATTACAAGCCAGTGAACCACTTTTTGTACTATTTAACACAGGTTATTTTTAGAGTGTGCTGCACCATGCGTTTTTGCAGAAGTGCTCTTAGTGCCTAAAGTTAAAAAAAAGGCAACTCTGTGTGGGCCTTCCGTTGTGGTGACAAAATTGTGACAGAATAGTTGCTTAAAACAACCGGAGACTGCACTCCCTCAAATTTTTATTACTGACTAATAACCTTTTTATTGCATGAAGTGAAATTACAGAATCTAATCATAAAAGCCTGATAAAAGCACTGTCACACTTAGAGGGTTTTGCATCTGAACTATTAATTTTTAAAAGTAGCATGCATAATAAGTATCAGGCAATAATCAAAAGTGCCCTAATTATGTTCAACTGCATCATATGGATGCTGTTTTCTGTGCAACATGCTCTCTGGAGGTTTTAGTAAATGTAGTATGTTAAGTCTGTTACAACCCAGTCTCACCCCATTTCGTCAATATTTGACGACACTTGACCATTCGTCAATATGTGACGCGGAGGGTATACCTTTCGCGTCATTTTTTGACGAACTGGGGACTTCAATACTATTACGTCCGTTGCATTCTCTTCTCCTATTTTCTTACCAATTTCGCGTCGGTTTAGGGTTAGATTTACATAATGACATCCCTACCCAAACCTAACTCTAACCCCAACGCCAGGTGAAAACTGTTTCTAACCCCAACGCCAGGTGACAACTGTTTAATTTCGCGTGCACTGTTTAATTTCGCGTACACGGTTTAATTTTGCGTAATCTAACCCTAAACCGACGCGAAATTGGTAAGAAAATAGGAGAAGAGAATGCAACGGACGTAATAGTATTGAAGTCCCCAGTTCGTCAAAAAATGACGCGAAAGGTATACCCTCCGCGTCACATATTGACGAATGGTCAAGTGTCGTCAAATATTGACGAAATGGGGTGAGACTGTGTTAGTTAAGTGGGTATCCTTTAGAGCATAAAGAGCTTTGTATACATAGTGCATATTTTATTTACAGTATAAGTAAAGTGTGAAAATGCTTTCAAATTAGTCTTGTTTCTCATTTGTGATCAAACTTTTCTTTACCTATAAAACAGGTAACTTTTTCATCCAGTGGGACTGTCACGCTAAATGGAATCAGTCCAGATATGTTGCCACTAATCACAGGTGTGTAATCAAATATGAGAAAATGTCCTTCATCTGAAATTTACATGATTAAGTATATCATCTATTTTGTTTCTTACACAATTTCTGTGACAGAGCAACTGGTCATCTACCAGCCCTCATCATCCTTCATTATCGCTGAAACAAAGAATTTTCGTGTAGAAATCCAAAGGTCTCCAATCATGCAGGTGTATATTGTAGCCAGCACCTCAGAGAAAGGCAAATTGAGTGGTGAGTTTTGTCATTTGGTGCATATTGACCTAGGCTACAATACACCACAATTTTACAGTAATGACTCCACACCCTTTAAAAAAGGAAAGGTGTATTAATGATTACATTACTGTGCATTATGTTTCATTCAGGTCTGTGTGGGAACTATAACGGTGTCCAGAAAGATGACTTTAAAACAAATTCAGGCGTTACAGAGGGAACACCAACATCCTTTGTCAACTTTTGGAAAAAAAACCCATACAGTTGTCGAGATGTTAAAAACACATTTGACAACCCCTGCAGTCTGAGAGTGGAAACAGGTCATAAATTCATGCTAAATTTTACCTCCCATTCTCATTTTTGGGGGAATAGACCGTGTAAACTTTATAGAAATGTTGAAGTTTTTTTTCTTATTTATCTAGAAAGACTTGCAAAAGACTGGTGTTCCCGTCTGACGGATCCAAATGGAATCTTCTCCTCGTGTCATTCAGAAATAACTCCTGACATTTACTATCAAGTAAGTCTTTACCTCACAGAATACTCTTTACTCTTTAAATTTACTGTACATGGACAAATAATTAACACGCTTACGATCATCTTCTGTAGAACTGCGTTTATGACACCTGTAAGTGTGCTGATATTGGGAAGTGTATGTGTGCTGCCCTCTCCGCCTATGCCCATGCATGTGCCGCAAGAGGGATCATTCTCCACGGATGGATGGATTCATACCCCTGTGGTGAGGATTTAATTTATATACACAATTTCTGTCTAGTTTCTTAATTTTTCTTAAAGTTACTTATTGCTCTGTTTTAAAAGTGCTTTTCTGCCTTTGATTGTACAGACAAAGTGTCCGAGTGTTCAGAAAATATGAAGTACTCCTACAATGTGACCGGTTGTAGCAAAACCTGTCGTTCTAACTTTAAGACCGACTACATCTGCAAAATGTCTACACCTGTGGAAGGCTGTGTTTGTTCTGAAGGGACTTACCTAAACGATGCAGGCGACTGTGTGAATGCTGACCAGTGTCCTTGTTACTATAACAACCTGCTCATAGAGCCATCAGGATCAATAAACATTGATGGTGCCAACTGGTAAAGAAAATATTTCAACATATTGTCTGTGTAATGCAATATTAATTATGTGTTCTGAGTTTGTCACAGGAAAATGTGTCATTAATCAGGGGCAACCTTCCGATCTCACTGATGAAGCCAATACGGAAGTGATTTAAACTCCAATTTATCGACGGGCCGCTAGATCCAAAAGAGAGTCAGTTCCCATATTCACCGTGTTAAAATGACTAACTTTACAGCAGGAAATAATATGTTTACAGCCTGATATAAAAAGTGATTTTGAGTGACGGGTGAACTGCCACTGATGTCACTAGAGTTGAGCTAGGCGCATCTTTACCCATTTTCGGTTTTCTGTGAGTGATGCACAGTGATGCGATGTTAAGATGACGGCAAGCCCCACCAACTATTGGCTTCAAAAAATCTCTTCACAAACCTATGGGTGACATCACAGATACTACGTCCATATTTTTTACAGTCTGGTTATTAACCACCCAGACAAATTTGAATGATAAACGGCAAGTAATGAAAGCTAATTATCAAAATCCTGGAAAAATAAACAGGGTTCTCTGCTCTCAAACGCTGGGGGCGTGTCCGCTGTCAGCACTTAAACCATGCCCACTTCCAGGAAAGATACTGTCTTTTTCAAACAAGGTTGCCAGCTTTCACAGCAAAATTGCTACTCAAAATTGGGCTGTGAGGGGGGTTAGTCCATTAAAAATTGCATGCTGAGGTGTAATTGACAGGGACCATCTACTAAAGTTCTCATTCCTGGGGGGATAAATATAACATTTTTGGGGTCACTTCAACCTGTGGACTGTATTAAAGAAGCCCAATTCTTATCAACCCTGCTCTTAAATGTTCTTAATCCATTAATTAATGCGTTTAGGTAATTTAAATAAGGATGCCAATCTGTTTTGTAAATTATCGCAATCAGATAGTATTCATTTATGCGACCAAGGCATAGCTAGCTAGAAAACTGTAGGCTGTAGTAAGGGTAATGATGGGAACTCGGGATTGAGTAGACAAACCGTTCATGCTAATGCACTCTAGTTGATATAGATAGTTTCATCAGATGCATGTGCTGTGGCGCCGTTTCACATTTGAACGTGTGATCTTCCGGGTCTGTATTTACACCCCAAATGAGAAAAAGTTGGGACACTAAACATGTCCCAACTTTTTCTGATTTGGGGTTGTATTTATTGGTCTGGCTAGTGGCTAATCTGATCTCTAAAACAAATACCTTGTCGAAAATAAAATGTTTTGGTTTGCCATAGACGAAGGGAGACAACGAGCGTGGATCACAACTGTGCAGAGAGGTTTGGCAGCCAGGCAAGAATTCAAGGACCTGTAGTTAACATTGTATACATTCATTTTACACATTAATGCAAGCTGAGGGCAATAGTTTATACGCGCTATACATTATATATGAACTAAGAATTTATTTAAATTATTATCAGAAATAAACTACTCTTAAATGAGGCATTGTTGTTATTGTTTCTATGTTGAAGTTTACCGGAAGTTGCGTTTAGTCCACAAAAAAGTTTGTTTATGTTATTTCTGCTGAAACTGTCTATAGTATTAGAGGCGGGCCATTCATTCAGTGCATCATCGAGACATAATTTCTGGCCCACCCAAAAAATCCAGAACTCAGAAATGGTGAAAAAGTGTTTAACAGTGTTACTCCATAATTCAGTACTACATGGTTTACATGTAGTCTTTGTCATGCAATACATTTCTACCATTTATAATGTGTTTCTAAACAATTATCTGAATTTACTTTTACACACTTTTTACACAGACTTTAACAGACATACATAATTAACAAACACAATGAATGAAACTTCTTATTGTGGATTTTCATGATTTTGTCATATTACAGCACCTGCACCCTCGGCAAATTAAACTGCGACCGTCCAGAAGGTGAGCTCAAACCATAACCTCTAAAACACAACTAGAAAAAATAAGATATTACTGAAACAACACTACTTTAGCATGGTGTGTACAAGTTATACAAACCTCATCCATGTGCCTGTTTTGTTTTTAGATTGTGTGGCTCCAATGGTCTACGTCAAATGTTTGATTAATGAACAGGGAAAAACAGGGGCAGAGTGTCAAATGACATGCCAGAACCAAGATCCAAATAACTGCGTGAGTTTATGAGTTTGTAGTTTAGTGGATGGATTGGTGAAAATGAAGGATGGACTGATTATTTGAGTGGATGTATTGGTAGTTAGGTGAATGTATATAGAAGAAAACATTTTACCTTTCTGATTTTGACTGCAGGTCAGCACAGGTTGTGTATCAGGTTGTATGTGCCCAGATAACCTGCTAGCCGATGGCCAAGGTGGCTGTATAGAGAAGGAAAACTGTCCCTGTTTTCACGATGGATTAACTTATTTACCTGGGGATGAGATTCAAGACGAATGCAACACCTGGTAAGCCATTCATACATTGTATCAAAGATTATAATGTACTGTAAACACTCTGTGAAGAAGTAATATGACAAACATGAACAGATGCATGCAAAGATTTGCCATGTGCTTGCTAAAAATCTGCAAAGTTTGCAAAAAAGTAAAACATTTTGCAATTAATCTTTTTTTTAGCAAATGCACAAAAGGGATGTGGAGTTGTACTGATAAAAATTGTTACGGCACCTGTACCATCTATGGTGAAGGACATTATAAGACTTTCGATGGAAGAAAATATTTTTACCACGGAGCCTGTGAATACATCTTAGCACAAGTATGTTTTTAACAGCTCTTTCAAGTTTCATGATTATTAAACAAATAAATAACTAGTTAAAATTGTCATCCTTTATGGTAACACTTTATTTCTATAGTCCACTTTAGAAATTGTACTTATTATAAGTAACTGCAACTACTTATCAACTACCAATTTTTACATTATTAGTAGACTGTCTGCTTAACTCATTCCTTGTCAGCTGTTTTTTTTTTTCGAAGGTTGCCCGCCAGCATTTTTTGTTATTTTTCACAAAAGTTTTACAAAATGCCTTCCAGGACAATATTCTTCTAAAAATATATAAACATACAAATATAGCCAATAAAGAACAGACCCTTTGCTTTCACACAAACAATAAACAAACGGGACAACATTTTCATCCTATCTATATTTTTTCTGCTTATAAACATTTTAATATGGGTAAAAAAAATAAAAAAAATATTTAGTGTATTTTTTGTGAAGGAATTTTGTTAGAGATCAGATTCACAATGATTATCAAAACATACACAGAGTTTAAAATTAGTAAATAACATTTTGGCTTCAGTTTTTCCATAAATTGGGTAAGTGCATCTAGTGGATAATCAGGGTATTGCAGATTAACATAAAAATTTATCAGGAACACTTTTTCATGCAAATGTTTTCTCATAATTGACATGATAACTTGTCAATGGCGGGGAAAGAGTTAATATCTATTAACACTTTATTGTGATAATCCCTCAACAGACGTTCAACTGTCTATAAGTATCTTTGCAGGTGGATGTCAACTTATTCCACTAACCCTAACCTCTTTCCTTACCCTAACCCCTACAGTCTACTAATACTCTAATGACAGTTAGTTGACATGTAGTTGCAAAGTTGTTTATGTGAACACAACCAAGATGTACTAAGAAAAAAGTTAGACTACTCTTTATGGCACATTCACAGTGATTTTGATTTTTTAAATTTGGCAGCCACTGGTCACATTCATGTATTGTACAGAAAGATTTTAACAAAAGTATGTAAAGAACATTCTGTGAATATAATCTTTATATCTTTAATATTGACTGAGTAAAATCATGTCAACAACTGAAATTGATTGATCCTCCTAATCCCATATTTAGATTATAATACTTTGAATTTCACAGGCAGGGTCATATATGTGTAAATATTTGCTGAACTATTTCTTGGTAAAATGTCGACAGCAATTATATTAGTCCAAATATCTGAATCTGACCTGATACATAATTTCTCTGTGAAATCCCACCAGGATTACTGCAACATGGGGGAGAGTCAATACTCATTACGTATTGTTACAGAAAACATTCCCTGTGGCTCCACCGACTCCATTTGCTCCAAATCTATCAATCTTTTCTTTGGGGTGAGGCTACTAAAGTGTTTCAAGTCAACATGAATGCAACATACAATTAAATGTATCTCTGAAATTATTGTTTAAAGAGCAGTGACAAGTTTCACTTTCAACATTTCTGATAATACTAGCAGCGAGCTACATTCATTTGTATCGTGGACAATTTTATGCAACTTCCTATTCAAATCCTTTAGAGAAACAAAGTGGTTTTATCTGAAGCGGATGGAGTAAAGGTTATTGAAACCAATGGAACCGACTTCCAATATCAAATCAATTCTGTGGGGATTTACAAAGTCATTGAGATCAAAAAGCTTTTAAACTTAATTTATGACGGCAAAACAACCCTGACGCTCCAACTCCATCCCAGCTTAAAGGTATGAATTACATATAAAGGTATGCATAAAACTATAAATTTTACATGTTCACCCACTCACCTAAACAACTTCATGATCTCTATTACAGGGCAAAGTGTGTGGACTGTGTGGAGACTTTGACGGTAATGCAAACAACGACTTTGTAAAGCACGATGGAGAAGAAGTCACTGATGCGGTGGTGTTTGGGAATAGCTGGAAAGTGAAACCAAGCTGCCCAGAAGTGGACAGTTTGAAAGACCCTTGTGAGAAAAACCCTCACCGGAGTGTCTGGGCTATCAAACAATGCAGCATCATTACAAGCAATGTCTTTCAAGACTGCCATGCACATGTATGTAAACATATCAAAACGTTTTGAACGTATTAGTTTAATATAAATCATTTAAATGAATTGTTACATTTGTATCTAAAATAGAAGAAAATAATCTACTCTGTTCTGTTATAAAGTTGTACATTTTCTTGTCTATAGGTGGACTCTGCCCCATACTATGACGCCTGTGTGAGGGACACCTGTGCATGTGATTCTGGTGGAGACTGTGATTGTTTCTGTACAGCAGTGGCTGCTTATGCGGCTGAATGCCGAAAGAAAGAGGCTTGCATTGCATGGCGGACTCCACATATTTGTCGTAAGTGTTATGGGAATGCTTGTTACACAGGGGTATTTCTCAGAAAATGGAAAGCTCTTAACTTAAATTCCATTTACAATTCCATTGTATATTACCTAATCTTCTATAAAAGACTTAGTAATATTGTCTAGAACATTTTATGTTGTCTGCTATTAAAGTTGTGACTACAATATCTGAACTACATTGCAGCTTTATTCTGTGACTACTATAATGGCCCAGTGGGAGACTGTGAGTGGCACTACAGAGCCTGTGGTTCAGCCTGCATGAAAACATGCAAAAACCCAGAAGGGACCTGTTCCAATCAAATTCCTCTACTAGAAGGTATCAAACTTTTTAAACCTCTATAAATTAATTGACCAATGGGCTGTTACAAAATTTAAAGTAATATATCATTTCTGTTTAATCATTCCCCCCTTTTTTTACTTCTTAGGGTGTTTTCCTCAGTGCCCTTCTGACAGGCCATTTTTAAAGGAAGAAACCCAAAAATGTGTCACAGAGATAGAGTGTGCTCCTACGTGTGTATATGATGGGAAGGAGTTCATGATTGGAGAAGAAGTGTACCACACCACAGATGGAAATGGCTTGTGTTTCAAAGCTGTGTGTGGATCAAATGCAACAATAATTAGATATATGGAAACTTGTGTCACAACAGCTACACCATTTACTTTCCAAAGTACAAAAACATCAACAACACCAACAACCATACAACCATCGACAACAACACAACCAACAACAGCTACTAAAACCACTAGTTTCTCCGCAACAACAGGAACACCAACAACACAACCAACAACAGCTAAACAAACCACTGGTGCTTCAACAACTGCAGGACCTTCAACAGGAACAGCAGAATCAACAACACAAGCATCAACAACTTCTCATACCACTGGTTTGTCCACAACTACAGGACCACCAACAACACAACAAACAACAGCTACACAAACCACTGCTGCTTCCACAACTGCAGGACCATCAACGGAAACAGCACAATCAACAACACAAGTATCAACAACTTCTCATACAACTGGTTTGTCCAAAACTACAGCACCACCAACAACACAACCAACAAAAGCTACACAAACCACTGGTGCGTCCACAACTGCAGGACCATCTACGGGAACAGCACAATCAACAACACAAGTATCAACAACTTCTCACACCACTGGTTTTTCCACAACTACAGGACCACCAACAACACAACCAACAACAGCTACACAAACCACTGGTGCTTCCACAACTGAAGGACCATCAACAGAAAAAGCACAATCAACAACACAAGTATCAACAACTTCTCACACCACTGGTTTTTCCACAACTACAGGACCACCAACAACACAACCAACATCAGCTACACAAATCACTGGTGCTTCCACAACTGCAGAACCATCAACGGAAACAGCACAATCAACAACACAAGTATCAACAACTTCTCATACAACTGGTTTGTCCACAACTACAGCACCACCAACAACACAACCAACAACAGCTACACAAACCACTGGTGCTTCCACAACTGCAGGACCATCAACAGAAACAGCACAATCAACAACACAGGTATCAACAACTTCTCATACAACTGGTTTGTCCACAACTACAGGACCACCAACAACACAACAAACAACAGCGACACAAACCACTGGTGCTTCCACAACTGCAGGACCATCAACAGAAACAGCACAATCAACAACACAAGCATCAACAACTTCTCATACCACTGGTTTGTCCACAACTACAGGACCACCAAAAACACAACAAACAACAGCTACACAAACCACTGGTGCTTCCACAACTGCAGGACCATCAACGGAAACAGCAGAATCAACAACACAAGTATCAACAACTTCTCATACAACTGGTTTGTCCACAACTACAGCACCACCAACAACACAACCAACAACAGTTACACAAACCACTGGTGCGTCCACAACTGCAGGACCATCAACAGAAACAGCACAATCAACAACACAAGCATCAACAACTTCTCATACCACTGGTTTGTCCACAACTACAGGACCACCAAAAACACAACAAACAACAGCTACACAAACCACTGGTGCTTCCACAACTGCAGGACCATCAACGGAAACAGCAGAATCAACAACACAAGTATCAACAACTTCTCATACAACTGGTTTGTCCACAACTACAGGACCACCAACAACACAACCAACAAAAGCTACACAAACCACTAGTGCTTCCACAACTTCAGGACCATCAACGGGAACAGCACAATCAACAACACAAGTATCAACAACTTCTCACACCACTGTTTTTTCCACAACAACAGGACCACCAACAACACAACCAACAACAGCTACACAAACCACTGGTGCTTCCACAACTGCAGGACCATCAACGGGAACAGCACAATCAACAACTCAAGTATCAACAACTTCTCACACCACTGGTTTTTCCACAACAACAGGAACACCAACAACAGAACCAACAACAGCTACACAAACCACTGGTGCGTCCACAACTGCAGGACCATCAACGGGAACAGCACAATCAACAACACAAATATCAACAACTTCTCATACCACTGGTTTGTCCACAACAACAGTAGCACCAACAACACAACCAACAACAGCTACTCAAACCACTGGTGCATCCACAACTGCAGGACCATCCACAGGAACAGCACAATCAACAACACAAGTATCAACAAATTCTCATACCACTGGTTCGTCCACAACAACAGGACCACCAACAACACAACCAACAACAGTTACACAAACCACTGGTGTTTCCACAACTGCAGGACCATCAACGGGAACAGCACAATCAACAACAGAAGTATCAACAACTTCTCATACCACTGGTTCGTCCACAACAACAGGACCACCAACAACACAAACAACAACAGCTACACGAACCACTGGTGCGTCCACAACTGCAGGACCATCAACAGAAACAGCACAATCAACAACACAAGTATCAACAACTTCACATACCACTGGTTTGTCCACAACAACAGGAGCACCAACAACAAAACCAACAACGGCTACACAAACGACTGGTGCGTCCACAATTGCAGGACCATCAACCGTAACAGCACAATCAACAACACAAGTATCAACAACTTCTCATACCACTGGTGCGTCCACAACTGCAAGACCATCAACCGGAACAGCACAATCAACAACACAAGTATCAACAACTTCACATACCACTGGTTTGTCAACAACTACAGGACCACCAACAACACAACCAACAACAGCTACACGAACCACTGGTGCTTCCACAACTGTAGGACCATCAACGGGAAAAGCAAAATCAACAACACAAGTATCAACAACTTCTCATACCACTGGTTTGTCCACAACAACAGGAGCACCAACAACAAAACCAACAACGGCTACACAAACGACTGGTGCTTCCACAACTGCCGGACCATCCACAGGAACACCACAATCAACAACACAAGTATCAACAACTTCTCATACCACTGGTTTGTCCACAACAACAGGAACACCAACAACAGAACCAACAACAGCTACACAAACCACTGGTGATTTAACAACTGCAGGACCATCAACAGGAACAGCACAATCAACAACACAAGTATCAACAAATTCTCATACCACTGGTTCGTCCACAACAACAGGACCACCAACAACACAACCAACAACAGTTACACAAACCACTGGTGTTTCCACAACTGCAGGACCATCAACGGGAACAGCACAATCAACAACACAAGTATCAACAACTTCTCATACCACTGGTTTGTCCACAACAACAGGACCACCAACAACACAAACAACAACAGCTCCACGAACCACTGGTGCGTCCACAACTGCAGGACCATCAACAGAAACAGCACAATCAACAACACAAGTATCAACAACTTCACATACCACTGGTTTGTCAACAACTACAGGACCACCAACAACACAACCAACAACAGCTACACAAACCACTGGTGCTTCCACAACTGCAGGACCATCCACAGGAATAGTACAATCAACAACACAAGTATCAACAACTTCTCATACCACTGGTTTGTCCACAACAACAGGACCACCAACAACACAAACAACAACAGCTACACGAACCACTGGTGCGTCCACAACTGCAGGACCATCAACAGAAACAGCACAATCAACAACACAAGTATCAACAACTTCACATACCACTGGTTTTTCAACAACTACAGGACCACCAACAACACAACCAACAACAGGTACACAAACCACTGGTGCTTCCACAACTGCAGGACCATCCACAGGAATAGTACAATCAACAACACAAGTATCAACATCTTCTCATACCACTGGTTTGTCCACAACAACAGGAACACCAACAACAAAAACAACAACAGCTACACAAACCACTGTGACTTCCACAACAACAGGACCATCAACGGGAACAGCACAATCAACAACACAAGTATCAACAACTTCTCATACCACTGGTTTGTCCACAACTACAGGACCACCAACAACACAACCAACAACAGCTACACAAACCACTGGTGCATCCACAACTGCAGGACCATCCACAGGAACAGCACAATCAACAACACAGTTATCAACAACTTTTCATTCCACTGGTTTGTCCACAACAACAGGACCACCAACAACACAACCAACAACAGCTACACAAACCACTGGTGCTTCCACAACTGCAGGACCATCAACGGGAACAGCACAATCAACAACACAAGTATCAACAACTTCTCATACCACTGGTTTGTCCACAACTACAGGACCACCAACAACACAACCAACAACAGCTACACAAACCACTGGTGCATCCACAACTGCAGGACCATCCACAGGAACAGCACAATCAACAACACAGTTATCAACAACTTTTCATTCCACTGGTTTGTCCACAACAACAGGACCACCAACAACACAACCAACAACAGCTACACAAACCACTGGTGCATCCACAACTTCAGGACCATCCACAGGAACAGCACAATCAACAACACAAGTATTAACAACTTCTCATACCACTAGTGCGTCCACAACTGCAGGACCATCAACCGGAACAGCACAATCAACAACACAAGTATCAACAATTTCACATACCACTGGTTTGTCAACAACTACAGGACCACCAACAACAGAACCAACAACCGCTACACAAACCACTGGTGCTTCCACAACTGCAGGACCATCAACGGGAACAGCAAAATCAACAACACAAGTATCAACAACTTTTCATACCACTGGTTTGTCCACAACAACAGGACCACCAACAACACAACCAACAACAGCTACACAAACCACTGGTGCATCCACAACTTCAGGACCATCCACAGGAACAGCACAATCAACAACACAGTTATCAACAACTTCTCATACCACTGGTTTGTCCACAACAACACTACCACCACCAACACAACCAACAACAGCTACACAAATCACTGGTGCGTCCACAACTACAGGACCATCAACAGGAACATCACAATTAACAACACAAGTATCAACAACTTCTCATACCACTGGTTTGTCCACAACAACAGGACCACCACCAACAAAACCAACAACAACTACACAAATCACTGGTGCGTCCACAACTACAGGACCATCAACAGGAACATCACAATTAACAACACAAGTATCAACAAGTTTTCATACAACTGGTTTGTCCACAACTACAGGACCACCACCAACACAACCAACAACAGCTACACAAATCACTGGTGCGTCCACAACTACAGGACCATCAACAGGAACATCACAATTAACAACACAAGTATCAACAACTTCTCATACCACTGGTTTGTCCACAACTACAGGACCACCAACAACACAACCAACAACAGCTACACAAACCACTGGTGCATCCACAACTGCAGGACCATCCACAGGAACAGCACAATCAACAACACAGTTATCAACAACTTTTCATACCACTGGTTTGTCCACAACTACAGGACCACCACCAACACAACCAACAACAGCTACACAAATCACTGGTGCGTCCACAACTACAGGACCATCAACAGGAACATCACAATTAACAACACAAGTATCAACAACTTCTCATACCACTGGTTTGTCCACAACTACAGGACCACCAACAACACAACCAACAACAGCTACACAAACGACTGGTGCTTCCACAACTGCAGGACCATCCACAGGATCAGCAAAATCAACAACACAAGTATCAACAACTTCTCATACCACTGGTTTGTCCACAACTACAGGACCACCACCAACACAACCAACAACAGCTACACAAATCACTGGTGCGTCCACAACTACAGGACCCTCAACAGGAACAGCACAATCAACCACACAAGTATCAACAACTTCTCATACCACTGGTTTGTCCACAACATTAGGACCACCAACAACAAAACCAACAACAGCTACACAAACCACTGGTGCATCCACAACTGCAGGACAATCCACAAGAACAGCACAATCAACAACACAAGTATCAACAACTTCTCATAGCACTGGCTTGTCCACAACTACAGGACCACCAACAACACAAACAACAACAGCTACACAAACAACTGGTGCTTCAACAACTGCAGGACCATCAACAGGAACAACACAATCAACAACACAACCATTAACAGAGGAAACAACACAACCAACAACACAATCAACAACACAACCATTAACAGAGGAAACAACACAATCAACAACACAACCATTAACAGAGGAAACAACACAACCAACAACACAAACAACAACACAACCATTAACAGAGGAAACAACACAACCAACAACACATTCAACAACACAACCATTAACAGAGGAAACAACACAACCATTAACAGAAACAGCACAATCAACAACACAACCATTAACAGAGGGAACAACACAACCAACAACACAACCATTTACAGAGGAAACAACAGAACCAACAACACAATCAACAACACAACCATTTACAGAGGAAACAACACAACCAACAACACAACCATTAACAGAGGAAACAACACAACTAACAACACAATCAACAACACAACCGTTAACAGAGAAAACAACACAACCAACAACACAATCAACAACACAACCATTAACAGAGGAAACAACACAACCAACAACAGAAACAGCACAATCAACAACACAACCATTAACAGAGGGAACAACACAACCCACAACACAATCAACAACACAACCATTTACAGAGGAAACAACAAAACCAACAACAGAAACAGCACAATCAACAACACAACCATTAACAGAGGGAACAACACAACCAACAACACAATCAACAACACAACCATTAACAGATGAAACAACACAATCAACAACAAAACCATTAACAGAGGAAACAACACAATCAACAACACAACCATTAACAGAGGAAACAACACAACCAACAACAGAAACAGCACAATCAACAACACAATCAACAACACAACCATTTACAGAGGAAACAACACAACCAACAACACAATCAACAACACAACCATTAACAGAGGAAACAACACAATCAACAACACAACCATTAACAGAGGAAACAACACAATCAACAACACAACCATTAACAGAGGAAACAACACAACCAACAACACAATCAACAACACAACCATTAACAGAGGAAACAACACAACCAACAACACAACCATTAACAGAGGAAACAACACAACCATTAACAGAAACAGCACAATCAACAACACAACCATTAACAGAGGAAACAACACAACCAACAACACAACCATTTACAGAGGAAACAACACAACCAACAACACAATCAACAACACAACCGTTTACAGAGGAAACAACACAACCAACAACACAATCAACAACACAACCATTAACAGAGGAAACAACACAACCAACAACAGAAACAGCACAATCAACAACACAACCATTAACAGAGGGAACAACACAACCCACAACACAATCAACAACACAACCATTAACAGAGGAAACAACACAACCAATAACACAATCAACAACACAACCATTGACAGAGGGAACAACACAACCAACAACACAATCAACAACACAACCATTAACAGAGGAAACAACAAAATCAACAACAAAACCATTAACAGAGGAAACAACACAACCAACAACACAATCAACAACACAACCATTTACAGAGGAAACAACACAACCAACAACACAATCAACAACACAACCATTAACAGAAGAAACAACACAACCAACAACAGAAACAGCACAATCAACAACACAACCATTAACAGAGGGAACAACACAACCCACAACACAATCAACAACACAACCATTAACAGAGGAAACAACACAACCATTAACAGAGGAAACAACACAACCATTAACAGAGGGAACAACACAACCAACGACACAATCAACAACACAACCATTAACAGAGGAAACAACACAATCAACAACACAACCATTAACAGAGGAAACAACACAACCAATAACACAATCAACAACACAACCATTAACAGAGGGAACAACACAACCAACGACACAATCAACAACACAACCATTAACAGAGGAAACAACACAATCAACAACACAATCATTAACAGAGGAAACAACACAACCAACAACAGAAACAGCACAATCAACAACACAATCAACAACACAACCATTAACAGAGGAAACAACACAACCAATAACACAATCAACAACACAACCATTAACAGAGGGAACAACACAACCAACGACACAATCAACAACACAACCATTAACAGAGGAAACAACACAATCAACAACACAACCATTTACAGAGGAAACAACACAACCAACAACACAATCAACAACACAACCATTAACTGAGGAAACAACACAACCAACAACACAATCAACAACACAACCATTAACAGAGGAAACAACACAATCAACAACACAATCACTAACAGAGGAAACAACACAACCAACAACAGAAACAGCACAATCAACAACACAACCATTAACAGAGGGAACAACACAACCAACAACACAATCAACAACACAGCCATTTTCAGAGGAAACAACACAACCATTAACAGAGGAAACAACACAACCAACAACACAATCAACAACACAACCATCAACAGTGGAAACAACTCAACCAACAACACAATCAACAACACAACCATTAACAGAGGAAACAACACAACCAACAACAGAAACAGGACAATCAACAACACAACCATTAACAGGGGAAACAACACAACCAACAACAGGAAGGGCACAATCAACAACACAAGTATCAACAACTTCTCATACCACTGGTTTGTCCACAACAACAGGAACACCAACAACACAACCAATAACAGCTACACAAACCACTGGTGCGTCCACAACTGCAGGACCATCAACAGGAACACCACAATCAACAACACAAGTATCAACAACTTCTTATACCACTGGTTTGTCCAAAACTACAGGACCAACAACAACACAACCAACAACAGCTACACAAGCCACTGGAGCTTCCACAACTGCAGGACCCACAACGGGAACAGCACAATCAACAACACAAGTATCAACAACTTCTTATACCACTGGTTTGTCAATAACTACAGGACCAACAACAACAGCTACACATACCACTGGTGCATCCACAACTGCAGGACCATTCACAGGAATAGTACAATCAACAACACAACTATCAACAACTTCTCATACCACTGGTTTGTCCACAACAACAGGACCACCAACAACACAACCAACAACAGCTACACATACCACTGGTATGTCCACAACTGCAGGACCACCAACAACAAAACCAACAACAGCTACACAAACGACTGGTGCTTCCACAACTGCAGGACCATCAACGGGAACATCACAATCAACAACACAAGTATCAACAACTTCACATACTACTGGTTTGTCCACCACTACAGGACCACCAACAACACAACCAACAACAGCTACACAAACCACCAGTGCATCCACAACTGCAGGACCATCAACAGGAACACCACAGTCAACAACACGAGTATCAACAACTTCTCATACCACTGGTTTGTCCACAACTACAGGACCAACAACAACACAACCAACAGCAGCTACACAAACATCTGGAGCTTCCACAACTGCAGGACCATCAACAGGAACATCACAATCAACAACACAAGTATCAACAACTTCACATACTACTGGTTTGTCCACCACTACAGGACCACCACCAACAAAACCAACAACAGCTACACAAACCACTGGTGCGTCCACAACTGCAGGATTGTCAACGGGAACAGCACAATCAACAACACAAGTATCAACAACTTCTCATACCACTGGTTTGTCCACAACAACAGGACCACCACCAACAAAACCAACAACAGCTACACAAACCACTGGTACGTCCACAACTGCAGGACCATCAACAGGAACATCACAATTAACAACACAAGTATTAACAGCTTCTCATACCACTGGTTTGTCCACCACTACAGGACCACCAACAACACAACCAACAACAGCTACACATACCACTGGTGCATCCACAACTGCAGGACCATCCACAGGAATAGTACAATCAACAACACAACTATCAACAACTTCTCATACCACTGCTTTGTCCACAACTACAAGACCATCAACAACACAACCAACAACAGCTACACAAACCACTGGTGCGTCCACAACTGCAGGACCATCAACAGGAACAGCACAATCAACAACACAAGTATCAACAACTTCTCATACCACTGGTTTGTCCACAACAACAGGAACACCAACAACACAACCAACAACAGCTACACATACCACTGGTACGTCCACAACTGCAGGACCATCAACAGGAACACCACAATCAACAACACAAGTATCAACAACTTCTCATACCACTGGTTTGTCCACCACTACAGGACCACCAACAACACAACCAACAACAGCTACACATACCACTGGTGCATCCACAACTGCAGGACCATCCACAGGAATAGTACAATCAACAACACAACTATCAACAACTTCTCATACCACTGCTTTGTCCACAACTACAGGACCATCAACAACACAACCAACAACAGCTACACAAACCACCGGTGCGTCCACAACTGCAGGACCATCAACAGGAACACCACAATCAACTTCTCATACCACTGGTTTGTCCACAACTACAAGACCAACAACAACACAACCAACAACAGCTACACAAACCACTGGAGCTTCCACAACTGCAGGACAATCAACAGGAACATCACAATCAACAACACAAGTATCAACAACTTCTCATACCACTGGTTTGTCCACAACAACAGGACCACCAACAACACAACAAACAACAGCTACACATACCACTGGTATGTCCACAACTGCAGGACCACCAACAACACAACCAACAACAGCTACACAAACCACTGGTGCTTCCACAACTGCAGGACCATCAACAGGAACATCACAATTATCAACACGAGTATCAACAACTTCTCATACCACTCGTTTGCCCACAACTACAGGACCACCAACAACACAACCAACAACAGCTACACATACCACTGGTATGTCCACAACTGCAGGACCACCAACAACACAACCAACAACAGCTACACAAACGACTGGTGCTTCCACAACTGCAGGACCATCAACGGGAACAGCACAATCAACAACACAAGTATCAACAACTTCTCATACCACTGGTTTGTCCACAACAACAGGACCACCAACAACACAACCAACAACAGCTACACATACCACTGGTATGTCCACAACTGCAGGACCACCAACAACACAACCAACAACAGCTACACAAACCACTGGTGCGTCCACAACTGCAGGAACGTCAACGGGAACAGCACCATCAACAACACAAGTATCAACAACTTCTCATATCACTGGTTTGTCCACAACAACAGGACCACCACCAACAAAACCAACAACAGCTACACAAACCACTGGTGCGTCCACAACTGCAGGACCATCAACAGGAACATCACAATTAACAACACAAGTATCAACAACTTCTCATACCGCTGGTTTGTCCGCAACAACAGGACCACCACCACCAACAAAACCAACAACAGCTACACAAACCACTGGTGCGTCCACAACTGCAGGACCATCAACAGGAACATCACAATTAACAACACAAGTATCAACAACTTCTCATACCACTGGTTTGTCCGCAACAACAGGACCACCACCACCAACAAAACCAACAACAGCTACACAAACCACTGGTGCGTCCACAACTGCAGGACCATCAACAGGAACATCACAATTAACAACACAAGTATCAACAACTTCTCATACCGCTGGTTTGTCCGCAACAACAGGACCACCACCACCAACAAAACCAACAACAGCTACACAAACCACTGGTGCGTCCACAACTGCAGGACCATCATCAACAAAACCAACAACAGCTACACAAACCACTGGTGCGTCCACAACTGCAGGAACGTCAACGGGAACAGCACCATCAACAACACAAGTATCAACAACTTCTCATACCACTGGTTTGTCCACAACAACAGGACCACCACCAACAAAACCAACAACACCTACACAAACCACTGGTGCGTCCACAACTGCAGGAACGTCAACGGGAACAGCACCATCAACAACACAAGTATCAACAACTTCTCATACCACTGGTTTGTCCACAACAACAGGACCACCACCAACAAAACCAACAACAGCTACACAAACCACTGGTGCGTCCACAACTGCAGGAACGTCAACGGGAACAGCACCATCAACAACACAAGTATCAACAACTTCTCATACCACTGGTTTGTCCACAACAACAGGACCACCACCAACAAAACCAACAACAGCTACACAAACCACTGGTGCGTCCACAACTGCAGGAACGTCAACGGGAACAGCACCATCAACAACACAAGAATTAACAACTTCTCATACCACTGGTTTGTCCACAACAACAGGACCACCACCAACAAAACCAACAACAGCTACACAAACCACTGGTGCGTCCACAACTGCAGGACCATCAACGGGAACACCACAAACAACACAAGTATCAACAACTTCTCATACCACTGGTTTGTCCACAACTGCAGCACCACCAACAACACAACCAACAACAGCTACACAAACCACTGGTGCTTCCACAACTGCAGGACCATCAACAAGAACATCACAATTAACAACACGAGTATCAACAACTTCTCATACCACTCATTTTCCCACAACTACAGGACCACCAACAACACAACAAACAACAGCTACACATACCACTGGTATGTCCACAACTGCAGGACCACCAACAACACAACCAACAACAGCTACACAAATGACTGGTGCTTCCACAACTGCAGGACCATCAACGGGAACAGCACAATCAACAACACAAGTATCAACAACTTCTCATACCACTGGTTTGTCCACAACAACAGGACCACCAACAACACAACCAACAACAGCTACACATACCACTGGTATGTCCACAACTGCAGGATCACCAACAACACAACCAACAACAGCTACACAAACCACTGGTGCTTCCACAACTGCAGGACCACCAACAACAAAACCAACAACAGCTACAAAAACCACTGGTGCGTCCACAACTGCAGGACCATCAACAGGAACACCACAATCAACAACAAGAGTATCAACAACTTCTCATACCACTGGTTTGTCCACAACAACAGGACCACCACCAACAAAACCAACAACAACTACACAAACCACTGGTGCGTCCACAACTGCAGGAACGTCAACGGGAACAGCACAATCAACAACACAACTATCAACAACTTCTCATACCACTGGTTTGTCCACAACAACAGGACCACCAACAACACAACCAACAACAGCTACACATACCACTGGTATGTCCACAACTGCAGGACCATCAACGGGAACAGCACAATCAACAATACAAGTATCAACAACTTCTCATACCACTGGTTTGTCCACAACTACAGGACCACCACCAACAAAACCAACAACAGCTACACAAACCACCGGTGCGTCCACAACTGCAGGACCATCAACGGGAACACCACAATCAACAACACGAGTATCAAGAACTTCTCATACCACTGGTTTGTCCACAACAACAGGACCACCACCAACAAAACCAACAACAGCTAAACATACCACTGGTATGTCCACAACATCAGGACCATCCACAGGAATAGTACAATCAACAACACAACTATCAACCACTTCTCATACCACTGGTTTGTCCACAACAACAGGACCACCAAGAACACAACCAACAACAGCTACACATAGCACTGGTATGTCCACAACTGCAGGACCACCAACAACACAACCAACAACAGCTACACAAACCACTAGTGCGTCCACAACTGCAGGACCATCAACAGGAACAGCACAATCAACAACACAAGTATCAACAACTTCTCATACCACTGGTTTGTCCACAACAACAGGACCATCAACAGGAACACCACAATCAACAACACAAGTATCAACAACTTCTCATACCACTGGTTTGTCCACAACAACAGGACCATCAACAGGAACACCACAATCAACAACACAAGTATCAACAACTTCTCATACCACTGGTTTGTCCACAACAACAGGACCACCACCAACAAAACCGACAACAGCTACACAAACCACTGGTGCTTCCACAACTGCAGGACCATCAACAGGAACACCACAATCAACAACACAAGTATCAACAACTTCTCATACCACTGGTTTGTCCACAACAACAGGACCACCACCAACAAAACCAACAACAGCTACACAAACCATTGGTGCGTCCACAACTGCAGGAACGTCAACAGGAACAGCACAATCAACAACACAAGTATCAACAACTTCTCATACCACTGGTTTGTCCACAACAACAGGACCACCACCAACAAAACCAACAACAGCTACACAAACCACTGGTGCGTCCACAACTGCAGGACCATCAACAGGAACATCACAATTAACAACACAAATATCAACAACTTCTCATACCACTGGTTTGTCCACAACAACAGGACCACCACCAACAAAACCAACAACAGCTACACATAGCACTGGTATGTCCACAACTGCAGGACCACCAACAACACAACCAACAACAGCTACACAAACCACTAGTGCGTCCACAACTGCAGGACCATCAACAGGAACAGCACAATCAACAACACAAGTATCAACAACTTCTCATACCACTGGTTTGTCCACAACAACAGGACCACCACCAACAAAACCAACAACAGCTACACAAACCACTGGTGCGTCCACAACTGCAGGACCATCAACAGGAACATCACAATTAACAACACAAGTATCAACAACTTCTCATACCACTGGTTTGTCCACAACAACAGGACCACCACCAACAAAACCAACAACAGCTACACAAACCACTGGTGCGTCCACAACTGCAGGAACGTCAACGGGAACAGCACCATCAACAACACAAGAATTAACAACTTCTCATACCACTGGTTTGTCCACAACAACAGGACCACCACCAACAAAACCAACAACAGCTACACAAACCACTGGTGCGTCCACAACTGCAGGACCATCAACGGGAACACCACAAACAACACAAGTATCAACAACTTCTCATACCACTGGTTTGTCCACAACTGCAGCACCACCAACAACACAACCAACAACAGCTACACAAACCACTGGTGCTTCCACAACTGCAGGACCATCAACAGGAACATCACAATTAACAACACGAGTATCAACAACTTCTCATACCACTCATTTTCCCACAACTACAGGACCACCAACAACACAACAAACAACAGCTACACATACCACTGGTATGTCCACAACTGCAGGACCACCAACAACACAACCAACAACAGCTACACAAATGACTGGTGCTTCCACAACTGCAGGACCATCAACGGGAACAGCACAATCAACAACACAAGTATCAACAACTTCTCATACCACTGGTTTGTCCACAACAACAGGACCACCAACAACACAACCAACAACAGCTACACATACCACTGGTATGTCCACAACTGCAGGATCACCAACAACACAACCAACAACAGCTACACAAACCACTGGTGCTTCCACAACTGCAGGACCACCACCAACAAAACCAACAACAGCTACAAAAACCACTGGTGCGTCCACAACTGCAGGACCATCAACAGGAACACCACAATCAACAACAAGAGTATCAACAACTTCTCATACCACTGGTTTGTCCACAACAACAGGACCACCACCAACAAAACCAACAACAACTACACAAACCACTGGTGCGTCCACAACTGCAGGAACGTCAACGGGAACAGCACAATCAACAACACAACTATCAACAACTTCTCATACCACTGGTTTGTCCACAACAACAGGACCACCAACAACACAACCAACAACAGCTACACATACCACTGGTATGTCCACAACTGCAGGACCATCAACGGGAACAGCACAATCAACAATACAAGTATCAACAACTTCTCATACCACTGGTTTGTCCACAACTACAGGACCACCACCAACAAAACCAACAACAGCTACACAAACCACCGGTGCGTCCACAACTGCAGGACCATCAACGGGAACACCACAATCAACAACACGAGTATCAAGAACTTCTCATACCACTGGTTTGTCCACAACAACAGGACCACCACCAACAAAACCAACAACAGCTAAACATACCACTGGTATGTCCACAACATCAGGACCATCCACAGGAATAGTACAATCAACAACACAACTATCAACCACTTCTCATACCACTGGTTTGTCCACAACAACAGGACCACCAAGAACACAACCAACAACAGCTACACATAGCACTGGTATGTCCACAACTGCAGGACCACCAACAACACAACCAACAACAGCTACACAAACCACTAGTGCGTCCACAACTGCAGGACCATCAACAGGAACAGCACAATCAACAACACAAGTATCAACAACTTCTCATACCACTGGTTTGTCCACAACAACAGGACCATCAACAGGAACACCACAATCAACAACACAAGTATCAACAACTTCTCATACCACTGGTTTGTCCACAACAACAGGACCATCAACAGGAACACCACAATCAACAACACAAGTATCAACAACTTCTCATACCACTGGTTTGTCCACAACAACAGGACCACCACCAACAAAACCGACAACAGCTACACAAACCACTGGTGCGTCCACAACTGCAGGACCATCAACAGGAACAGCACAATCAACAACACAAGTATCAACAACTTCTCATACCACTGGTTTGTCCACAACAACAGGACCACCACCAACAAAACCAACAACAGCTACACAAACCACTGGTGCGTCCACAACTGCAGGACCATCAACAGGAACATCACAATTAACAACACAAGTATCAACAACTTCTCATACCACTGGTTTGTCCACAACAACAGGACCACCACCAACAAAACCAACAACAGCTACACAAACCACTGGTGCGTCCACAACTGCAGGAACGTCAACAGGAACAACACAACCAACTACACAATTAACAAAAGAAACTGCTACTTCCACCATTACTGCTACAACATCAAAACCATTATCTACTACAGTGACAGAAACTTCAACAAAGTTTACAGTCTTCACAATATCAACTAAAAGAACATCTCCTTCCATTTTACCCCAAATAACAATTTGTCACTGCACATTCGCAAATGAAACATTCCCTCCAGGTAAAACACACATTCATGTTAATTTCTCACTGACAGAGTTTTGTCATACTATCAGTTTAAATCAGATTTTTGTGCATATCCGATTTGAATGACTGACTGTGTGTCACAGCGTTCAGGTCCAACTTGTGTGTCCTGTAACGATATTTCACTTAATGTGCAACTTTGTCTTTTTTTATATATATTCTTGTAATTTCTTTATTTCTTTTTATTATTTTTTTCCCAACCACTTTTTGCTGATTTGAAAAATGGATCCGATCCGTGTTTTAAAAACCGTAATGTGATATGAATCGTGAGTTTTGTGATCCATATCACAACTAGTGCAAACTGATCGGTATGTCTCATCAAATTAGCATGAAAGCAATATGTTTTCGAGTCACCCTTACGTGACTTACGTTGATGTCATACAACGCTCTGTCTTCGCAGTGCCACATAAATTCAAACACTTCAGGTTGTCTTACAATATGACAATGTGTAGCTGCGGTTCAAGACTACTGCGGCTAATTAAGCAGTGGCAGGAACATAGGATCCTGGCATACAAGATTTTATTCCTTCCTGCCTTCTCCAAATGCACATCAACCTTGCTTGTGACACAACCATGTCTGAATTGCTTACATTTACATCATGAGAGATGTAAAAAGCTATGCAAAATCAGAAATGCGATTTGAATAAGATTTCAAACCACATATGAAGGATTAGTAAAAATCAGATTACATTTGTTTTGGTTTTTTTGCCATTGACACATAAATATGATGAAATGTGTGGAAAAATCTAATTTGGACTGAAAGTGTGAAGAATGTCTATATGTGACAGTTTGTTTAACCATTTATAATAGTTATTAGTATGTTAACTTTAACTCTGTGCTATCTATCATGTATAACCAGGGTCTATCATATACAACCAAACTGATAAAGCAGACTGGTGCTACACTGCTTACTGCAACTCAAGTTGTTTTGTTGAAGTAACGAAGAACCCGTGTTATAAAACTACTACAGTTCCAGTTTCAACAGTTCCAAAAGATTGTAATGATGTCAACCGAAAGGTAATCTAAAAAAAGTAAAACAAACAGAATTTGATATGTACAGTTTCAATTGGTGTATGAAAAATCAAGTTCATTTAAAATGGGGCAAACAATATTATTTGAATTATTTGTAACAGAATGGAGAATCGTGGACTGAAGAATGTATGACGAAAACGTGCACAGAAGGGACGGTGACCTCCACCCCTGTACAGTGTGACATAAATGATGCCGTGGTACCTACGTGTGCTAATGGACTAACACCTGAGAAAGTGTATTACAACAATGGCTGCTGCTCTAAATATGAATGCCAATGTAAGTTTACCGTTTTATATAGAAATGATAACTCTATTATCCACTGTCTTTAGTATATATTTAATTTTTTTTTCTTCTGAAACAACAGGTAAATGCAGTGGCTGGGGTGACCCTCACTACAAAACATTTGATGGAACATATTATGCTTTCCAAGGAAACTGTTCCTTTGTGTTGGTCAAAGAAATTGTTCCTAAATATGATTTCAATGTCCACGTTAAAAACTATTACTGTAACACTGCAAAAAATTTTGCTTGCCCGGAGTATGTGATTGTGAACTACAAATCCTATAATATCAAGATGACAAGCTATAGTGAGGATATTCAGGTGAGTTTCAGGACTAATACAGACAAGTTTGTTCAAACATACTTGTTAAGCAAAGTTACTAAAAGGAAAGCTACCATTGAAATCAATGAGATTGCATCGCTCTACTACTGCACGTTGTTTATAATGTGAATGTACCTTTAGATGTAATAGGTGTCATCATCATATAGTCCAAATGCTTGTCGTACCCAAGTTAAAATGATCCATGTTGCACAGTGTGATATAGTAATGATCTTATAGGACTGCAAAAATCCTGCAGTGTATCCTGGGCACACAAAATGCACATCCATATGCCATGTAGAGATTTGTGTTCGAAATAACATTTTAATATAAAAATATATATTTATTATGACTTTTTACCCACAGGTCTATGTCAATAATGATGTGAAGATCCCAACATATAGTAATGAAGACTTTACCATCACCACGTCTGGAATGGCTGTGACTTTGAGCATCCCTGAAATTAAAGCAGAAATTTTAGTTAATCATCATGGTTTTGAGGTCAAACTTCCATTTTCTCAATTTAGTGGTAATACAGAAGGACAGTGTGGTGAGTATATATTAGATCTCTCATGCCACAATCATTAATAAGGGGACAAAAATATTATTTTACTGATTTATTTGTGGATGAGACTACGACAGGGTTTCACTCCATGTTGCCTGTGCCTCAATATTCTTATACTCTGCAATATAATTAACATTTTCGCAGAATTGGGCATGCCTGAATTTAAAAAGTCATCTACTCGCATACTTGGGAGTAAATTGCTAAAAAAAATGGTCTTATTTGTGCTTCACAACTTGTATTTAATATTTAAAAAACAACAATATTTAAAAAAAACATTGATGATGCAGTTTTGGACTCGCTGGCAGGTCCGAAGTGTTTAAGTTAATATAAAATTTTCGATTTTATTGCTAATTCAAGGGGTCTGTGACAACAACCCTGCAAATGACTGCAGACGTCCCGATGGACAAACGGACGAATCATGTGGGAATATGGCACAACTGTGGGCAGACAGCCCAGAATGTCAAGCCTCTCCACAACCACCATCTACAGGCTCCAGCTGCAATGCACAAAACTGTGAACTCATCAAAAGCGAGTAAGCCACAGACAACCACACAATCACTCATTTGACTTTTTTAAGGCCTAAACCACAATACACTTCACATCTATTCATTCCCAATGGTTTGTATTTAATACAGTTTGTTCAAGAGTTGCCATGCAGTGGTGCCCTATCAAAGCTACTATGACGCATGTAAATATGACATATGCAACAAGAAAAGTGAATCAATGGCCTGTACCAGTCTGGAGGCCTATGCACGGACGTGTGGTGAGGCGTCTATCTGTATTGACTGGAGGAACTCAACTGAACCTAAAGGACTATGCGGTAAGAAAACATGAAGAATCCAATGCGTTACTTTGTTTGTACATAAAGCCTATGTCCATTAAAAAAAATCTTTTTTGATGAATAAACTTAATTAATTCATGCATAATAGCATATTAAATGTACCAAATAAAAAAATCAAAGAATAGTCAGTCCATTACCACAAAACACCCATTAAGTAAAGAAACGTTTAATATGTGGTACTCATAATCTTCTCACAATTACAGTTTTAAGTTAAATTAACTAGGATTTACAAGTCATTTCAATCAAGTCATTATGTTAACTTTACTTTTATATGTTGCAGCAACTCATTGCTAGTCAATACAGCAATACAGCTAGTTAAAACTTAAAAATTTACTAATTTTATAACATAATATTTAATCTTCCAGTTTAGACCATGCAAAGTATGCTGGGCACTGGAAATCCATTCCCTAATACAGCGAAGCTTAAATAGCACAAAAATCTACCAACCCAAACTGTGCCAAACATGCAAAACATTTTAATAAAAATATGAACATACACTTATGGTTGCATGTTATATATAAGAAGGCCAATAATAGTCTTCATTTCTTTTGATTTCCATAATAGACTACAAGTGCGCCGATCACAAAGTCTACAAGGCATGTGGACCAAAGGTGGAAAAAACCTGCAGTACAAGGTAATCTTTCTATTCGAAAATAAGTCATCTCAGAAATAAAGGTTCAAGAAGGTACCTAAAAGATCAAAAAGTACACTTTGGTACCTAAAAGGTGCATATTGGTAACTTAAAGGTACACATTGGTGTACACATTAGAAGTACATACAGCTACCATAATGGTACATATTAGGACCTTAAAAAAAGGTACCTTTACAGTGACAACTTTTGTAGCTTTCTTTCTGAGAGTTTAAATACATGTAATCCTGCAATGCTCCTCAATGTACTGTATTCAACACATTTGAAACATCTTTCTTTTTATTACCTAAAACCAGATACAACGAAATGTTTGTCCACAATGAATGCCAAGATCCAAAGTATATGGAAGGCTGTTTCTGTCCAGATAACACATATCTACTTAGTTCAACGTCAGATCAATGTACAGCTAACTGCGGTAAGAAGTGTTACTGTATTTACTCGCCCTGTTTGTAAGATTAATGCATTTTGATGTAATATTTTTTGTTGATGTGTTTTAAATCCATGCTTGTAGATTGCATTGGCCCCGATGGATTATCTAGACAGGTATGATTTACATGTCATATCCTCCTGAGATTGTGGCCTTAACTCTTGAGCCGTAGCTCTGACATAGGAGTAATTCTGCAGTCTCAGTACAGTGGAGTATAACAATTACATGAAATAAATAACTAAAGTGTTTTTCACAGAATCATTTAAACAGGCTTATAATCATTCATACGATTAACTTTACACATTAACATTACAATAACTAACTATCATCAACATATTCATCTCCTGTAGCCTGGGGATTCATGGACCATCAACTGTACAACATATAGGTGTTCCAGTGAGAGCTTTGGTGTTGTGCAAGAGCCTGTTAAGTGTCCAGAAACAAAGCCCTGTGGCGAACAATACAAAACAACTATAACAAACTGCTGTCCAACATGTGGTGAGTTATCAGTACAAGACAACTAATACAGACAGTGGTTTCCCAAATTGCCCGGCCTCCCTTTTGTAGAAACCTTCAGCAAATGCACCAAAGACACTCTTAGATATGTCAGATAACTCCTATAGGATTTATCATAACAGATGATTACATTGTAAATAATTCAGTATTGGATATTCTGTGTCTGACATCTTAATGTAATAAACTAAATAAGAAGCAAGTACTGTATATTGCCACTTGATTCCACATAATTGTCTTAATTTAAAATGAAGAATTAGACTTAGCAGACAAAAATAAAACAAACACGAACTTACAATTATCATACTTTCTAAATCATTCTTAGTCATAAGATCTGGGTGTAGTCTGTTTTGTACGCATACGCGAGAGTACATGCATAGTCAAACGCAAATTATAGTTAATTTGACTCGTACGTGTGCGGTGACGTTTAATGCATGTGCATATACCTCTCATGGCCTACATACTGCATATTCCACATTGTACGCTGACCCATGATGATTAAGCTGTGCAGGGAAAATGAAAAATATTCAGACTGAAATGCACAATCTTTACCACATGCAATGATTTCAGATCATACATTATATGAGTATGCAACCTCTTTTTAACTAAATGTCATAACCTTTTTAAAATGGACCATAACAGTCAACAATCATTTTTAAAAAGCTTGTCCTCTTTTTTCATTTCAGAATGCAATATGGAGCTGTGTCTTATGAAGAAATGTGACACTGGATACGAGTTAGCAACAACTAAATCTGAGGACAGCTGCTGTCCAGCCTGTGGTAAGTTGCACAATCATTTACTAGAACATTTAATACACATTTTTCTTAGGTCTACGCAATTGTACACACAGCACCTTAACAGTGTTGATCATTTTTGTAAGACCATATTTTCTAAATATATTTTATTAAACAATCAATCACTAATTCCATTTATTTTTTCTGATCAGTGCCCAAAAATGTCTGTGTTTACAATGACAATGAGTACAAGGTGAGTACAAGAACGTTACATCATAACACCACAAAATGCACAACTGGCATACTAACACACAAATCAAACATTTCTCTTTAATTATTCTGTCGTTTTCTTTAGCCTGGTGTTGAAATCCCAACAGATTCATGCAACTATTGCACATGTGGAATGGACAAGAACCCACAGACTAACCTAAATATTATGCAATGTTCTCCAATAAAATGTGAACCCTGTGGAGAGGTAATATCTAACATACTAATAGTGAAGGTTTAATCAATATTAAAGGTTTGAGTAGTATGTAAGAGTTACAGATCCAATGATATTTCAATGGATTTACAAGAATCAAGTTGACATTGGTCTATTGACCCTTTAAACTTGCCTTTTTTTGCTCCAAAGGGCTTTGAAGAGGTAAAGGTTGAAGGAGAGTGTTGTGGAAAATGTAAGCCAACAGGATGTTTGTACAAAAACGCAAACAACATCTCACAAATTCTCAAGGTGCGTCTTTCTTCAAACTTCTATTTCACCAATCCAAAAAAATCCTTGGTTTTCAGTACCCTATCTGTCGTTTATTAGGTTGGAGAAATACACAGTTCTGCATGCGAGGAGGTGGTCTGCCAGGAGGTTGATGGAGTGTATTTGATTGAAAAGTCAATAATGCATTGCCCGGCCTTTAATCCAGTTGATTGTGTGCCAGTAAGTACACTATCTGTATAAACATTATATTTTTTATATTGTGCGAAGTGTACGAGTCTGTACCCCTAATCCCTGAGACAAATTGTATGGCTCTGATGTAATAAGGCGTTGTTTTCATATAGGGGACTGAGAGAATGGATGAAAATGGATGCTGCAAAATCTGTAAGATATTTTCTCTGACCATTCAAGTTTATAGCAGACTATGAACTAGTCAATGGACAAGATGTGTTTGGACATTTAAAAATGCAAAAATGCCATTGCTTTAAATAAGATATCAGATTAATCAAATAAATCATAAAATGATGATTTATTCTAGGCAATGTCTGAATGGCCAACGCTTATCTCTTGCTTATCTTATTCAGGTGATCGTAAAAACTGTGCAGTCGTAAGGACCACAGAGAAAGTGAGCGCAAACAACTGCATATCCATCGATCCTATAGAAATGACGTCCTGCAGTGGCCAATGTGGTACCAAGTCAATGTAAGAATGCATGAAATGTTATATTTTAATAAGCTGTACACTTCAGGTCGCCAACCAAAAATGGGAGTCACTTATAAACTCATTTAAACTTTTTTGGGCACAGGTATTCAATGGAGCAAGGCTCAATAATGCACGTCTGTTCTTGTTGCCGGGAGCTAAAAACTAGCATTAAAGAGGTGAAGCTGAAGTGTCCCGATAACAAAGTGATCTCGCACAAATACATCTACGTTGACAGCTGTGAATGTACTCCAACCAAGTGTTGAAGACATGAAGACCAGATAACAGATTATTTCGCTATCTATCAGACCTTGCATTGATTATTTCAGATTTGAACATGATTCTGTTATAATTTAAAAAAATGATTTGCAAATTTAAAGATAATGCTTAAAAGTATAGCTTAAACTGTACTCGTTTAACATATCTTAACTGACTTAATTTACTTATTTTTTTCTTTCTACACTTTTTGATTCTTCTGTAATGTTTAATTAAATTATATATAATTAATTTTAATGAAGGTGAATGTTAAACACAATAAAGTAAGCAGCAATTGACTACTTGCTTCTTCCTCATTCTTCTCAATGCAGCTCAGTCATTTCCGGTAACAGCATGTCTAAATGTAGATATCATTTTGCATTATTTTTATTTCAGGACGGTCACTTGATTAACCCCATGGGGTCCGACCATTTTGGGACACTGGCAGAGGTTTTGACATGCTCTTATATTTAAAATAAAATAATATGTGAGTAACATGTATGTACATGTTTGCATTTTAAAGTAAATTATGTTAATAAAGTAACAAATTACACAAAAACAGGCAGGCAAAACAAGGCAGAGCAAACAAAGGCAAAACACAGCGCTAACTGGTGACAACATTAAACAACGACTAGCAACAGGGAAGTGAACAAACAGAGTAGATTTAAAGGGCAACAACCAATCACAAAGCAGTGACAATGAGTTATTATGACAACACACAAGAGGGAATGAATGAGTCTAATGAATGTCCATGGCAACAAACAAGTGGGCGGTGCAAACAATCAACTGGGGAAAAAAACGGCAGACAGAAACACAGGGCAAACACAGACAGTTTCATTAAAGTTGTGCTAGAATGAATTTCAGGAGACTTAAGAGAAAAAAACATTGCTTGTAGTTTAATAACAAAATAGTGTACAATAAAATTAAATATAATTAATAGGATTCAAATGTACATTTTTTACACAAACATTTAGCAGACAAATTTGCGTCAGTTTGGAATAGAGGTCTGCGCATGACACAATTTTCAGTCCCGCTCCCGCCCGCACCCGCAATGTTCAGTTCCACTCCCGCCCGCTCCCCCAAAGATTTGTAATTTTTTGTCCCGCTCCCACCCGCATCTGTGATACGGTCTCTAAAAAGAAAAGGATATAAAAATCTTAATTTTTTAAGTCATAGATGTAACAATGAATCGTCTGTGAATCGTCATATATAGTCTATTGCAAGAGTATCAAAAATCTATTTGATGCAAAACTCATCAGTTTATTGGAAAATAAAGTAAGTTTTATATATGATGTCAAGTAAAAAAAAATTCCACTATATTTATTCTTTTTGGACACAAAGTATGCCTGTCTTACGACGTTATTTACCTATATACACGAATAACATGATATAATTACTAATAAAAAAATTAAAAAGATTTGATAAAGCTTTGATCAATCTTGCTTTTGTATTGTATAGGGGTTTGCAAACTTTTTCAACCCAACAGGTAATCTCAAGACCCACCATTTAAAAAAATTTAAACAAACACATTTATTTCCTTTCAGTAGTTCTTGAATAAGTTTAATTGAATAATATTTTAAAAAGTTATGAATTTATATATACATTTCATAGTGTGGCCAATTAAAATACACTTGGCGAATAGAGCAATAAAATACAGCGTCATTTCAAAATAAGCTGCCGTCAGAGCAAGTGTCATTGCAGCATTTACACACTCCTCTGCTCTGATCTCTTTTTCCAAATTGTTCTTTTAAGTCAGAATGTAAAAATAACATGGACACTTAACTTACGTTCTTATAAAGATGTGTTGGATTTAGGGATATGCAGGTGAGGATTTTTTTTCACCTTCTAAACTTATTAAACCCACTGCATATTTTAAACGAAAATATATTTGGCAAAGAAGTTTAAAATCTGTAGTAGGCTACATTTGATATTTAATGTTAGATTATTAAATATTTCCATTTCTTAATAAAATAAATTTGTTAAATGTTTGTTCATTATTATTCATTATATATATTTTATATATATATATATATATATATAACTCAACACCAAATAAATAGTAGGCTTACAATGACAAACAACTCACTTATATTAAACAGTTTACTGTATTAAATGGCACATGGGGTCACAGACATTTTTTAAAAGATGCAGGGGAAATAAAAACTCCTAAATAAAAAAATGTGTTTGGTCTGATTTAAAAAATATATATTTTTAATGTATTTGATTGGTTTGTCGATAGTGAGCACGGAAATGTTTAGTTGTTTGCTAAGCATAGTGCCCCTGTTAAGACACGGTTGAGTGTTGCAGAGAGATTGACACGTTATGGTTCTGCTGTTATCTTTGAACTATTTTCGCTGCTGAAACAACAAAAACAGTCAACATTGCGTCTAAAATGTAAGTGACTAAATATTAATTACTTGTTTAGTGAACTGTCATATGAAATCTGTAAATTTTCAACCGTGATGTGATGCTGCTTAACTGTATCATGTTATTAAAAACTTCACATTTTTACCGCAGTATGTTTAACACACTTTCTTAACACACTGTTAGCTCACTTTGTGTTTGCTGCGCTTATTTGTTTAACTTAGCGTTGTTACATTATGCACTTTCGGTTGCCATAGAGACTAAAGGATGCAGAATCATTATCGTGTTTTGGTGATTGTTATTGGCGTTTTAATCTAACGTTACTTGTCCCTGATAAGCGGACAAGTGTTGATGTAGAGCCCTGCGACGTGATTTTTAGACTGCTTCAGTATAGGCTAGGTCCAATCTTTACGACTCCTCCGTTGTGTTCCGTATGTCAGTTCCCTTTCAGTCGGTCACTACGACGTCACGTCGTGACCGACGAATTGGGGAACCGCTCCGCGGGTGACCTATCTACTTCGAGAAACTATAAAAACGCCAATGAACTTGGCATGCAGGTATTTGCATAATGCCGGCGCCGCCCCGCCAGGTGCGTATATAAGCCGCAGGTGCACAATACCAAATTAGCTTTTATTGCTTCGAAGCCGGCAGACATCTGCTCTCGAGAAGCTTTCTATCTGATCTTCGTAGATCCTGTTCTGGAAGGGAAGAAAATAAGATCTCAGCTTGCTGAAGTTGGTTGGGCAAAGACACCTCAGCGGAGGCTCGCAGTGTTTTTTCTCCACCCTTTCTCTCTCTCTCTCTGTCTCTTTAATTTAGGACTTGAGTTCGAGTGAGTGCGTTGCCTCTCCCTGTGTGTTTCACCAGCTCGCACAAAAGAGTGATTTCCCTAAAAGAGCAGCACGTTTGAGCTTTGTGTCTTTTTAAAGACAGCCACTCATTCGTGTCACGGTCGGGGTCGTCTTTTTAAAGATGGATTTCCGTCCGTGTTCGGTTTCTGGATGCGGTGTGTTCATCGCCCCCCGGGATGGCCACCAGCGTTGTCTTTCGTGTCTGGGGCTCCAGCACGCAGAGGCAGCGTTGCGTGATAGTTCATGCTCCATCTGTGAGGGCATGACTATGGCGGATTTGCGGAGACGGGTGTCGTTTCTCCGGGAACGGCGCCCGCCTTCCAAGTCTGGTGCTGCTAAGAGCGCAGCTACCAGACTTGCGAAGGATGATCTCCGTATAACGGTGCTGGGTCGGTCTGCTGGTTCGTCCAGCAGCTCCCAGCGCCCTGATCCGTTGCCAGCGGAGGTCCCGATGGAGACGAGCGGCCCGTGTTCTACGGTGTCCTCGCGCTCTGTCGAGCCTCCACCCGACGCGATGTCCACCGTAACATCGGAAGGGGGGTTGTCAGCCTCGGACGTCGATCCGGATCCGCTCCCGCCTTCGGGCCAGGTTGCGGCTTCTGCGTTCGACCCCGAGATGGCAGCCATGCTCGCCCGGGCGGCGGAGGCGGTCGGCTTGGAGTGGACTAAACCTCCCCCACCTGAACCGTCCCGCCTCGATGATTGGTTCTTCGGGGGTGCCAGGGCTTCTCAGTCCTCGCCCCCGGTGCCTTTCTTCCCCGAGGTGCATGAAGAGCTGACGCGGTCGTGGAAAACCCCGTTTTCCGCCCGGAACCGACCGTTTCAGCCTTCACCCCTCACCTCTCTCGAGGGTGGAGATGCCAAGGGGTACACTGGTATCCCGTCAGTGGAGCGGCCGGTCGCGATGCAGTTGTGTCCGGCCGGTGTCGCTTCCTCCTGGCGGGACCAGCCTACTCTCCCCTCACGGGCCTGTAAGCAGTCTTCGGCGCTGTCCGGTGCTGCTTACAAGGCTTGTGGGGAGGCAGCCTCTGCCCTGCATGCCATGGCATTGCTGCAGGTCCACCAGGCTAAGGCTCTGAGGGACCTGCACGCGGGAGGTCACGACTCGGCGGAGTTCTCTGAACTGCGTGCGGCTACGGATCTGGCGCTCCGTGCGACCAAGGTCACCGCACGCGCCGTCGGGCGTGCGATGTCTACCCTGGTAGTCCAGGAACGCCATCTCTGGCTGTGTCTGGCGGACATGAAGGATGCTGATAAGACCCGGCTCCTGAATGCTCCGGTTTCCCAGACCGGCCTGTTCGGCGAGACGGTCGAGGAGTTTGCCCAGCAATTCTCCGCGGCCAAGAAGCAGACTGAGGCCATCGCTCAGATCATGCCACGTCGGAAGCGTCCTGCGCCTGCCCCGTCCACGTCGGCACCTCAGCCTGCTCCTCGCCGAGGGCGTCCTGCGGCGGCCGCCTCCGTTCCTCCCCGGGGCTCTTCTAAGAAGCGAGGAACCGGTCGTCAGCAGCCCGCCCCGCCCGCTCAGCCCGCTTCAAAGGGTGGAAAAAGAAAATCGAAGCGGCCCTGAGACGGGCGACCTAGAGATGGAGGGGATCGCTCTTCGGGAGATGGTGAAAGCACCACTCCCCCCACCGGAGGAGGGCCGGTTGGGGAATCCTTTGTTTCAATTTTCTGTTCCGCCGACTTTTCAGTCGGCACCCACAATTCCACAAAAAGAGCGAATTCCACTTCCATCTCTAGGTCTTCAGATGAGCGCCGGAGACACGAGCGGGCTCATAACCCCCCCTCGTTCTCCGACTCATCAGAGGAGTACGAGAGCAACGCACGGGCTCATAACCCCATCGCGCTCTCTGACTTCTCAGGGGAAAGAAGACAATCACGGGCTCATAACCCATCGTCTTCCTCCCCCTTCGCCAGAGGGTGCATCGAGTGGCGTGAGGTGTCTTCAGCAGAGCCTCCCTTACTCACCCACCCAGCAGCGGACTCAGGTGAGTGTTATCATGCACAACACTGCTGTCGGTGCGGCCAATACGCACACACCGGCGATCACCTCCGTTGCGCCCGCCGCGGGTACACCGATCGTGCCTTTAGTCCCTCTCGCACGGTGTCTGGGGGCGTGGGAACAGCTTCCCAGCCCGTCGCGTTGGCTTTTACGCACGATTCGTCTCGGCTACGCGATCCAATTTGCCCGGCGTCCCCCCAAATTCTCCGGCGTTCGTTTCACTGCGGTGAGAGCTGCCGATGCGCACGTCCTCCGTGCGGAGATCGCTGTCCTACTGGCGAAGGACGCGATCGAGCCGGTCCCTCCAGCCGAGATGAGGTCGGGGTTTTACAGCCCTTACTTTATTGTACCCAAGAAAAGCGGCGGCTTGCGACCGATCCTGGACCTGCGTTCGCTGAACCGTGCACTTCACAGAATGCCGTTCAAGATGCTGACGCCCAAGCGCATATTTCCATGCATTCGTCCAAACGATTGGTTCGCATCCATCGACCTGAAGGACGCGTACTTCCACGTATCGATTCTCCCCCGGCACAGGCCGTTTCTCCGCTTTGCGTTCGAGGGGCGAGCATACCAGTACAAAGTCCTCCCATTCGGGCTCTCTCTGTCTCCCCGTGTATTCACCAAAGTAGTGGAGGGGGCTTTAAAACCCCTGAGAGAGAAAGGTGTGCGCATTCTCGCGTATTTAGACGATTGGCTCATAATAGCTCAAACACGTCAGACGCTGTGCGATCACAGAGATTTAACTCTAAAACACCTCGCTCGTTTGGGTCTTCGGGTCAACTGGGAAAAGAGCAAGCTTTGCCCCGTGCAGAGAATCTCTTTTCTCGGTATGGAACTGGACTCGATCGATTTGACAGCTCGTCTAACAGAAGCGCGTGTACAGTCGATTCTGACTTGCCTGAATACATTCAAGAGCAAGAGCGCGGTCCCGCTGAAACAATTTCAGAAGCTCCTGGGGCATATGGCAGCAGCCGCAGCTGTAACTCCGCTCGGACTGCTTCATATGCGACCGCTTCAGCATTGGCTTCACGATCGAGTCCCAAGGAGAGCGTGGCTGCGCGGCATTCACCGTGTTATCATTACACCTGCGTGTCGTCGCACTTTCACTCCGTGGTCAGACCGTGCGTTTCTCCGAGCCGGTGTGCCTCTGAGACAGGTCTCCAGGCATGCAATAGTATGCACAGATGCTTCGGACACGGGGTGGGGGGCCACGTACGATGGGCTTGCGGCTTCGGGGGTCTGGACGGCACCCCAGCTGCATTGGCACATAAATTGCCGAGAAATGTGGGCTGTATATCTTGCGCTCGTCCGTTTCAGCAACGAGTTACAGGGCAAAGATGTATTAGTTCGCACAGACAACACTGCGACCGTGGCGTACATCAATCGTCAAGGCGGTTTACGCTCGCGTCACCTGTCGCATCTCGCCCGTCATCTCCTCACTTGGAGTCAGAAGAATTTGAGGTCTCTTCGTGCCATTTACATCCCGGGCGCGCTCAATGTAGAGGCGGATGCGCTCTCTCGGGCTGCGCGTCCCGGCGAATGGCGACTCCACCCCATTGCGGTTCAGCAGATTTGGAGACGTTTCGGCAAAGCGCAGATAGATCTGTTTGCTTCCCCAGAGACGACCCATTGTCGCCTGTTCTATTCACTAGCCGACGACTCGCTCGGCGTGGATGCATTGGCACACAGCTGGCCGCGAAACATGCGCAAATACGCGTTCCCTCCGGTGAGCCTCATTGCGCAAACCCTATGCAAAATCCGGGAGGACGAGGAGAGCGTGCTGTTGGTGGCACCGTATTGGACAACCAGGAGTTGGTTTCCAGAACTCTCTCTCCTCGCGACAGCCCCTCCGTGGAAGATTCCCCTGAGGAAGGACCTTCTTTCTCAACAAGAGGGCACATTATGGCACCCGCGCCCCGACCTGTGGAACCTCCATGTGTGGTCTCTGGACGGGGCACGGAGGATTTGAGTGATTTACCGCAAGAGGTATCTAACACTATTGCTGCAGCGCGAGCGCCGTCTACGAGACAGGCTTACGCGCTTAAATGGAACCTGTTTGTCGACTGGTGTTCTTCCCAAAGTGAAAACCCCCGAGAATGCCCGATTAGTGTTGTGCTTTTATATCTCCAGCGTCGTTTGGAGAATAGGCTGTCACCATCCACTATTAAGGTCGATATCGCTGCGATATCAGCTCACCATTCACCCGTAAACGGTAGAACAGTGGGTCAGCACGACCTGGTCATTAGATTTCTCAGAGGCGCTCGAAGACTGAATCCTTCGCGTCCTCCCTCTATTCCTCCGTGGGACCTGTCCTTGGTGCTGAAATCACTCCAGGAAGCCCCATTTGAGCCTCTGCATAGTGTGAGTGTTAAATTTCTTACTATGAAAACATTAACTCTCCTTGCTTTGGCTTCTGTTAAGAGGATAGGGGATATTCATGCATTTTCGGTCGACGAATCATGCCTTCAGTTCGGGCCGGCTGCATCCAGCGTAACACTGAGACCCCGGCCCGGCTTTGTGCCCAAAGTTCCCACCACTCCTTTCAGAGATCAAGTGGTGAACCTCCAAGCGCTGCCTTTGGAGGAGGCAGACCCAGCCATGGCTTTGTTATGCCCTGTTCGTGCACTACGTGTGTATATAGACAGGACGCAAAGTTTTAGGACCTCAGATCAGCTCTTTGTTTGTTACGGTGGTCAGCAGAAAGGAAAAGCTGTCACCAAGCAGAGGATGTCCCATTGGATTGTGGATACTATAGCCCTTGCATATCAAAAGCAGAATGTGCTTTGTCCATTTAATTTACGTGCTCACTCTACACGCAGTGTGGCATCATCTTGGGCACTGGCTCGCGGATCCTCGCTAACAGATATTTGTAGAGCTGCAGGCTGGGCGACACCTAATACGTTCACAAGATTCTATAGTGTTCGTGTCGAACCGGTTTCCACTCGGGTTCTTTCTACTAACTAGTTAAGAATGCCGAGGGTCGGCTCGTGTGTCGGCTTGGAGCCTCTATTTTGGTGCTGCACATCTGCACCAATATGGAAGGCCATCGGGGCAAAAACGTCTAAAAAACTGTTTTTGCCTCTCCTCCACCGCCCTGATAGCTGGTGTTGCGGAGCATCCGCTGTCAACCTATCACTGATGTATTCTCTGTAAACCTGTGTAGGCTAGGCGTCCACATTTGTCCCCTACGTGGGGTTCATTTGTGTGTATACTCCGTGGGGTACTAATCCTCCACGTTTTCCTTAGCAGAGCCTGCTCTGCATCTCTCTGCATACTATGTTTTGTTCAGAGACTTTTTATGAGCAACCTATCGGTTGTTTCATATTTTATGTCATCCATTCAACCTTCTTAGGGGATGGCTTCCGCAGTGTTCTAGCTCCGCTCAGTTTAGACGCTTCCCCAGTTCGCTGCTTCACTATCGTGGGTTAAGGAACAGGTAGTGACCGGCCTTCTGCATTTCGCCTTAGGTTCCGCCCCTTACGTGGAGGGCGGAGGGCTTTTACAGACACTGGAAGGGTTCAGCTGCAGTGGCGTTTTGGTAGGGATTCCCAATTCGTCGGTCACGACGTGACGTCGTAGTGACCGACTGAAAGGGAACGTCTCGGTTACGTATGTAACCCTCGTTCCCTGAAGGAAGGGAACGGAGACGTCACGTCCCGTCGCCACAGTTTGCTGTTCCATTGCTGTTTTTTAGGCCGGGCACTGTTGCTCGGCTTCTCAGCAATAATATAGCTAATTTGGTATTGTGCACCTGCGGCTTATATACGCACCTGGCGGGGCGGCGCCGGCATTATGCAAATACCTGCATGCCAAGTTCATTGGCGTTTTTATAGTTTCTCGAAGTAGATAGGTCACCCGCGGAGCGGTTCCCCAATTCGTCGGTCACGACGTGACGTCTCCGTTCCCTTCCTTCAGGGAACGAGGGTTACATACGTAACCGAGACGTTCTTCCTCGTTTTTTGTCCATTATCATAATTAATGATATTACGAATTGCAGCGAGGTTGATCTCAATTGTGCCCCCTGAAAAAATGTAATTCCCTTCCGTGATTTTGTGTCTGGCGTGGGGTCTGCTCATTAGGTAAGTTATATATACATACAGATGCGCACGTGCACTTTCACCGGGCTCACTCCAATCTAACGGCTTTCGGCCCCGCAATGCTTCATTTTACTAGGGGGGTAGAGTGTGGGTCGCATAATTTTTATTTTTTAAAATTGGGGTCGCTCCTAAAAAGTTTGAAAACCACTGCACTAGTGCATCTCTATAATTCGCCCGCTCCCGCAATGACCATTCAAAATTTGTCCTGCGCCACACTGTTTTGCATCGCGACCCGCGGGTCCCGTGGGACTCCCGCGGGAGTGCAGACCTCTAGTTTGGAAAACAGTTTCAAGTGAACATCACATGACTGGCATTTACAAGGTCTTTATCCAAGCAATGCTTAGAAACTGATACACAACAGAGCTCTGCTACAGTAAGAGCTGTTACACAAACTTCATGTGGCTCAAGTTGCCAGATAAATGTAATGCACAAAAAGTGTGAATATGTCTTTTAACTTCATGGTTTTGTGCTGTGTTCAGTGTAGTACTGTAACAGCTGAGAGGGATGCAGACCTGAACGAACGTTTAAACAGCTTTGAAGGTGTTAGCATAAATTGTCCACAGAAGTAACACATAAGCTTACATACATAACGCTTAGGTTACTTACGTAACCCCGGTTCCCTGAAATAACGGGAACGAAGCATTGCGTCAGTTAGCTGACGCTATGGGGGAAACTCCTGTTTACTCCGTGACTGAAGCCTATTGGTTAACGTCTGTACAAAGTACAGACCAATGACGTTTGAACCCGCGCGCGGGATGCGCACGTCCTTATATAAGCGCGGTTCAATCGTCAGGAGCTCATTATTATTCGACTGAAGCGCGTAGCCGAATAACACTCGCTGCGTAGACGTTTGTAGCACGGCAAGAGACGCAATGCTTCGTTCCCGTTATTTCAGGGAACCGGGGTTACGTAAGTAACCTAAGCGTTCCCTTTCAATACGGTTCACTTCGCATTGCGTCAGTTAGCTGACGCTATGGGGGAACGTAATCCCATCACGCCGTGCATACACAACGTACTGAAGTGCCTTACCGGAGAGACACTGCGTGTGGCCCTATACCCGGCATATTCACAGCTTTAAAGCAAATGTGTAAGCACCATATAAATTGTTGACGCGCACACGGTGGGGTTTTAAACGCACCGGGGGCACATAACATAGCACAAGACGGCGAGGTACCGAGCGCGCCGCAGCTGTGCGAGATAAGTAAATTCAGAGTCACGTTGGTGAGCTCGCTGAGCGCACCGTGGTGTACACATAAAACGCATGAGCGTGCATGATTGAGCCGAGAGAACCTGCGCTCGTAGGGCAGGGACGTCTAAGCTGTACAATCTGACAACGTAGACGGCGAAGACCAGCCGGCCGCGTAGCAGATATCAAATATAGATATAGATACCCCTGTAGACCAAGTTCATGAAGAAGCCAAACTCGCACAGAGTGGGCTCTATATAGGACATAGAGGGGCGTGAGCCAGTGCGATGGTTTCAACGATCCATCTAAATAACCACTGTTAGCAACAGCCATACGTAGTGGGTGATCTGCGAAGCTCACGAACGGCCGATCTGACTATAATATGCGGCAGAACGGTTCGTAGCGTGGGATTATACAGATACCACAATAGTGTGAACCCAGGTGCACCCTCGAGCGCATCGGGATGCATATAGGTAGTATTATAGTGCACAGATCGGTGAGCTTTCCAAGCGCGCAGTAAATGTGTATTGACTATAAATTGCACGGGCACAGGTGAACACTTGAATACATCGTGAATGCATATAGATGAATCAGAGTGTTATAATGCACAGGCCGGCAAGATTCTCGAGCGCGCCGTCATGTGTTCTGATAATAAATTGTGCGCACACGGGTGAACTCTTCAGTGCACCGTGAATGCGTATAGATAAATCAGTGCACAGAACGCGCCGTGGATGTGTATAGATATGATTGATGAACGTAACGGTGGGCACCCAACGCACCGTGAACGTACACAGATGAACAACAATGTATGTGTCACAAAGCATAACACAGCTGTGTATACAGGTGAGCTTTTCCAAGCGCATCTTATTGTATACCAAAATGTTATAGCGTGTACATGTGAGCTTCTCTAAGCGCACGGTGGACGCATATAATTAAAAACCATATCGTGCATACAGGTGAGCTAATGGGCGCACCTTTAATGCAACAAACCTCAGTAGTGCGCGAAGCAGGGATGTCGAAGCTGTAAACTGACAACGTGGACGGCGGGGACCAGCCGGCCGTGTCACAATTGTCAAATGAGAAACCTCTAAGACCATGCCCATGCTCTAAGACAAGTGAGCATAATTGTCACGGGAGGTGATAATGTCAACGATCCATAATTAACCTGTATTGACAGGTGCTCTAGTGAGTGATCTGTGACGCAGATGAACAGCTGATCGTCTGATGTACGTCAGACGTATCTGTCATACAGGACCTTGGACAGTTCCAGAGCGCTGTGCCTCGGGCACCGTCCGCATCTGAGAAATGACAGGCTTATGAATAAAGTGAATGGCCAGCCATAAAAGCATGGTTCGCTGTTGCCGCCGCCGTATCTGAGAGATGACAGGCTTGTGAATTAAATGAATGGTCGGTCGTAAAAGCGTGGTTTGCTGTTATCACGGCCACATAGATATAGGTAGGGGAGAGAGCCGCCGTGCCTCTGTAGTGAGGAGAAAAGTGTTCCACCCACGATTCGCGGGGGGTTTAGACTTTCAATGTCACTAGACAGAATGAATCAGACTTTGCATAAGGACGCCTCGTGAAAGGGGTCCTAGCAGCTTGTGTCAATGTGTCATAAGGCACGTAATGTAGGTCGTGTCCCACGGATGCCATCTCCGCACGCCCATCGTAAAGGGTTAATATTTTGAATCTTGGTAGTTTAAGCATGAGATGCGTATCACTCTGATTGAACATAGCTTATAAAGCGATGCAATGAGTTTATAAAGGAGATGACTCGTCAGCTTGTTCAGGGGGCGAGATCTCAGCCTGGTTCGGTAAATAATTAAACCACCCTAGTTTGCCCGACCGCATTATCACAATAACACGGTCGAGAGTGCTGCAGTGCTAAATCATCCCCTTATTGTACCGTATTCGCAGTACAAGGTGATTGATATGAGACAAACGGCGTTCCACGCGCCGAAGGCTGATTGTCGTCGTAAAGCGTGTTCAACCCACAGCAGATGCTGGGCTAGCTCGTAATGACAGCACTTCATGCAGCCGTGTGTAACTTAAGCATAAGCGTCCCGGCCGTCAGCTCGGGGCGGGACCTTTGCTTAGTCAAACTGAAGTGGACTTATGAACAGAATGCCACGATATTCAGCTTTCTGAGGCTCGTTAGAGGGGTACGTGTGCCCGTCCTAAACGAGATGCCGCGCGCGTCTGACTGTGCGCGAGCTTTGAAACTTATTGTGGCGGGTAGCAAGCTCACTTGAGGTTGATATTACCCTTAATATCTCCGAGTATTGGAGCGGAGGTGTGAGCGTCTTCGGATCCGCTAATATAAATCAGCTATATGGCCGAAAAACGTCATAAACCGCTTGGCTGTAAGCCTTTGAGTGGCCGTCCGGAGAGGGCGCGATTCAAACGCTTGGAGCCATGCAAAAGTCTGAGGCTGACGTCTCTCTAGGAAGAGAGAATAACAGCCGTAAGACCGTGCTCGTTTGCGCCATCAGCATCGTAGCGGAGAAACTGAGGTGGGCTGCGAGCGAATTTGGCAGAAAGGTGTTAGAGACACCGTACAGTCGTGGGGTGTCAATACACAGTATATGGCCAAACCAGGGTTTTTTCGGCAAGCGTCGATAGAATTATGGACAGCGGGCCGTGTGTGCGTATTACTGATTGCTTGTCAGTAAGGCGATAAAGTGTTTAGAGACACTGTACAACCGTGGGTGTCAATACACAGTATAGTAAGCACGGAAATTACTCTTTTTAATTTAGGAATTAAATACCGTTCGCCACTATAGTGAGGTCGCATAACCGACAGTATTACACAGTATGTTTGGATAAACAGCACACAGACAACATTTCAGGGCAGTCCAGCCGAGGCGCGACTTAACCCTTTCTCCCAGACAGTTTCGTTCTCTGTTGATGCAGCTGTGCTGCGGAGACCAGAGCTCAGCCGTTCAGGTGCACAAGCCTCAGTAGTGAAGGTGACCGAACAGCTCATGGAGCAGAGCAGTATGTCTACGTGGTTTAATGTCAGACTGAACCCATCGCAGAGAGGAAGTCTGCCATGAGGCCCGCGGTTTTGCCGTTTATTAAAAGGGCAGAAAAACCGGGTATATAAGAATGTACCAATATTCAGCGCACTGATATAGGACGGGAATGAATAAAGGGAGGTATTCGGGCCTCAGTATATGATAAACAAATTCGTTCTGCCTCTGATTCCGTCTAAACCAGAGAGAAATGACCGGGCAGACGAACAGTGAGCTATCCAAAGTGAGACAGGCTCAGGCCAGTAAAGTTCTATAATAAGTGTTTTAGCCCTCCAATAGAGGCGTGTCCGCCTTATCGAGCAGACGAATGAGATTGTGCCGCTCCAGGAGGGGAGGGGCATGAAGCTCTCTTATAATGAGTGTTCTTGGTGCTCCAATAGCGGCGAATCCGCCCTATCGAGCAGACGAATGAGATCGCGCCGCTCCAGGAGGGGAGGGGCATGAAGCTCTATAATCGTTGAACACTAGACAGCTGCATTTAGAGGCAGCGAGCCGTAAAACCGCGTGCTAACTAAGCCGTTAAGAGACCTCACCACTGTGGGGAAAGGAGCGAGGGACTCCGCGAGCGTGGAGCACGAGTGGCTGTGCTGTGACAGAGAACAGGGGCAGACCGCCCGTGTTTGCTTGTCGTATGCATCCAGTTCTACGGTTCCCCGCTTGTTCATCTCAACAAGAGAGGAACGGCAGAGGGGAGCAGCAACACAGACAGAACAGCCATGCGTCGTATGAACGGTATCACCCGATGCATTCGGGGGATTAATATATGTGCGAGAGATCTCGCCACTGAATGTGAGAGGAGCGAAGGGACTCTGTAAGCATGAACGTTTGCGGTGTGACAGAACACAGGGGGGTAGTCCGTGTGTGCTTGTCTATGCATCCGTCTAGTCTCATGGCTCGCCGTGTGTTCATCCCAGCGAGAGAGGAACAGCAGGGGGAGCACGAAACATGGATAAGACAACCAAAGCATATAAGCGCGGTCCCGGCGTGGGAGGTGCCAGACCGGTAACGCGCTCGGAGGAAATTCATAGCAGAGAGGCTCACCGAGCCGCTGTGCTGGACGCTATTACAACAGCGCCTGCTATTTTAGCTTATAGCTTTATATAAAAAATATTGATCTTACCGGGCGGCCGCAGGGGAGACCTCGTCAGGCATGTGCACAGGGCTCGTACCACAGCAAGCGAAGGCTATCTTCGGTTCTCGGCCGGAAAGCGGCAGGGGAAGACGCTAGACCTGGACTCTGCTATCTTCGGTTCTCAGCCGGAAAACAGCAGGGGAAGACGCTAGGCCTGGACTCCGCTGCAGGGCTTTGTCAAAGGCGAGGTAAGGCTTCTTCTTTTTCTTCGGAGCAGCGAGAGGTTCGCGCTGAAGGAGAAAATAATGAGCTCCTGACGATTGAACCGCACTTATATAAGGACGTGTGCATCCCGCACGCGGGTTCAAACGTCATTGGTCTGTACTTTGTACAGACGTTAACCAATAGGCTTCAGTCACGGAGTAAACAGGAGTTTCCCCCCATAGCATCAGCTAACTGACGCAATGCGAAGTGAACCGTATTGAAAGGGAACAGTTTTTTTCCCAGGACAAAACAGTCTCAGAAACGGCCTAGTGCCGTGGAACTTTGGGACCCAACCAGGGGGCCCTCGTGTTACGCCATGCAGAGGCGCGGGAAGATATTTTCAGTAGGGGGTGCTGGGGTGCGGATGCAACCGGGGGGGAGGGGGTGTTGGTATGGAGTTATAACATTTTAAAGTTGTTCACAAGCTTTTTATTCTGCAGACCACTCTACCTATAAATGTCTTCTTTAAAAACTCACTCGCACCTCCCATCCATAAAGTAAAGATGAGCTGACCGCGCATACAAACTATATAGCCTATTGCAACATAGAAAAGTTTTAATTCTCTGCCAGGGTCGTTATTTTCTGCTACTATCCTCTAGCCGGCCATTGATTAAGCATATTTTTCATTATTACTTTATTAGTCTCATTGGGTGGGGAGAAAGCTATGCCATATAATCAGAAATATTATATATAGACTAGGCCAAAGTAACAAAGGTGTCCAAAAAGTTACACAAATTACAAAATGCTTTGTAAAAGTTACAAAATGCAACGCGAGTCATGTGCGGAGTCTCCTCTGGCACGCATCACGCACCGGGGCTGCTGTTCTGTAGCTTAAGTGCAACATGGAGTTTAAAGATGTAAAGAAAAAAAAGAAAAACAGGAGAATTAACTTTGAGCAAGTTTGCAGGAAAGTCGAAGGCATGGAAACAGTTTATGTATACATTCTCATTCGTGCCAGTAGCCTATATGTCTTTTTTGTTTTCCTTTGCTTAAGTTTTTACTATTTCTAAATTCTAACATGGAATGACATCACTCGAGTTAAGGCGATTAGTGGACCTTTTAATTCACCGGTTTCATTTAATTCTATTTTTACACGTAAGTGTAATATTTGTGTGTTATTTTTTGTTTCAGTTTGCCATGCCTCCTGCACGGCGGTGTAAAAATAAGATATTTTTCGACTTTAAAATTCGAACATCATATCCTAAATTGTCGGAATATATTCCATATAGATTCATTAGAATTTATAGATGTTTAACATTAAAATCGATGAATGGGAATAATTTATATACATTTTTGAAATGCCCACCACTCTTATTAAATGCGCATATTCCTTGTTGTACATAGAGGCTTTACACTTTAGTTCCTTTCATGTCATTTTAATCATTTAATTCAATCTTTTTTACTTTAAATGTTACTTTAAATGTTCTGTAACATTTACATGTGCGTTAAACACCGCGAAACAATTTGGCTATATTTTTAAATAGTTTTTGAAAAGATGACCTTTTTCTGATATGCAGGATGAGGAGTCAGTTGGAGAAATAACGCTAGTCCTCGGGACTTTTGGGCTGTGTGATTGAAAAAATCCAAAAATCTCTTCTGAGACATTGCTGATAGATACAGATAGCCTAAATGCATTCGTCATTGTGGCTCTGAGTGTGCATGCTTGTCTGTTATGCTTCTACCCAGTCTCACAAAGTTTCGTGGGTTGCAGGTTTATTACAGGGTGCGCAGCGCGCATCCAGGAGGCAGAAAGCCTGCTTGGTGAGCTGATCCGCTACTGCAACAACCTTAATTATTGAAGCGTTCTTTACTGTTTGTATATAAATAAAACTTGATTTTAGTTGGATCTGTTTTTCTGTCTTTATTTTTGCAGTGTTACTGTGATACATGTATGAATTATAATGTTAGACTAGTAACGTAATAGTCGCATCTATGTTAACATCAGGTACCCAGCACTGACTCTGTTGGTACTATTTTCCCACGCAACAACTCCTTGGCATTACAGACACAGCAATGGACATCTTTTCTTTCTGCCTCTCGGTTGCGCGCAACCAGTTAATGATGTTGCCGTGCAACCTGTCTCTTTGCAGCGCTGAATCGCAATCACGTCGTCAAAACAAATCTGATTGGCTAATAAACACTGAATTAAATTAAATAATTTTAAAATTACTAAAATTATCCTTCTCTTCATCACACACCCCAAGCATGACATACAAAATGTCTTGGAACAGAAACAAACAATCAGAGATATTTATAAGCTATCATTTTATTGTCATCGCAGTTTTAAATCTTTGCCACCAGGGGGTGCTGCAGCCCCTGCAGCACCCCCACTTCCCGCGCCCATGACGCCATGCCGAATTTTGGGGCGTTGCAACCTTTGACAACTAGAATATAGGGCTCTCCGTCTGCTGACTTAATAAGTTTCAGATGAATTTTGGGAACTGTATTTATTTTTCCTGCTTCATCCTCTGTATAGTTGAATGATATATATATTGAATGCCAAAATTAATAATGATTACAATAAAGCAAGATAAACAGCAACAGCTAAAATCTTCCTGTCCTGAAAGCGCCAGCGCGACCTCACACAATACGTCATGATGTCAAGAGGTCACAGAGGACGAACGTGAAACATACGCCCCAGTGTTTACAAGTGTGGAGAAAGAAGACTGTTCCAACGTTGTTGTATGTGGAATGATACTAATTAATGTCTTTGTGTCAGTTTATTGTTTAAAATGGTCCGCAAATGTGCCTTTCATATATGTAACACGTGACCTCTCTACGTCACTACGCATTTACATGAGGTTGTGCTGGCGCATCACAGGACAAGACCTCGACAAGAAGTTGTGTTTTAAAAGTGCATATTTTTTAATTTTCTTGTCAAAAATGACAATTGTTTCGCTAAATAAGACCCTTATTTCTCGCTTGGGATCGTTTATAGTCCTTTGAAACTCCATTGAAAAAAACTGTTAAGTGTTGAGTTAAGTATTAAGTGTTGGGCTCTATTAAAGTCCATTAAAATGAGAAAAATTCTGCAATGTTTTCCTTAAAAAAACATAATTTCTACTTTTTTTCTACTGCAACTGAATGAACACAAGCTCAAAATTGATATGGTGACTCGTTGGAACAGTGCACTAGAAATGCTTGAGCGCTTTTTAGAGCAGCAACCCATGATCTATTCAATTCAATTCAATTTTATTTATATAGCGCTTTTCACAATTGTTAATTGTTGCAAAGCAGCTTTACATGAGTAGATGTAGAGGAGGACACTGAAAATCAATAGATAGGATAAGAAGTAGAATATAGCGGCTATGAATAAACCGTACAAGCGTGCGTATTAATAATGTAACGCATACAGTAAAGTGCTAAGTTAAGCCAAAGTTGGCTGACTCTCCCTGGGACAAAAAAAACCCTTAGGAGAAAACCCGGTGGGAAAAACTCCTAGAAGGACAAAAAACCCTAGGGAGAAATTAATATATATTTATATATATAGACACGGTAGGGATAGGAAGCGGGTAAGCGGATTAAACTGGTTCAGCCGGTGGTCGTTGGTCGCGCATCGGCTGGGCGCTAGGCCATTTAAAGCTTTGTAGGTGATTAGTAATATTTTTAGTTGTATGCGATATTTAACTGGTAGCCAGTGTAAAGATGCCAGAATTGAACTAATGTGGTCAAACTTTTTAGATCGAGTAAGCACTCTTGCGGCGGCGTTCTGAACCAGCTGTAGCTTGTTTACCTGATTTGCATTGCATCCCCCGAGTAACGAGTTACAATAGTTCATTCTAGAGGTCATAAAAGCATGGATAAGCTTTTCTGCATCTGATGCAGACAGCATATGGCGTATTTTTGAGATATTTCTAAGATGGAAGAATGCTGTGCGGCAGACGTTGGAGATATGACTATCGAAAGATAGATTGCTGTCAAACATTACACCTAAATTCTTAACCGTGGAAGATGGCATCACCGTGCAGCCATCTATGGGCAACTTGTAATCTGACATATTATGTTTGGAGCGATTTGGTTCAATATTAAGTATCTCAGTCTTATTGAAGTTTAGCATAAGAAAGTTATGTGCCATCCAGTCCCTAATATCACTAATGCAGTCTGTTAGCTTAGCAAACTGCTGTGTTTCGCTAGGATGTGATGAGATGTAAAGCTGGGTATCATCCACATAGCAGTGAAAACTTATGTTATGTTTCCTGATAATGTCTCCTAGAGATAACATATATAATGAGAATAGGATAGGGCCTAGAACTGATCCCTGAGGTACGCCGTATTTAACGGGGGAGTGATAGGACTCTTCCTCATTTACATAAACAAAGTGATATCGATTGGTTAGATACGATCTAAACCAGGCTAATGCCTGCCCACTGATGCCAACATAGTTTTCTAGTCTATTGAGTAGGATTCTGTTGGAACGTATCCTAATTCTAGCGAAGAGTTAAAGATATTTAGTACCGTGTCTGACACTACATGAAATACCTCTTTTAGTAATTTTGTGGGAACGGGGTCTAATATACCCGATGATGATTTAGATGACGTTACTAATTTAGAGAGCTCTTCTATTGTAGTAGGTTTAAATGACTCAAGATGTTCGTATGATAATCTAGTGGTAAATGTACTATTGGGTAGAGTGGTGGCTGCTTGCGTAGTTTCTATGTTTTCCCTAATAAACATAATTTTGTTAGTAAAGAAGTTCATGAAGTTGTTACTAATGTGTTGGAGTTTACTATTGGTTTCTGTTTGTTCTTTGTTTCTAGTCAGTTTCGCAACTGTGCTAAACAGGAAACGAGGGTTGTTATGATTTTCTTTAATAAGCGTACTGAGATAGGTAGATCTGGCGGTTTTAATAGCCTGTCTGTAGTGTTGAACACTCTCTTTACATGCTGAACGCCATACCTCTAACTTTGTGTTTCGGTAGTTTCTTTCCATTTTTCTAGCTACTTTTTTAAGGGCTGCAGTATGATGGTCATACCATGGAGCTGGTGTTTTTTCTTTGATTCTCTTTTTTCGAATGGGAGCAACGGCATTCATCGTGCTAGAGCAAACGTTGTTCAGGTTTTCTATTATAATATCCAGATCTTCACGGTTATCTGCTACATGTTTCACTTGAGACAGGTCTGGAAGAGTGCTAATAAAGCTATCTTTAGTGGTGGAAATTATTGTTCTGGCTAATCTGTAGCATGTTGTAGACTGAGCGGTCCTATCTAGAAGTATTGTGTATGACACAAGGCAATAGTCTGAAACGGCATCGCTCTGGGCTGATATTTCGATGTCATTAATATTGAGTCCGAGTGACAGAATTAAGTCTAATGTGTGCTTACGAGGATGCGTGGGCCCTGACACGTTTTGTTTAATACCGAGAGAATTTAGAACATCGATAAACACACGTCCTAATGCATCTTTTGAGTTATCCACATGGATATTAAAATCACCAACGATAAGAGCTTTATCTACAGTGACTGTAAGCTCAGATAGGAAGTCTGCTATTTCTTTAAGAAAATCTGTGTGGTGGCCCGGAGGCCTATATATGGTAGCTAAAATGAACGAAAGCTGTTTGTTGTTACGATCAGTTATTTCCATATTTAACAGTATTATTTCAAACAAATTAAATTTTAGTTCGGATTTATGGTTTACTTTGAACATTTTGTTGTATATTATAGCTACACCACCCCCTCTCCCTAATAATAGTCTTGTGGGGTGGATTCGTTTAAACTGATGTAATTGTCTGCTTTAAGCCAGGTCTCTGTTAAAGAGAGTGCATCTAAGTTTTGGTCAGTAATTATTTAATTGATAATAGGTTCTTTATTGGTAAGCGATCTAATGTTAAGAAGGCCGAATTTTAACATTTGAGTTTCATCTGTTAATGTATTGTGTTCTAATTTTATGTTAATAAGATTTGTACGAGACGAGGTAGGGTGCTCTGTATTAATTTGTTCGAGGAACATACACAGTTGAGATGTGTTGGTACTCTGGTAAAAAAGGCTCTATGTGCTGGGATATATGTGATCTTGACATGTCAAGGCAGCTAACAGACTGATGGGTAAGCCGATCTGTCTGTTTCCTGACCTGGGACCTGGATAGTCAGACAATATCAAAAGTAAGACTATTGGTCAGATTTCTAGAGAGTATAGCACTTCCTTCAGGAGACAGGCCAGCATGGACTCATCTCTCTCCGCACAACGGGCACACCAGCCTCATGTATTGTTTGGTCTCCGTCAGGGGGAGGCCGAAGTCAAGGACTTTGCCTTCGATTTTTTGAAGGCAGCTAGGGGCTCTGGCTTCAAAGAGGCGGAACTGAAGGTCATCTTTAGTAGCTGCCTTAACAAACCCCTCAAGATCAGTGAGCAGAGGATGCTAAGACCCCTGGGCTTCCCGGACATGATCAACTATCTGATGAACCGACCTCAGCCCAGGGTCTCAGCCAAGGCAGCAGCTCTTATTTCCTCTATTCCAGAGGGTCGCGTCATGGGAGTGGTGACGCGAGAGGATCCGGCACTCACAACTTCGGCTCCCGAGAGCTCGTCCCAGCCTGTCAGCCTCCGCGGTAAACGCGAGCGGAGGGTCTCGTGGGAGTCGGTGTCTGAGGGGTCCTCCACAGAGCCTGTCACACCCACCATGACCATGGCAGAATCCCCCTCACCTGCCACACTATCTGCGCCATGGCCGCGGAGGAAGAAGAGGAAGAAGGGGATCGCCTGTCCTCCACATCAGCCTCTGCCAGGGCTCACGCCACAGCTCAAGCCTGCCACAGACTCTGCTCCCCAGCCAGGTGCAGCGCCCCCTGTCTCGCCGGCTTCCCAGCCAGCTGCAGCGCCCCCTGTCTCGCCGGCTCCCCAGCCAGCTGCAGCGTCCCCTGTCTCGCCGGCTCCCCAGCCAGCTGCAGCGCCCCCTGTCTCGCCGGCTCCGCAGCCAGCTGCAGCGCCCCCTGTCTCAACGTCCTGTTTGTCTCCCTGGTCCCCTTCCACTGTCTCCATGTCTTCCTTGGACTCTCTTCCCTACCCAGCCAGCCCTTTTTTGTCTCATCCTGCTCCTGTGTCTGCCCCTTTCCTGCCCAGAGACCCTGCCTTGTTCCCCATTGTGCCTCCTGTCCTCCCTGCCTTAACCTTGCCTCAGTCTGCCCCTACTGGACTCACCTCTCCTACTTAAACCCCCAAGCCTGCCCGGACTCCTCGTCCCAAGCCCTCTACGGGACCCAAGACCCCTTGCCCACCCAGTTCTACCCTGCCTGGACTGCCCCACCAGAACTTTCTTGTGCACCCAACCCCCCTCCCATGGATGTTGTTTTTGTTATGTAACCCCAATCATCTTGTTGTATATTTTTGTTTGCCTTTGTGTTTATTTGTCATGTTTTGTTGGTTTGTGTCTGTTTGTCTGTCTGTCGTGTCACGTGTCTAGTGTTCCCCTGAGGAACGCCTGGAGGCGTTCCTTAAGGGGAGGGTTCTGTCATGATTCTGCCCTCTTGTCCTTGTTTTAGTATTAGTCATGAGGCAGAATCAAGACAGGCCCATGTTTTGTGTGAAAGCACTGGCCTTGTTAATTTTAGCCATGTGCTTTCTGTCTCGTCTCCTGACCCCACCCACTTGTTTCCTCATTAATTATCCCATTATTGTTTGATTCATGTCACCTGTTCCCCTCTTGATTTTCTCCCATATTTAATGCCCTTGTGTTTGCTGTCTTGTGCTGATTTGTTTTGTTCTAGCCTGTACGTTCCTGTGTGTTTCTGAAGTCAAGAGTATTTGTCAAAGTTTATGATTCTATTGTACTGTTTTGTAAAAGTCTTGTTCCAGTCCTTGTTAGTATAGTCTTGTTTATCATTGTCTGAGTCATTGCCTTGTTTTACCCCCTCGTGGGTCTTTTGTTTTGTGTGTCTTGTTTATTAATAAAAGTCTTTGAGTTCATCTTCGCCTGCGCCTGGGTTCTCTCCCTATCTCCTTCTGAAGTAACCTCACAAGAGGTACTATGTTGTTACAAATATTTACGCTGTAAATTCGGTTTAATTACGCGGTACTTTGCGGGTCGTAAAATAAAGTGTTACCCAAATGTGTTCTAAAAGTTGATCATTAAAATAAAAAATAAAGGTGCATTTGAATCTGAACTGTTGGAGCTTTTTGGAAAATTCTTAATGTCATTTTTAATAATACATCAGGTTTGTGTCTAAATAATCGGTCTGCTGCTGATATCTACCTGTTTCTTCACGTAAATGCGGGCGCCGCCATCTTTGAGATTTCCGGTTTTTGACTTCCGGTGAGCCGTTTTGACTGGCTGTTTAATGTTTATTATGAAATCCAAGAAGACCAACATAATTTGTGCTGTTAGGGGTTGCCATAATAGCTAAAACAAACGCAGTAAATCTCTACAAAACATTTGTTTTAACCCAATGCACAAGAGCTGAATGTGTGGCGCACCTGCAATCATGATTTGTATTTACAAATCCATCCAGTAAAACCTTTCATAGAAACTGACAGTAAACAATAAATACAATAATTGTTTTAAAACAACTAATATTATGCTGATTTAGCTGATTTATTTATTCTGCTACTATACAGTATATTATTACAAAAATGTGATTACAGTACAGAATACGACATAATCTGCTTAGTTAATGTTTATAATAGTTCATAATGTGTTTGGGTGTACTTTTTTATGTTTTAAATCAAAAAGCAAATACTTTAAAAAGTAAGCAAATAATTTCATAAGCTCATGTCTCCACCTGCGTAAGAAGCAATGTAATAATATTTTGATAAAACGAAAACAATACTCACTACATGGAGTAGTTTAATGTGTTTATTAAGGTTTGTTCAAATAACTTACAATATGTTGAATGAGAAAGATACTTCTGACTGTGTCGGACCGCAAGAAGCTCGACGTGACGCAATAAACAAGTCCATTAAAAATTGCTGTTTAAAAAATCTCACACCAGAGGGACAGTTGTGACATTTTAAACCAGCCCCTGAAAAGTTAAAAACACGAAGTCATGTGCAAACACTTGACTGACTTTCCCATTGTAAAGATACTGGTATATCTCTGTGCTCCCTACACTCCTCTACTGGCTGGCAATTAAAACTGAAGTTTTGGACCGGAGAGGAAATGCGTCACATCACTTACTTTCACGTTCAAGAAACAGGTGGATATCTCTGTGTCATCATCACCAGTGCAAGTTTGTGAAAGCAGTTGAATCAACACTCTTGTAAGGGGGATTGTTCTATACAACCATCAATACTCCATTAATTTGCAGTTGAATGTATATAATAATAGTATCAATATGTTGCATAACTACAGTACTGTAATTCAGGTAACAGCTGGAAAAAAATGCTTTTTTCAAAAACACCTCGAAGATCGGATCGAATCTAATCAAATAGTGATAATCGATTTAAGATCTTGAGAATCGGAATTGAATCGATTCTTGAAATTTGAATCGAAACCCAGCCCTAAATACAATAACAACAACATAGTTGGGAATCCAGGAAATAGGACTTAACTACAGTTCAACTGTATTTAGATGAACATACTTAGAAGTTATAATAACAACCTATTTGTGAAATTATTTACTGCAAATTAAAGAATTGGAATCAGTCTGTTTTTGACAGATTGTAATAGATTTTTGTTTTTCTGGTTTGATCAAGGCCATCATAACTCTCTTTAGAACACATGATAAATGTTTTACATATTTTTTGAAGCCAGATTTTTAGTCTTCTTGTCATTGAACTGGTATGCACTGTTGCCAAGGAACACACAAAGCAATAAAATGTACACAATGAATGCCCTGTAAGCTTGTTTTAGTAAAAACATTACCTTAATTTAAGGACATTTTATTTAAAGGTTTGTTAGCAAAACAATTTCCTATCATTTAAAAGACAAATTAAATCTAGTCAGAATTTATGTTTGTTCAGTTTGCACACCCACTAATTACATCTAACACTGTATAAATTACCATACAGTAACATTAAGGTGTACCATTATGTTAAGGCGTACCTGTCCAGAAGGTGTAGTCTGTTGTTTAAAGAACACAAACAGTACCAGGATTTCTTGGAAGTATCAGTTTACTTTACTGTATTAAAAAGGAAATGACACATCAAATATCATATTTTAGGATGCTCATTTTATGTACACAGATGCTTGCCACAGATGTTTGCTTTCTTATCCAAATAAATATGTATTTAAAATACACTTAATTGAAATACCTCCCATGTCTGCGAGCCCAGCAGTTATGTTAAAATTATTTAAATGTTTATATTTGACCCAACATTGGGTTGAAACAACCCTGTGAAATTACAATTCAGCAGGCTGGCCTCATCCTTTTTTACATCATGCTGAGTGGCGTGTCCTTAACTCCTAGATAATTAAGGTGACGGACTGTAACACTGAGCAAGGAGAAGTACGTCCCCTGCCAAATATACAGTACAACATATAGTAAGTTCTGCCTTTTGTTGCATAAACGGTGTCTTGAGTTTTTTAAGGAGGAGTAATGAATAGTGTATTTCCATTTTGTGCAGGAGTAGAAGATTGGATTCATATCTGTTTTGCTACGACGCATTTATATGGCCAAATGTAAATGGAACAGTTTTAATAAATCAAATATCTATCTGATCTTAAAAAACACATAAAGTGACCAGGTGTAAAAAGGCCCATTGTATTGCTTGCATCCACTTTTACATCTTAATTTCAATTGACTTAATCTACACATTTAATAAACCCCCAAAACCTGTTAAATAAACTAAATAAGTTTATTTACTATTGTTTAATACAGATCATTAAAAATCTGATGTTTAATGTCATAAATTTTCATCGGGGGGCTGCAAATGGATACACCGTACCCAAGGGGGCCACATGCTGATAAAGTTTTAGAAATACTGATTTAACCTGCTGGGCTCGACCCTTTTTGACGCTGTCAAAGTACCTTGCTTAAATTCAGTAAATTATATAAAACTCATCACAGATGCACATAAAAAAAAATTTCTTGCATTGGGTCAAAAAGGGACGAGCCCACAGATGTCGGCACAAATACATTAAAAAACTATTTTGTTACAAACTACAAATACTGGTTTTTGCACAAAATACTCTTATTGCCCTGACCGCTTATGCCTTTTCCATAGTACAATCCACAATTATTGAAAAACAATATGATTATTTTATACAAAATCCAGCGGGATATCAATACTTCTCATATGTAATATGTTTAAGAACATGTAAAAACTGCAGATGGATGTTATATTGTGAACGCTTGCTTAGCATGAAGATTTCAGTGGAGTTACAACAGACATGCTGTTTCATAATAGGTAGATATGACCTTTTATTATCAACACAGTGCATTTAAAGGTTCTCTAAGCAAATTCATGCGTTTTAGACCATAAAACATTTTTTGTTACATACAGCACACATCTCCTCACTATCTGCTTGCTACCTGACCGCTGATCAAACTGTAAAAAAACGCGATCTTTGTAGACAGCCCAGGCTCTACAAACTTCAATATACACACAGTGGCCAAACCTGCACCACGAAACAAAACAAAGTTTTACAGCCAATAAACGCCAAGAAGGATTTGGGGGTGGGGGTTGGTCGCGTTCACGAAAGCACAGAAGGGAGGGGGAGGAGTTAGCTACGCTCCGTTTGTTTGAAAACCGTTCAAATATCAACGACGTCGAACATATTCGCTTAGAGAGCCTTTAACTCAGGCACAATTCACAAAACACTTGACCTTAATGCCGTTTTTAAGGGGAGCAGCGTAGTGATGTATTATGCTGGGTACACACCAAAAGATAACCGGGCTGATTTTGGGCCGATTTTCCCCCTTCCGACAATCCTAGCTATGTCCTGAGTATCGCAATGGTTCTTCAGATTATTTTATCAGATTGTCCCTTCGTGTGAGGTGTGTTAAGAGGGTCCGAACCTGCTTGGAAGAACGTCGGAGCCGCGCCGATCGCAAATCGTAAATATTCAACATGTTGCACGTTATTGAGATTATCACGTGAAACAAAACCATATCCAATCAGAAAGCGAGATGAGGGAAGATGGAAGCAGTCTTGGCATCACAAAGGCCGCTTCTCAATCCGTAGGTCGCATTTCCAGGCTGCCTATACTTCATCATGCCTGTCTTATTTCAGAATATTAACAGTTATAAAATTGACTATTATTCCTAGTTTATCGTATATTGTTGTAATATACTTATGACTTGTGAATGTAATGCTCAGTTAACTTGAATAAACCAGGTTTCATGACGTATGCAGCCTGCATATGTGATCTCCAAAGGCTACAGCCTTCGGATTGAGAAACGGCCAAAGTGAAGTTGATGTGGACAGCAGAGTTGGAGGATCAGCTTGTTGATTTGTGGCAACAGCACAAATGTTATACAACATCTTAGAATACAATCTTATAAGATGTAAAAAATCTTCTGGTGTGTACCCAGTCTTACTCGAGTCCAGTCTCGGACTCGAGTCCGGTCTCGAGACCGATTTCTCCTTTCTCGGACTCGTCTCGGACTCGTTCCTTAAAAGACTCAGTCTTGACTCGCTCTCGGACCACAGTGGGAGAAGAAGGACTCGTAATTTCAGACAGAGTCCTCGAGACCAACACATTTTTTATGTTCATATAAAAAAACACACAACAATACTGCCATCAGAGCCATTTATTTATCTCTAGAAAAATCGACATAAGATGATGCATGTGGTTGGGATTTTTTTAATGATAGTAAAAGCAAAGTCCATATTAAGACATTAAGACTTCTCCTCTAAACAATTCCCAATCTAGCTTAGTGTCACGGAGTGACTCGGTAGGGCAGAACCAAAAGTGAGAAAAGAGGTTCCGCCCGGACCGAATTCTACAAACACCGTCACTTCTGGGTATCCCCGGGAACCCCCAAATCAAGCTAAATCAACCGCAGGTGTGTAAACGACGTGGCGATCGCTGAATGGGTGATCCATATGAGGAAAAGGAGTATAAAAGGGGGAGTGGAAATACAGGAAGAGGAACGCTGTGTGTTGGGAAAGAACGCTGCGAGGAAACAAGGGGCTGGAATACGAGTGTGGGAAAGATATAGGCTGAAACCATAGTGGAATTCGCTTTGCGAATAAAGGAGAGGAGAACAAGGACCCGAAGGAGGGTGAGAAAAGCAACCTCAGAGCAAGTTGATACTTACCAAATGTGTGTGTTTCACTGAAGGTCTGGGCGAAGTAGGATGTTGTTATTGTACATTCTGTGGGTCACCTAAGGAGAGAAGAACGGAAGGAAAGATCGGTTAATGACACAAGAGATCGTGAGTACCAATTAAAAGACATCTTTTGTGACGGATTCAAGTAACAGTGTGAGAGTGTTATCTGTTCTTAGCGGCACCACCGTGCGTGTTGGGACGGGTGGGTGATCCGAATTATTGAAGATCGAACTGGTGTTGTGTTGTGGGGCTACCACGACTGGGTAGGACATCGCTCGGCCTAGCGAACTCAAGTCTCACCCAGGGCGGATCCAGCCAGGTGAAGAGTACGGACCTTATTATTCACTGAAGTGTGTGTCGTGCAGTGTGTGAGTCTGTCTTGACGTGAGTGCACCTGAAGCTTTTTGCAGTGTTGTGCCGTGTCTCTTGTTGTCTGTACTCGCCCCCAGGCTAGGAGGGTCTCTGTGGAAACAAACGGGAGCTGCCGAGACGGTGGACACCAACTTTTCAACTACACAATACAACCGCAGCCCAAAGGAAGTGGATTGGATCCATTGAGTGAGGTACTGTGAGAACATTGTGGGCGGAAACATAACGTCAGAAGGAGATGTTGGGAGTGCTGTATAAAAACTGATTGCTGTGTGTACCTTGTGTGTGGTGGTGCATGTTGAGCTGCTCACCCCATTGTCTAGATCTTCGCCTGTCCACAGGAGGAAGGGAAGAGGACGTGTTAGTCCAGGAGGACGGACGTACGGTCGCTGCTCCATTTGAATCCTGCCACCGAGGTGACATCAGCCACGTTGGCCTTACAAGCCACAGCCGGACGCTGGTAAAAACTCTCCCTCCCCTCACCCGTGCACGAGGCCCAGAGGTGACGTATGGTTTTGATCCTACCACTGTTGATACCTTATATCGAGCTAAAGCTAAAACCACTCTGTGAAGACTCATAAGCCCAGAGAGACCCTGTGAAAGTGTGATACTTACCTTATATCGAGCTAAAGCTAAACCCACTCTGTGAAGACTCGTAAGCCCAGAGAGACCCTGTGAAAGTGTGATACTTACCTTATATCGAGCTAAAGCTAAACCCACTCTGTGAAGACTCGTAAGCCCAGAGAGACCCTGTGAAAGTGTGACACTTACCTTATATCGAGCTAAAGCTGAACCCACTCTGTGAAGACTCGTAAGCCCAGAAAGACACTGTGAAAGTGTGATACTTACCTTATATCGAGCTTAAGCTAAACCCACTCTGTGAAGACTCGTAAGCCCAGAGAGACCCTGTGAAAGTGTGATACTTACCTTATATCGAGCTAAAGCTAAACCCACTCTATGAAGACTCGTAAGCTCAGAGAGACCCTGTGAAAGTGTGATACTTACCTTATATCGAGCTAAAGCTAAACCCACTCTATGAAGACTCGTAAGCCCAGAGAGACCCTGTGAAAGTGTGATACTTACCTTATACCGAGATAGAGCTAAATCCACTCTGTGAAAACTTGTAAGCTCTGAAAGACCCTGTGAAAGTGTCATACTTACCTGACGTCGAGTGGAGTCATACCCACTCCGAGAAACTTGTGAAGAGCCTGTGAATGTGATGATACTTACCTACCTGTTGAGTCTAGATTAAACCTACCTTGTGTGTCTTGTAACCCGGGGCGAAGAGTCCGTAAGGCCAGCCACGATTCATCTATCTCGCTGAGATTCAGCTAACTCACCTTTGTTCCCTACCTACCCTCACAGGAACCACTGGTGCAAAGGAGCCGGGCCCGAGAGGAAACGTGGACATCAGATCCAGGTAGTTGGTCTCTGCTTTCCCTCGCACTCATTGTGTGTTTTAATCTGCCTTCAGGAGAAGAGAAGGGCGCCACGGGAACAACAGCGACGCAGGAGGTGGACCCAGAGACGAAGGAGCTCCGTCCTGTCCTTTCCCTGCAGTCCCTTACCTGTGTCGGCTGGATCTCCCCCTTTTCCATTCTCTGGACCCCCATCTTCTCCTGGAAAGAAGAGAGCAATATTTTAGATTCCCTTTCCTCATTTCCCAATTCAATTTAAATAATTTAATAAAGATTGACATATATTGTACTTATCTCACTCGTGTGTCTGGTCATTGGGGTGCTTTTGGGACCTCCTCGAGGTGGAACCTAGGGAGGGGCTTGACTCACAAAGTCTGTGGTCCGCTCCGACCTGTGACATTAGTCTGTAGGCCTAACTGTTGTTTATTAACTGGGATGATATTAAATCATGAATATGAAAACTGATATGTTTTTATGGTCTTGGTCTCGACTCGGTCTCGAATCCTAAAGGACTCGGCCTCGACTCAGACTTGCTTCCTCAAAGACTTGGTCTTGACTCGGACTCGACTGTATCTGCAAACCAACGGACTCGGTCTTGACACGGACTCGGCATAGGCAGTCCATCACTGGAGCAGCGCCACCACTTCTGTGTTCAAAACTCATTCACTTCTTGGAGGGAACCCAGTGTGTCACATGATATTCGTGCATCTAACCTGGTCATTGCCCATGCCAACATCAGACCGAAAATATTGCAAAATCATTTACTATGGTGATAGGCATATGGTGATTTGAAATACTCTAAAAACACTCCCTCAAAATGTTTTGTTAATACCTTTATTTTAATAATACCTTTATTTTATAGAGCGCCTTTAAAAGTGACTTTCTCAAAGCGCTTTACAGAGAATACAACACATTAAAAATACAAAAAATATAGATAACAAAAATAATAAGGAAAATAAAATAATCAAGTAAAAGCAATCCTAAAATAAAACGTTTTAAGACGAGATTTAAAAGTCTCTAAAGTATTTGCTTCCCTTATGTCAGCTGGAAGAGTGTTCCAAAGCTTAGGAGCATAGGATGAAAATGCTCTATCACCCCTGGAGCGAAGCCGTATCTTAGGCACAACTAAGAGTCCACTTTGAGAGGAACGCAGATTACGACAGGGAGTATAAGGCATTAAAAGATCAGTTAAGTAGTGAGGAGCCAGATCATGCAAAGCCTTATAGGTTAACATAAGGACTTTAAAATCAATACGGTACCTGACTGGGAGCCAATGCAAAGACTTAAAGACAGGGGTAATATGATCTCCAGCCCTGACCCCAGACAGTACTCTAGCAGTCGAATTTTGTAAATATTGGAGTTTGTTGAGTAATGATCTAGATACTCCAACTAAAAGACCATTATAATAGTCCAGACGAGAAAAAACAAAGAAGTTTATCAACTTCTCAGCCACAGTAAAGGACAACATGGGACGTAAACGTGCTATGTTTCTAAGGTGAAAAAAAGATGTCTTAACCGTATTCTGAACAAAAGGCTTAAATGACAGCGACACATCAAAAATGACCCCAAGATTTTTTTGCTTGGTTTGAAGTGCCAGGGTGACACGATCTATAGACAGGGTAAGCGAACCATCAGCACTTCGCAGTTGATGAGGAGAGCCTAGGAGCATAATGTCTGTTTTAGAGCCATTTAAGGACAGAAAATTATTAGACATCCAAATCTTAATCTCAGTAATACAGTTAGAAAGATGCACAATGTCCACATGTTGACCTGGCCTTGAATGAATATAGATCTGCGTATCGTCAGCATAAAAGTGATAGTTATGGTCCAGAGATCTAAGTAGCTGATCAAGTGGATAAATATACATACTAAAAAGTAAGGGACCCAGTACTGACCCTTGTGGGACCCCCCTATGTACAGAACCAACTTTGGACCTATGTCCACCCATAAAAACAAATTGACTGCGGTCAGAAAAATAAGACCTAAACCAGCCAAGAACGGTCTCTGACAAACCAAATACAGTTTCCAGACGATTGAGTAACATCAACAGTGTCGAGGCAGAACTAAGATCCAAGAAAATGATAAGAGATAGGGAGCCTGAGTCGGAAGCTATAAGCAAATCATTAGTTACTTTAACCAACGCAGTCTCTGTGCTGTGCAGTTTCCGAAACCCAGACTGGAGGGGCTCAAATAAACTATTTTCAATTAGGTGATTGTTCAATTGGGCCGCAACCACACCCTCTAAGATTTTAGCCAAAAATGGAAGGTTAGAAATTGGGCTGTAATTTGTAAGAACGTTCACATCAGAATTTTGCTTTTTTAAGATGGGAGTGACAGCAGCAGTTTTAGTGCTGTTGGCACCAAACCAGTTGACAAAGAGTCATTTATTATGTCAATAACTGTGGGGCATAATGTATCAAAGCAAGATTTAAACAGACTACAAGGCATAGGATCAAGTATGCAAGTGGAAGCTTTCATACGAGAAACCTGCTTGCAGAGTAGCTCAGGTTGTAATGGAGTAAATTTGGAAAAGGGAGTACCAAAAAAGCTTGATGTGATTTTTATTTGGACAGCAGACCCAGAAGAACTGCAAATCTTTGCACGGACCTTGTCAATCTTATCCTCAAAAAATTTGAGAAATTCGTTACACAATGAATCAGATTAAGTCAAAGAACTGCCATCAACCACATTGAGAAGACTATTAATTGTGTGGAAAAGCTGCCTAGGATTGTTTTGATTCTTTTCAATAAGATTTGAAAAATATGTTGATCTTGCAGTTTCAATAGCTACCCTATAGTGTGCCAAACCATTTTTCCAGGCTTGATGAAACACAGTTAAACCAGAGCAACGCCACTTTCGCTCCAATTTTCGAAATCCTGCCTTCTGGGAACGCAAATCATCATTATACCAAGGAGACGTCTGTACAAATGAGACATTGCGTGTCTTTATGGGTGCAAACATGTCCAAATTGGCTGTGATAACATTGTTAAATGTAGAGATTTTATCTTCGAGAGAAGGCGGCAGCATAGCATTTAAGGAAGAGACAATTGAATTTGCAAAAATATCATGATCAATTGATTGCCATTTACGGAATGAAATAGATCGTAAAACTTCTCTAGTAGAAAGTGAAACTTCAATATTAAAAAGAATAGCGAAATGGTCTGAAAGACCAACATCCACAGCAGAAAAATTGGTAAGAAAAGAGTCATTTGCAATGACTAAATCCAATGTATGCCCCTTACAGTGAGTGGGAACATTTACAAACTGTGAAAGATTAAAACAGGTCAAGAGTGACAGAAATTTATTGGCCATGCCACAGGCTTTCTGATCTACATGTATGTTAAAATCACCCAGAACCAAAATTCTCTTAAATTTAACAGACTGTATGGACATTAGATCAGCAAACTCTGGTAAAAAATCCTTATTTGGTTTTTGAGGTCTATAGATAGTGACCATGGCAACAGGATGAGCAGCATGAGAAGCAGATACATTTAAAACCAAGCATTCAAATGTTTTAAAAGAAGGTACAGACACAGGGTGTATCTCATATTGCTGTTTATATACCACTATAATACCACCACCTCTACCTGTAGTCCGCGAGACATCAAAGAGTCCAAAGCCTGATGGAGTCAGCTGATTAAAAAGAAGACCGTCATCCTGTTTATGCCAAGTTTCTGTAAGAAACAGCAAGTCCAGTTTTTTGTCCATGATAAAATCCGACAGAAGCAAGGAAGGATTTGTTGTTCACAGAGCGCGCATTTAATAACGCGGCATTTAGAGGGCTTATCGTCACCGCAGCGCAGGATTTCAATTCACCCGGCAGAACTGACAGGTTAGTAAAATCAACACCGGAAAAGGATCGCCTTCTAACACTTCGTCGGCAGTTTAAAACTGGGATTGAAGAAGACGAGGAAGAGACATAGTTTTGCCCTGAGCTCCGATGAATGTACCGCTTGGCCTGCAGCAATCCAGCCCTGTCACAGTGTTCGTAGATGTCTTTAGACAGATTATATTTCCGCTTTAGGGATAACAGCTGACGAGCGGTGTACTGTAAGGCCATATTCATTGAAGCCGTGTCAATACCAGCTTCAAACAGGCTTACCCGTGAATCCACAAAGCCAATCGCAATCCTCCAGGCCAACACCAATAGAAGCAGAATCCCGAGGTAAATAGGGAAAATACACTGCATCACAGCATAAACGTAAAAAATAAAAAGGGTAAAACAGCCGAAATCTAAAATTATCTATTCGGGGAGCGGAGCGGCAAGCCAAATGCGCTAGCGTACCCAGCGTCCACCCAGCGTCCAACAAACTATATTTTATTTTTCCCACACATGCAAAATACAAAATACACTTAATTAATTAAATATGTATTCAAAATACATTTAACTGAAAACTTACCATCAGGGGCGGTTCTAGGATTTCATTCTTAGGGGGGCTTAGCCCTCAGTAATGATGTGAAGAAAGCATTGTGATTTATTTAACCTAATTTTCATTGTGATTTTATTTAACCTAAAAAAAACTCTTGTACAGTACAGATATAAAGGTATAAAAGTTATTTATCACTATTATTTATTATTGTGTATCTTGAATTAAAGTTTATGTATATTATATGTATTCAAAGTTTAATGAATACTAACAATTTATATGATAATTATATTTATACGAGTCAGACTGTACTTTTCGCTTGTAGCGTGCATAACCCGATTCATAAACTAACAACAACCTACACTGATTCTAAATATGACTGTAATAAACCATACATGACCCCTTTGGTTCCTGATCGGAAAATAAAAAGCTATTCTGTCTTAAAACAACATAAGGCTGAGAAAATAATGGAATGATGTTTATTTTGGGGGCTTATAACCTTTATCATGACTATGAAACTGCTACAATCACTTTATTCATCTCTTACCTGTCTCTGACCCCTTCAGTCACTCTAACTCTTTCTCCACCTGTTTGCTCTCCTTTCCAGCATTTATAAAACGTTATATATATATCCATCTATAAAACTATGGAAGGTATTTTTGGACTTTTTTAAATTAATTAATTAAATTATAAAATAATTAATTAAATTATAAAATAAAAAATAAAATCGCAAAATATGTCCCAAATTTGAAAATGAAATGCTAAAATAAAAACTAAAACATTATATTAAATTATTTCATTTTCATTTTTAACGTGATGAAGCATCATTCCGGCCAAATTGAAAAATTAAATTAAATTGATGATTTGACATTTCATTTTCAATATAATCTTGAGTCAAGACAGACAATATTAAAATAAAAAGGCAAGCTTGAAAAGGAATCTGTAAATAATTTTTTTTAAAGGCTTTTTATTCATGCCCAAGCAATAATAGGGACAAAATTAAAATGTAAAGTTCAGTTTTAATTCTATGTTCTGTTTTTCTTTTTCTTTTTCATTTTCATTTTCGTGTTCACTTTTATTTTCAACTTGTATGCAAATTCAATGTTAATCAGTGGGTGGGGTTTACTTGCTAAAAAAAAATGGGATTGGCTGAAGTGTTGCCAACTCAGCGACTGTGTTGCTTCCCAACTTAGCGACCTTATTGCTACATCTAGCGACTTTTAAACCATTTAGACAAACTTAGCGACTGTTTGGATGAATCTTAGCTTCATATCTGCACATATAGGCTACTGTGTCGCTTGTACCGGCCCACGATTGCTGGGTGGCGCGGTCACGGTGAAATGTGCGCCTGGCGTCTACCCTCTGTGCATTTTCTGAGCAGTGAACAATTTACGAACTGACGCGTGGATGAGATTCGCATGCATTGTTTACATTTCAAACACTAAAAGTGTCTGGTCCGCTGTTATGTATGTGTGTATTTTCACACATCTGATCCAGTGAGGCGTCAGTTTAACGAGCTGAAGACATACACCGACCAGTCACTTACTTTTATATGAACATTATCTGTTTATTCAGCCTATGTGTTGTCTTTACAAGTATCGTATCAGGACTTGCGTCCTCTGTGAAATGCAAGTCTTTCAGGGTCTACCCTGTACACTGCACTGGACACAACATACAGTTCTGACCATAGCTGAAGCAAGCACATAAAGGCTGTGACGATAACGCGTTACTGCATCACCGCAGTAGCCGTTTCACATGGTACGCGGCAACCGCGAGTGTTTAGTTCTTTTTCAATAGGAGACGTGCGGAAAGCGGCAAAACGGGGGCGGTTACAGAGGGGAAGCGGAGTTGGTCCACACGCCTTGCTCGTGCACCCAAAATCCTATTCCTTCTCCGGACATGGTACTTCATGACAGGCACCGTTGAAGATAAACATATTTGCACTAAATGCTGCACAAAACGCTTCCAATACAAGAGAAAAGCTGAAGCCGCTCGGCGATTTTGCCGCTTACCGCGTACGGCCATACTTGAGATGCCAGCTGCGGTGATGTCACGGCCGCAACCTTCTTAAACATGAAGCGTGTCATGCACAGGTGCTCTGATTTCTTGAACAGTACCGACTCACTCCCTGGTTTTAAACCCCTGCGCGAATAACATCATCTCTGCAAGGAAATGTCAGTGCAATGCAAGTTCATGTGCAAGGAGTCCGAGCCACGCGCATTATTTCTCGTTCAAGGAGAAGCAGGCACTGTGTGTTGGTGATGATAATAATAGCATAATAATAATTTTAAACTATAATGGGCAAACATGACAACTATCGTTATGAAGGCAGGTGAGCGCTTACCGACAGCGCGACTCGTTATTTGGTTGAATGCTGTGTTTATATCTGGAGCTGCTGTAAGTGAATTTCTCCAGCTCGGGTTAAAAAAAAGTCTTATCTTCTTGATGATGTAAATGGACAGCTGAAATTGAAAGCATTGATTGGAGTATCCATAAGTTTTGCGCAGTTATTTACGGAATGATGCAATAGGCTATTTCGTTTTGTATCCACTTTGAAAAAATCGAATTAAACATACTAATCATAATAACATTAAAAACTATTTATTTTCGATATCATTTGAGTTTAATATCAATTATGGAACCGTTTTTGTCATTGTTTTTAACCCATTTTTTGTACAATAAATTATTCAGCGTTTCAACAAGTTTGGAGAAGTGCGTTTCTATCCAAGGAAAGTTAACCGAAAAACAATGTCTAAAGAAATAGGAATCAGGTTTTGCACAACTCACCAGAAACAATCTTAAACTGCATATTCTTTCTACAGCTTTTCAGGTTGTTATTCTATGAAATGTATTGTATAAAATGTAAGTGACGTGTCTATGTATGTCCATTCTCATGAAATGCATACAAATAACACGCAGTGTGATTATCGTGCTATACATAAGCCAAATTCCAATTTTGCGAGCATATGATACGCCAATACTTTCCGGAATTTGGCATATGTATTGCACGATAATCACACTGTGCTATGTGTATGCATTTGATGAGAATGACTGACGCCTCACCGGATCAAATTGTGAAAATACGCACATATATAACAGTGGACCAGCCCCTTTTTATTGTTTGTTCCTCCTTTGACATGTAAACAATGTTCGCGAATCTCATCCACGCGTCAGCTCGTACAGTCTAATATGTTGCTGCTCAGCATGTACAGAGACACCAGACGCACATTTCACCGAGACAGCGCCACCCAGCACTCGTGGGCCGGTACATGCGACACAGTAGCTTCTCTGTACAGATGTGAAGCTAGGATTAATCCAAACAGTCGCTAAGTTTGTCTAAATGGGTCTAAAAGTCGCTAGATGTAGTCGCTAAGTTGGCAAAACAGTCGCTGACTTGGCAACACTGCTTCACATATCTATGCTGCTTCAGCCATTCCCCTTTTTATGAGCAAGTAAACCCCACCCACTGATTAACATTGAATTTGCATACAAGTTGAAAACGAAAATGAAAACGAAAATGAAAAAGAAAATGAAAACCAATAAATAAAAGAGAACATAAAATTAAAACTGAACTTTATTTTAATTTTGTCCCTATTATTGCTTGGGCATGAATAAAAAGCCCTTAAAAAAAAATATTTACAGATTCCTTTTCAAGCTTGCCTTTTTATTTTAATATTGTCAGTCTTGACTCAAGATTATATTGAAAATGAAATGTGAAATCATCAATTTAATTTAATTTTTCAATTTGGCCGGAATGATGCTTCATCACGTTAAAAATGAAAATTAAATAATTTAATATAATGTTTAAATTTTTATTTTAGCATTTCATTTTCAAATTTGGGACATATTTTGCGATTTTATTTTTTATTTTATAATTTAATTAATTATTTTATAATTTAATTAATTATTTTATAATTTAATTAATTATTTTATAATTTAATTAATTAATTTAAAAAAGACCAAAAAAACCTTCCATATTAAACCAAACAAGTCACTGAATGTTGTTTATAGTCTCTTATTTGCAGTGTTGTATAAAGTACTAGAAAGCAATACTTGAGTAAAAGTACAAGTATTTTACTAGAAAAAGACTTTGGTAGAAGTGAAAGTTGTCTTTTAAAATATTACTCAAGTAAAAGTCTTAAAGTATCTGATATATACTGTACTTAAGTATCAAAAGTAATTTTCTGATATTTAATGTACTTAAGTATTTGAAGTAAAAGTAAAAAAGTTTTTTTTTAAAGCAAGCGGTTAGTATGGAAGGTTTTTTTTGGTCTTTTTTAATTAATTAATATAAATAATAATATTATAATATTTTATAATATAAAATAATTAATTAAATTATAAAATAAAAAATAAAATCACAAAGTATGTCCCAAATTTGAAAATTAAATGCTAAAATAAAAATTAAAACATTATATTAAATTATTTCATTTTCATTTTTAACGTGATGAAGCATCATTCCGGCCAAATTAAAAAAGAAAATTAAATTGATGACTTGACATTTCATTTTCAATATAATCTTGAGTCAAGACTGACAATATTAAAATAAAAAGTCAAGCTTGAAAAGGAATCAGTAAATACATTTTTAAAAGGGTTTTTATTCATACCCAAGCAATAATAGGGACAAAATTAAAATGTAAAGTTCAGTTTTAATTTTATGTTCTCTTTAAATTATTTGTTTTCATTTTCTTTTTCGTTTTCATTTTCATTTTCAACTTGTATGCAAATTTAATGTTAATCATTGGGTGGCGTTTATTTGCTTGCTCAAAAAAGGGGATTGGCTAACGCTGCGTTGCCAACTCAGCCACTGTGTTGCTAAAATAGCGACTTTATTGCTACATCTAGCGACTTTTAGGCCCATTTAGACAAACTTAGCGAATGTTTGGATGAATCTTAGCTTCACATCTGTACAGATAGGCTACTGTGTCGCTTGTACTGGCCCACGAGTGCCGGGTGGCGCTGTCCTGAAATGTGCGTCTGGTGTCTCTCTGCATGGAGCTGGGCAGTGTAGGAGCTGACGCGTGGATGAGATTCGCGTTCATTGTTTACATTTGAAAGGAGGAACAAACAAAAAAAAGTGGCTGGTCCGCTGTTATATATGTGCGTATTTTCACACATCTGATCCGGTGAGGCCTCAGCCATTCTCCTCAAATGCATACACATAGCACAGTGAGTATCGTGCAATACATAATTATGCCAAAATCCGTGAAGGACTGGAGTATCATATGCTTGCAAAATTGGCGTATATATAGCACTATAATCACACTGCGTGTTATTTGTATGCATTTCATGAAAATGGACATACAGTGACCAGTCACTTACTTTTGCAGCGGGCACACTGGCAGAGCAGACCTTCAGCCTTTGTGGCATATTTGTAAGTGGTCCTCATTTGTAATGCTGATTTGTGAGTAGGGCTGTGACCGTACGGGATTTTATTTTACCGTGGTGAAGAAGCAACAGAATCACGCGGTTAGACTTTTAGCACAACAACCCACCCCATATTATTAAAACAACAAATTATATTAGCAATAACAATGTGAAATAATATGTATTTCTATATGTTAACTTTTGTTTTTTATATCTTTTGAATATACTATGATTTATAGACCTTTTATGTCATCGTTTATAACCCATTTTATACAATACATTTCATAGAATAACAACCTGAAAACCTGCAGAAAGAACATGCAGAGTTTAAGATTGTTTCTGATGAGTTGTGCAAAACCTGATTCCTATTTCTTTAGACATTCATTTTCGGTAAACTCTCTGTGAATAGAAACACACTTCTCCAAACATGTTGAAACTCTTAATAATTTATTGTACAAAAAATGGGTTACAAACAATGACAAAAACTGTTCCATAATTGATATTAAACTCAAAAGATATCGAAAATAAATATTATTTAATGTTATTATTGTTACTATGTTTAATTAGATTTTTTCAAAGTGGATACAAAACGAAATCGACAATTGCATCATTACGTAAATAACTGCGCAAAACTTATGGATACTCCAATCATTGCTTTCAGAAATTCGCTTACAGTAGCTCCAGATATAAGCACATCATTCAACCAAATAACGAGTTGTGCTGTCAGTATACGCGCTCCTGCCTTCATAACGATAGTTGTCATGTTTGCCCATTATAGTTTTAAATTATTATTATGCTATCATTATCATCACCAGCACAGTGCCTGCTTCCTTGAATGAGAAAGCTTAATATGCGCGTGGCTCGGACTCCTTGCACATGAACTTTCATGGGCATGGCTCTGACATTTCCTTGCAGAGATGTTGTTATTCGCGCAGGGGTTTAAAACCAGGGAGTGAGTTGGTACAGTTCAAGAAATCAGGGGCCTCATTTATAAAACTTTGCGTAGGATTTGCGTCAGAAGTGGCGTACGGATAAAACATAGGACGAGCGTACGCACAGAAATAATCGGATTTATAAAACCGTGCGCACGCACATCCTACGAATTTTTCCCTTAATAACTCACAATCAATTCTAAATGTAGCGCAGCTTTTGCGGCTTCATGACACGCCCATAGTTGTCCATAAATAGTCCGTGAAACGCCCACAATTTAATATGCATTGATTGCGAAATCATGGCAAACACAGAGAGGAAATCAAAAAAACGTAACTTCACTCAATGTGAAGTAGAAGTTATCGTTGGCGAGGTGGAAAAGAGGAGAAAAATGTTGTTTGGAGGGCACAGTGTGGGCATTACTAATGCCAAAAAAGGCACTTGAGTGGCAAACGGTGGCAGACTCCGTAAATGCTGTAGCCTCACAACCTCGGACCGTGGCCGAAATAAAGAAATGGTCGGACATCAAAGTCGAGGCACAAAAACGTCTAGCACTCCATCGCCAGAGTGTGTCTGCCACGGGTTGGGGAAAGGGGACATTGTTTAGCGCAAATGTAATTTCTTGTTGCTTTCTGAATGGTTTAGACATACGCCATGCATTGTTTTATCAAAAATAAAACACAGTAAAGGCATATGCATGAATACCATAATTCCGTAGATTATGAAGATATGGTTTACTATGAAAACAACTTTCCCCAGTGGACAATTAATACATCTATCTATTTATTTATCTATCTATCTGTATATCTCCTTAATTATCTATCTATCTGTCTATGTAATTGCATCTATATCTGCTCCGCCAGAATATCAGTTTTGTACATTATTTCGTTCTGTGAACTATATTCTTTATGAGGATGAATTGCACAACATGCCAATATTATTGCAGAACATATTTCACTTTTCTTTTAGCAAATATATATGTGTTCATTTGAATTTCTGTTGTAATTTTCGATATCTTTATTTTTTTGTTTCACTGCTGATCGATCAAACGGGTGTTCGTGTAAGGCTGTTAATTGTAAGACTTTTGCTTTGTGAAGTCTTCATGTTATTTATGAGAGGCACTGTTGTCACTTTCACGTGTTTCTTCCATCTGCCGACTGTGTCGCCATTTCTCATTTCACCCGTTTTTGTGCGTACGCCTGGGTCAGAGCTTGCGTGACGGACAGCACATTTTCCCGTCAAGTTTGCTTTTTATAAATAACAACTATTGCGTAGAGAGTGGCGTACGCCTTCTTTTGTGCGTACGCAACGTTTATAAATGAGGCCCCAGAGCACTTGGGCACAGGGGCGTAGGCAGAAATTGTATTTTGGGCGGGCCGGAGCAAAAGTGAGTGGGCCAATAGTTTATCAGAATAAAATTACTTAAATAATAATTAAACCTTAGAGTGGAAAAAAAAAAGAATAGACAAACTGCAAAAACAGTGACATCTTTACTTTCAATAGTCAATAATAAAACACTGTCTAAACATGTTCAACCAACAGAGCTCAATAAAGGCTGGACAAACCAGGCTTATTCAGGCTAGTCAGCAGTGCAAAAACAGTTCACCTGAAATAAAGTAGGCTAAAAATAAATTGAAATAACGAAAACACACTGCCTAAGTTATGTTAAATCAACCATATACAGTGCAATCAGCCTGTTGGAAATTAAGCTTTCGTGCCAAATATACCAACTCCTTTAAATTAAACAATGTAAGTTTAATCTATAAGGCTGGCATACATCTATACACAACACACCACTTAGTTAAATCACTTCACGAGCAAAAAATAAGGAAATTAGTTAAACAACATGCCTACCTTTGTTGTTTTCATTCTACAAAACAAGACGCAAACGCCTGGGTTTAATGTTGAAAAAAGAAATGATCTCATTATAGTCCAAAGAGTCAGAGTTCTTTTTCAAAAAACAAAAGGTTGTTGAGGCGGGTAGTAACTCATGGATGCAAATTGGGTTGTGAAGGTGGTTCATCAATTGCAGTTAGATCGGCGGGTAACCTGTGTCAGACTGACCGGGAGAGAGCACTGGAACTGCCGCCAGGGAGCAAGCGGCAGCCGGCGCCACCAGCGCCTGACTAGCCTTCTTGTGGTTTAATGAGTCTGAAGAACTGGGCTGGTAAGACTCGGTAGTTGGAGGCAGTGGCCTATCTTCCTCATCAACTCTTACTTTTTTAAATAACACATTCAAGAAACTTTAGCCATTATTGTGGCAATGTTAATATTAGCTAAAAAAGCAGTTAGCAAAGTTAGCTGGCAGACTGCCAGAGCCCGCCGGCCGCCGCCCCCCACAGTCTATCTGTCAGAACTCCTAGCAACCAAGCAACCAATTACGTTTCGGAGGCTTCCTACAACTTGCTTCAACAATTCCATTTTATTTAGAAAGCAAATTAAACACCCCCCAGTCAACAATAAATCTGGTTTATATTAATATATTTTCCTAAATACATTTGAATAATAAAAATAAACTAAAAATTTATTTTGGTTAAACTTGCCTGGGCGGGCCAGTGAGTTATGTGGGTGGGCCAGTGCCGCCCTGGCCCATTACTGGCTATGCCCCTGCTTGGGCATGACGCGCTTTATTCACCTTATTTTTCACGACAACAAGGGGGATGAATGGTTTTCAATTTGTACACGGTGTGACTATACAAATCACAACACATAAATAGGAAAATGTTCATGTTATTTTGTCACTTATTGGGAGTAGTTTGCTAGCTGGAGCCATTCACTTCCAGTCTTTGTGCTAAGCTAAGCTAGCAAGGGCTGCATCAGACAGAGTTACAGCACGCACAGAGATAAGAAAGGTATGTATGGACTTATCTAACTCTGGGGGATACGGTGAATAAGCTAAGTTCCCAAAATGTGGGCGTGTTCCTTTAAGACAAACTTAAGACAATCTAAGTGTACTCAACTGTGCTATTTTCTAAAATTGTATTCAGTTACAACTTGAAGCACATTTGAACCCACCTTTTAAACATTTATAAATGTAATTTAATAATTTCAGATATAATAATATTACATAAATAATATAGCATACAAAATGAAATAATAATATATTGCCCACACATTTGTATACATAAAATAAATCATTTCTAATGTACTGTATGTGACATTTGAATTACAGTCAAGTTTACTATTAGAATGTTATACATGTACTATTTTACCTGCATGTTTGCCACCAAAACATGTTTTAACTCATTCTAAAATGATACCTATTCTGTATTCATACATACGAACCGGTTTCTTCCATCATTAACAACTAATTAAATGTTAAAGAAACAACTAAGTATGTATTCACTGCTATTGAAATGATTTTACAATATAAAACAAAGATCAGTGAAATGCAATGAGCTACTTTTATCAAATTGTGGAACATTAATACATCAATATGAAAAGTACACTATGAATATGCAACCATTGAATAATTATATAATCATAATGATGTAATTCTCTAAACAAAAAGTTACTGGACAAATGCAGAAGTGCATTTGAACTTACTCGAGATAAACCTACAAATGGCTGAACCAAAACACAGAGCAGTTTAAATGTCACGTTTAAGTGGAGGGTCACTTCTTCTTGCCATTCAGACACTGAAGACTTAATCACAAGGTCTGTGAAAAGGAAACAGAATATATACAAAATTAACCAATAATTAATGAACATATGCATTAGAATTTTGTTAACTTCTCAGTTTACCTTTTAAAGCTTTGACTGTGTCCTCATCAAGCTTGACATGAGTGTCCGTTTGATCCGTCGCTACATGGCACTCTACAAGTTACATCGAACAAAGGGTTATAGGAGGCTTAACTCACTGACACTGATATAATGCAACCTGTGTGTATTACAGGATATTCTTTACTTTGATAATTGTGTTTTATTTTAACCAAGGGCATTTTCCATTGACATGTCTATTGTGGTCTTGCTTACAAGAAAAGTTCACCTCTGTTTAAGGAGATTTAAGGAAATCAGAAGTCATGCCAATGGACTCTATGCACGCTTAACTTCCACATTTGACTCAAGGCTGCTCTTAAGTTTCCGATGCAGGAGATTTAAAGCAGAGTGACAGCAGAATCGCTAAAATTACTTGTTTGCTGGATTTACCCAAATTTACAACCTATGATGTGTGAAGAATTGTCCAGATGTGCAAACTGAGAAAGGTTGCAAGTTTTATGTGTTGTCTTATCTCTGTAATCATTAAGATATATTCAGCTAGCCTGTACTAGCAGTGCTTACATTGTGCTGTTTTTTACAATTCGTCCAGCAGGCTAATCACGTTAGTAATATATTATTGTCTTTGTAATGTTGTCTAAAAGTGTCCGGTCCAACATCCAATAGGAAAATTCAACTGCAGTACAGGGCTCAAAATTAACTTTTTTTTGGTAGCACTGGTGCTCACAACTTTAAAGAGTTAGGAGCACCAGCAAAAATTTAGGCGCATCAATCCAAAAATTAAAAAGCACCACAACTACAATGTTAATAGATTTATTTTATTAAAATAAAATGCAACCACCAGGCTTTACATATCCTATGGCCAGCTTTTAAAATTTGGTCTTTTATTTTATTTTTTTTTACTGCATAGATTCCTAAATTAATACCCAACTGCTTTTGAAATAGTATAGCAATAATAATTTACCAATTACAGATTACAGGTAAAATGATTAAGATTACAATAGAAAATCTAGCAAACACGTAAAACACTGATTAATTGGGACATTTACAAAAGTGACCTTAATATAGAAGGCTAATATTGGTATTGATAACTGCATTACCAGGATGCTATTACTACTAAATATGTTTTAAAAAATATATATTTTTATAAAAACATACCATCAACATTGTCGTGTTCCACATCAACATGGACCACAAGGATGTTTGTCGGATGTCCATTCACCAGCGCATGCGCACATACACTATCAAACACTCTTTGATAGACAGGTCGGTGTCTCCATCAATAATGAACACATTTGTCATGACACTATTTGTGTTTTTGGCACTTTCGCCATGTTTAAGCAAGGTCTGGCGCTTAAAATTTTTTGATTCCGCCACCAACGCCGTTTTACAGGATTTACAGTAAACACATTAAGTTACATAGAGCCATTTTCATAGCGGAGACACTCGAAATCTTTAAGCCACTCTCTCTGAAAGGTTTAACGTCAAGTCTTATTTTCCGGTGGTGGAGTCGCATTTGAATCCGGATCGTCTGATTAATTACAGTAGTAACATTGGCTGTAGTCGGCTTGTTCTCGTCATGCTCGCGGTGCATCTCATTTTCGCGCTTCACGTACCAACGTAGCACGGCAACAAGGAATGACTGACGCTCATATTAGCCAATCTGCGGTCTTCATTAAACGTAAGAACTTAATGGTGAAATTTGATTGGTTATGTAACGTTGGAGAGAACACTGAACCTGGGACAGCAGCACGCAGCATCACAATCTAAATCAAGTCGCACCACAACAAAATGGGCAGTCGCAGAAATGCTCCCAAATATATTTTAAGATCGCACAGATTAAATTTCGGTCGCATATGCGACCAAAATATTCGCAATTTCGAGCCCTGCCAGTAGCCACCGTTCAACCTGAAGAGGGCAGCACTCAGACGTTTTTACAACATATATTGTAGTATTGAAACACTTTATATCCAAATGTCAAAAAACTTACACTAATAAAGCATCATTCTTACAGATCATTAACTAAAAAAGTTGGTTTAGGGTTTAGTTACACTTTAAACATTAGCATTAGAAAAACGTAAAAGTTATCTAAATGTTATACAAATACTGTAGAACTAAAAACTTACCACCAAGAATAAGTATTTTTACGGGCTGTATCTTCATCTGTTCATCTCTACTTCGACTTATTAGATATTCTCGGCTCTGATTGGTCAATTTGAATGCCGCTGTGCTAAAAAAAGACAGGCTGTTATGATTTCTGAAATACAACAAGAGAAATGAAATGCCTAACTTTACTCACAAAAAAAATGTAACGTTATGTTCCAAAAGCCACACAACATACACGCTTTAAGAAACTGGGTTAAAATTAAGACATACTGTAATACTAAAAGTTCTACTTATTTAAAGGAACAGTATGTAAGAAATTTATATCAATTAATCATAAAATGGCCCTGATATGTCACAAGACATTAAGGTATAATTTTCATTTAAATACTTATATCACTGACAACAGTGGTCTGGCCAGGATATTGTCATTTAAAAAGTGGAGTTGCAGCCCTCAACTGATGTTAATGTTGTCATTTTGTGTATTGGCCAAAAGTTGTGTGATTGCAGTACCAGTTTTAGCCACAAGGTTTGTGATTGCAATACCAGTTTTGGCCACAATCCTACATACTGTTCCTTTAATAGTTCACTAAAAATAAAAAGCAAAAATCTGTCATCACTTAACTTACCCTCATGTTCTCTCATTCATCTTCAAACAAAAACCGATGTACTTTAATGAAATCCAAGAAACGTATATTTCCCCTCGATGTCAGATCCACTTGATAACCTACTTAAAAACTGCTCACATTTCAAAAAGTTAATCGCAACAGCAATAAAAAACATCGCCGAAGTAATCCATGTGAATCGCGTTGTTTCAGCCAAGTCCTCTGATGATCACTATATATAATTTAACAGTTTTAGTTTCAACTTTTAATCCACATTTACCAACGATCACGCACGTTGTGTATCGAACAACTGAATCAGGAAGCCAATGTGACGTACTGAATCCCAAGAACCAATGAGGTTTAGTCAGGTCCGTCACGTGTGTTGTTTGAATATAAACACTAACAAATTTATGTGGACTAACTTTGTGAAATCAATATATAATGCAAGTTCAATGATATGATGTTGAAATTGCAATGTTAGCCTATTAAAATTAATGTACATGTTTAAAAAAATATATGTTTTTTTCTAAATACACTAAAACCTCTGTAAAAGTATGCTTGTGTTTAACATACTTTTTTTAAATGTGTAATTAAACATATATTTTTTCCCAGCGTACCTCTACAGTAGTGCTCTTTTTAGAAATACGTTAAATGTATGCTTGAGTTTAGCAGACTTATAAAAAGTGTAAATAAAAATATATTTATTACCAGTGTACCTCTAGTGCACTTTTTAGAAATACATTAAAAGTATGATTGAGTTTAGCATACTTTTTTAAAGTGTAATTAAAGATATAATTATTACCAGCGTACCTCTTGTGTACTTTTTAGAAATACATTAAAAGTATGCTTGAGTTTAGCATACTTGTAAAAAGTGTAATTAAAAATATATTTATTACCAGTGTACCTCTAGTGCACTTTTTAGAAATACATTAAAAGTATGCTTGAGTTTAGCATACTTGTAAAAAGTGTAATTAAAAATATATTTATTACCAGTGTACCTCTAGTGCACTTTTTAGAAATACATTAAAAGTATGCTTGAGTTTAGCATACTTTTTTAAAGTGTAATTAAAGATATAATTATTACCAGCGTACCTCTAGTATACTTTTTAGAAATACATTAAAAGTATGCTTGAGTTTAGCATACTTATAAAAAGTGTAATTAAACATATATTTATTACCAGTGTACCTCTAGTGCACTTTTTAGAAATACATTAAAAGTATGCTTGAGTTTAGCATACTTTTTTAAAGTGTAATTAAAGATATAATTATTACCAGCGTACCTCTAGTATACTTTTTAGAAATACATTAAAAGTATGCTTGAGTTTAGCATACTTATAAAAAGTGTAATTAAACATATATTTATTACCAGTGTACCTCTAGTGCACTTTTTAGAAATACATTAAAAGTATGCTTGAGTTTAGCATACTTTTTTAAAGTGTAATTAAAGATATAATTATTACCAGCGTACCTCTAGTATACTTTTTAGAAATACATTAAAAGTATGCTTGAGTTTAGCATACTTATAAAAAGTGTAATTAAACATATATTTATTACCAGTGTACCTCTAGTGCACTTTTTAGAAATACATTAAAAGTATGCTTGAGTTTAGCATACTTATAAAAAGTGTAATTAAACATATATTTATTACCAGTGTACCTCTAGTGCACTTTTTAGAAATACATTAAAAGTATGCTTGAGTTTAGCATACTTTTTAAAAGTGTAATTAAAGATATAATTATTACCAGCGTACCTCTAGTGCACTTTTTAGAAATACATTAAAAGTATGCTTGAGTTTAGCATACTTATAAAAAGTGTAATTAAAGATATATTTATTACCAGTGTACCTCTAGTGCACTTTTTAGAAATACATTAAAAGTATGCATGAGTTTAGCATAGTTTTTAAAAGTGTAATTAAAGATATAATTATTACCAGCGTACCTCTAGTGCACTTTTTAGAAATACATTAAAAGTATGCTTGAGTTTAGCATACTTATAAAAAGTGTAATTAAAGATATAATTATTACCAGCTTACATCTAGTGCACTTTTTAGAAATACATTAAAAGTATGCTTGAGTTTAGCATACTTTTAAAAAGTGTAATTAAGCATATATTTATTACCAACGTACTTGTAGTACACTTTTTTTAAATACATTTAAAAGCTATTTAACATATTTTTAATACACTTTAAATAAGCACGTTGGGAATACAAATGTACTAAAAACATATTACTTAAATTTTAAGTATATTTTTAATACATTAAATACAACTTTTTTTTCACCTGGGCTATCTGTACAGATGTGAAGCTAAGATTCATCCAAACATTCGCTAAGTTTGTCTAAATGGGCCTAAAAGTCGCTAGATGTAGCAATAAAGTCGCTATTTTAGCAACACAGTCGCTGAGTTGGCAACGCTGCTTCAGCCAATCCCCTTTTTTTAAGCAAGTAAACGCCACCCATTGATTAACATTGAATTTGCATACAAGTTGAAAATGAAAACGAAAAAGAAAATGAAAACAAATAATTTAAACAGAACATAAAATTAAAACTGAACTTTACATTTTAATTTTGTCCCTATTATTGCTTGGGCATGAATAAAAAGCCTTTTAGAAAAATGTATTTACAGATTCCTTTTCAAGCTTGCCTTTTTATTTTAATATTGTCAGTCTTGACTCAAGATTATATTGAAAATGAAATGTCAAATCATCAATTTAATTTTATTTTTTAATTTGGCCGGTATAATGCTTCATCACGTTAAAAATGAAAATGAAATAATTTAATATAATGTTTTAATTTTTATTTTAGCATCTAATTTTCAAATTTGGGACATACTTGCGATTTTATTTTTTATTTTATAATTTAATTAATTATTTTATAATTTAATTAATTAATTTAAAAAAGACCAAAAAAACCTTCTATAGGTTAGAACTTTGATTGTGAACTTTATTGTGGCTTTCTTATAGTAAAGCATATTCAGGGTTCCCATTATCTTCTTAATCTCAATCATCAAATAAAAATCTGTTTTTTCCAGGACTTTTCAGGCACAATTCTCTTAAGCTCAAAGAGCAAACAGCATATTTTTTAGAGCTGACATCAAATAAAAAAGCAGAAATGTCACTTTTGTATGAACTTCAGGTAAAAATGAAAAATAAATAATGACTTATTTCTTTCAAAACATGAGCATATTTTTGAAAAAAGTGGAGTGTCCCTTTAAGTTAGCTGCTCTACTAAGAAAAAATGCCAACTCGTTGTGTGGCAATGAAGCACTGTGACTTTGATCAACAATGCAAGCGTACATTCACAATGTATAACATTAGCACAACATTATCATATAACCACTGAGTTTTGAGTTAATAAACATAAAAGGAAATCTCAAGTTTGACAAAACGTAGGATGCTTTTGAAGACATGAATGTCACAGGTCGGAGCGGACCCAGATGCTATCGAGTCATGCCCCTTCCTAGTTTCCACCTCAAGGAGGTTCCCAAAGCCACCCCAATGACCAGACACACAAGGTACAAGTAAATTTAAAATAGACTTTATTAAATTATTTAAAATGGTATTCAGGGGAGGGAAAGGGAATTTAAAAACAGGGTTTCTTCTGGCCTCCAGGTGAGGGGACGGGACCCTTGGCTGTCCTTCTTGAACCCGTGGCGCCCTCCGCTTCTCCTGGAGGCAGAGTTTAAGAGGGGAAAGGCTGCAGTAAGTCCTCTTCAGGGGACTGGGCTCGTAGTGCCTTCCTTCAGAAGGTTTGTAACTATAACACGGAATCAACACTGTACTGGTAACTTTGGCGTTCCTCTCTTTTACAGATAGCTGGTAACAGTGGATATGGTAGATATTTCTCAAGTAACTGGCTCGTGGTCTCCTTCTTCACAGGGTACGTACTGTAACACAAGATCAACACTCTCACTGTTAATTATGACTTTTCTCTCTCTTACAGGTGGCTGGTAGCAGTGGATATGGTAGGTATTTCTCAGGTAACTGACTCGTGGTCTCCTTCTTTAGAAGGCTCGTGGCTGAAACACAGAATCAACACTTTCACAATTGACTGTGGTTTTTCCACCCACTGTGAGCAGAGCTCACCCCGAAATCAACTGCTCAGAATCAACACTTTCTCAATTAACTGTGGCTTTTCTCTCTTACAGGTGGCTGGTGCGGTGGATACGGTAGGTATTTCTCAGGTAACTGACTCGTGGTCTCCTTCTTTAGAAGGCTCGTGGCTGAAACACAGTGGGTGGAATTACACACAGACATTTTCGTGGCGAGACGTTTACTCGTGAACTTTCCCTCCAAGGCCTCTGCTACGAACGGGGGATTTTAGTGCTGTCACCGTCGAGCCGAACGCTGCCCTCTGCTCTCCGTATGTCTAGCTTCAGAGATACGGACAGGGGCGCACCTTAGAAGAGGCTCCGCGACAGGCAAGTTACTACACACTGTGCTTCATCAACAATGTACTTTTCCTCACACATGCACCAGCACTCTGAAATTTTACTCACATAAAGGTCTGGGTCTTCTGTACAATCCACTACCGTCTCCACGATCTCCAGGACAGGGGCTTTTGGGCGCCACACCTATCTCCACATAGACCCCGAAGCCGCCGCCAGGCGCCGCCATTTCGAAGCTCAGCCGCCACTAGCCAATAATTTCCTAAGCCAAATTGAGCCGCCATCTGATAAAGTTTGGCTGAGCCGGCTAGAATTATTTGCATCAAATAATAATTCTATCACATAGAGACATACACACACGAAATATATTAAAAAATATGCGAGATCTAGCACAGTCTTGTGCTCGTTGCTAGGATACACACAGAGGCCGTTTCTCAATCCAAAGGTTGCAGCCTGTGGAGGTCGGATATGTAGACTGCATACGTCATCAAGCCTGGTTTATTTAAGTTAACTGAGCATTACATTCGCTAACCATACGGATATTACAACAATTTACGATTAACTAAGAATAAGAATAAACTTTATAATTGTTAATATTTTGAAATAAGCATAAAAATGCGACCTCGCAGTCCGGAGGCTGCAGTCTTTGGATTGGGAAACGGCCCGAGAATCACAGTGAATTGGACCAATTAAAATAGCTCATTTTCCGTACAGAAGAAGCAATGCATTTTTTTCTCGCACAGAGGTGAAATGGCGGAAAGACGCAAGCAAGGTAATTTTGATCTCACTTTCATAATTCCTATTTACATTATTTTTTAAACTTTGACCTACCCAGACTTTTGTTAAATCTTCATGGCACGGTTGCACAAACACCTGAATCAAAGATTGATGTTATGAACCAAATCTGGAATGGAGAGATTTAGCACTGAACGTGATATTACTGCAGTAACAAACCACCGTTTTCACATTGCTAATTAAACGACGCATGCTTCAGTGTACATTGAAGTGAAATGTACAAAACTTTGTCCAAAATAATACTGATAACAGTGTGCGTTTATATTACAGTTTTTCTCATTCACTTTGGTGCATTTCTCACATCACTATTTACATTTGCACAACAGTTAGTTCAACCTCCACAACATTTAGTCTTTTTTTTCCTGAAAATGTCTCCTAAATTGAACAATTTCTGAAAATATGTGGCCAGACAGAGAGGAATATGGATGTGCAAGAATGATTACTGTACTATGTATGTTGTATTCAGTTCCAATATGTACTGCAATATTGTTTACAGTTGTGCACAGGGCCACAGGCAGGCACAGCTCTACCCAAAGGGAGTTTATGTTTGTTGTAAATAAGGGTGTATTTATTTCTTTTGCACAATGCAGTGAACAAATTAGAATTGCAAAAAGCATATGCAATAAAAAAGTGAAACATACATATTCAGTGTTGTGTACTCACTTACCTCACAAAATACAGTGATGTGTAACTTTACTGTATTTTTCAAATAGCTGTGCAATAGTATACAGTGCTGTCTTGAGCATTTTCAGGTAGTGTAACCAAGATCTAACTTTTTTGCATGGAAAACATTTATAAAGTAAACTGTCATAATGAAAACAAGCAATTTGACTATCTAGTTCATAAACAATGATGTCAGGACTTTTTATTTTGATGACACTGAGACTTTCATTGACATGAATACTTGCTTTTGAGGACTAACCTATCCATTTTGAGCAAGTGACACGCTTTTGCAAGTTATCAACTAGGTTTTGCAGTTTGTACTAATTGTTTAAAGAAATGCATTAACTGTTGAGCAAATGTAAAAAGTAATGTGAGAAATGCACCAAAGCGACTGAGAAAAACTGTAAGGCAAGACACGGCAGGCAAAAAAAAAAATTTTCCTGGTCAATTTTAAGATTTTTTGATATTTTTCTTCAATAGCACGTGTTCTTTCAGACTTGTGGTGAAAAAATGTCAGAAATACACATTTAGGTCTTTATTTTACTACACTTCGTCTTTTTGCATCTGTAGATTTCTCATAAATTGCATGAATGCGCGTAGCGCTAGCTAATATTACCAAATAGCTCAAGTAGGCTAGTTCTAGTTCTAAATCTTCATTTTAGGTGTTTTGTGCAACTGTTCTTGTAAGTAAGAATGCCTTTTTTCAGAACTATATTGCCATTTTGTCATTATGTCAGGACTAGTGTTTTATGGATATTTTTGTTCTCTTTTAGGACGCGGAATTAACAAATATATCAGCACATCACGAGCACATCTGCTTAAGGATTCTGGTGTGACATGGAGGCCTCACAATGTTGATTCTGCTCGTAGCCTTCGTTCACATTTTTGGACATATATGGGCAATTTGTATGTGAACAACAATCGCATTGATGACAAACTCTACTGCAAACTCTGCTTTGAAGCGGAAATGACAAAAGAACATGGAATGCTGTCAAAAGTGTACAGCTTGGGAGAAAAAACATCAAGTGGAAACTTCCTTGCTCATGCCAAAGCTGCACACAAAGAGAGTACAATATTTCTCAAAGAACAATCAAGTAAACTGACTAACTGGTTCCAAACTGTGCCGAAAGGAAGCCCAGCTACTTCCCAGTTTGATGTTAATCGCGACATCGTGTTGTGGCTGTGCCAGGACCTGCTCCCTTTTGAATTAATAGAAAAGGAAGGTTTTCAAGCATTCAACAAGAAAAATATTCATCTCAATTTGGCAACCAGCAGAGCCCTTGCAACAACAGCCCTGGCAGATGTCTACATGGGTTTGAAGTCCAAAGTCAAAGAACAACTGGCAGACATTGTCAGTGGTACTATAATGTTAGATGTCTGGACTGATGCTCATCATCGATACCCATATGTTGGTGTGAGAATCTGCACTGTAGATGCGAACTGGAATTTCCTTCTGTTTACACTTTGTGTTAAACCTGTAGAAAATCACACATCAGAAAACCTTACAGTGTTTGTAAGGGAATTACTTGAAGAATTCCTTCCCAAAGATAAAAATGTGTTGCTCTTTGACACAACAGATGGGGCAGCGAATATGATTAAGTTGTCCCGGTTACTGGGCCATGAGAGAGTAACATGCGTAGCACACTGTTTACACAACTTACTCATAACAGACACTCTTACCAAAATCCCTGAAGCACAAGCCTTAATTTCCCAATGCAAAGATATTGTCAGTGCACTGCACTTCAAGGCACATCTAATAGAGGAATTTGGGTAACACTTTATTTTGATAGTCCACTTTAGACATTTTACTAATTATATGTAACTTTGCAACTACTTGTCAACTACCAATCTTTAGATAATCAGTAGACTGTCTGCTTAATATCTACTAAAACTTTATTGTGATGATATCTCAACAGACATTCAACTGACTATAAGTATCTTTGCAGGTGCATGTCAACTTATTCCACTAACCCAAACCTCTCCCCTAACCCCAACCCTTACAGTCTACTAATACTCTAATGACAGTTAGTTGACGTATAGTTGCAAATTATTGAAAGTTAGTTGACATGTAGTTGCAAAGTTATTTATAGTTAGCAGAATGTCTAAAGTGGACTATCAAAATAAAGTGTAACCGGAATTTGTGTTGGAGCAGAATGAGGCAGACATATTTGCCAAGATACAAGACCTGCAGGATGAAATTGATGCAGATTCTAATGATCCTATTGATGAAATTGATGATGCAGAGGATCGGCAGCTGGGAACTAAGAAATCAAACCAGGGCTCACAGACACACAAAACACTGAAGACCACAGTGCCAACACGTTGGAACAGTGTCCTCAACATGATCAGAAGCATAGTCAGTATGGAGACAGAAGTCACTGAAATCCTGAAGAGGATAGGAAAGCCCTTGTTATGCCTCCTACCTGATGACATCAAGCTACTTTGTAACTTAGTTAGCTTTTTGGAAGACTTTGAGAAATTCACTCTCATTATAAGTGAAGTCAGTCCAAACCTGAGTGCCATACCACTATTCAGGGCTCGAATCAAGAAAATCTGTGCAGTGGCTCCCAGAGATCCACTACTGATGAAGAGAGTCAAAGAACGAATAGTGAAAAACATGGACAAACGAATTCCTATGTCAGATCTGGTTAGAGTCACCGCAGTGTTTGATCCAGCTGTCAGAGATATCACCATGACAAAAGATGAAAGCAGAGAGCTGCTGCAGAATCTCTATGAGAAACTTAACTCCTCCAGGTGACATTGATATTTGTGTGTATTTGCTAACCACTTACTTTTCTCATGGTTTTGATTTTAAAAGCCATTTCCTTATGCATATATTTCCCTTTTCAGATTCAGTTTAACAGTGTTTGGGGTTGGAGATGAGAGGACAACTACTGATGGTGGTTCTGGCGGTCCTTCTGGTGGGAATGGTGACCACGACGATGGAGATGTGATAGGATGTGCGAAACGCCTCCGACTAGAATTAGCAGAGGCACAAGAAGATGCAGAAGCTCATTCTTTAAGTTCTATCCTTGATCAAGAGATTGATGCTTTTCTGGCAGTGAGAACAAGAGACCAAGGAGCATTGCTACCTCTCCATTTCACCAGGTAGTGTGCCGGTGGAATGCACGTTTAGTTCCACTGGCCTACTGCTCAATGGCAAACGATCATCACTTGCTCCTTCAAGGTGTAATATGATAAGCTTCATCCATGATAATGCCAAGTTATTGTATACAACTTAGCCTACATACATTAAGCCTAAACACAACACATTGTAGGCTATTTGAAAATGTTTAGTAGCATACAGACTACAAAATAAATATGTTCATATGTTGTGAAATTAAAATCTGGTGTTGTCTTTATTACATCGTTTTGCATTTTGTAGAAATATAGTGTAAGCCATGTGTTGCTTGGAAAGATTGAGGTCTAGTTAATCAGTAAAACATAGACATCTGTAGACATGAAGTGGCAGCTTCAGCCATTTGCAGCTATAAAAAGTTTGGCGGCTGCAGCAGCCATTTAGGTTTTGGCTGAGCCGGCTAGCCAGCCAATAACTTAATCAGCCAGCCATAATTCTCAAAACAAATGGCTTCGGGGTCTATCTCCACACTGTATCGCTGAACAGCATATAATTTAAAATCACTTCACCCACCGCACGGCGTCTTCTCTCACGGCCGACTCTGACCTATAATGGCTCCTGACAACAGATATACAGCACTGCACTGCAAGACATCAAGTGTACACACACACTCAGCAAAGTCACTCACCCACGACACACTTCAAGTGAAAAGATAAGGTCAGGCCATGGTCTTCACGGAGCCGGGCTGAGAACCTGTGGGGCGTTGTAGTAGTGAAAGAGCTGATGGTTGTAGGTAACTGTTGTGATGATGACCTTTTCTCCTTATAATGCTATGCTGCCGGCTCACTCACCACTCTGCTCCGTGATAGGGCCGCTATTCTAGTTCGCTGGGGGCTCAAACACACATTAAACAATGCACTCTTAGCAAACACATCCAGCTTTATACTCTTTGTACTTTAAGTAAGTTGTCACACTTCTTCTCTTTGTCTCCTCTGTATCCACACTGGCTGGTTTCCTTTACGCTGCACGTAATCCAGTCGTATTTATCCGACTATCACACTGAAGATATGCATGTCCATACTCTCAAACTGACAAAGACTTCCAATATACTCAGCCGATCTACAACCCCAAATCAGAAAAAGTTGGGACACTGTAGAAATTGTGAGTAAAAAAGGAATGGAATAATTTACAAATCTCATAAACTTATATTTTATTCACAGTAGAATATAAATAACATATCAAATGTAGAAAGTAAGATATTTTGAAATGTCATGCCAAATATTGGCTCATTTTGGATTTCATCAGAGCTACACATTCCAAAAAAAGTTGGGACAGGTAGCAATAAGAGGCCGGAAAATTTAATGTACATATAAGGAATAGCTGGAGGACCAATTTGCAACTTATTAGGTTAACTGGCAACATGATTGGGTATAAAAAAAGCCTGTCAGAGTGGCAGTGTTTCTCAGAATTCAAGATGGGCAGACAATCACCAATTCCCCCAATGCTGTGGTAAAAAATAGTTTTCTCAGTTTCTCAGAGAAAAATTGCAAAGAGTTTGAAGTTATCATCATCTACAGTGCATAATATCATCCAAAGATTGAGAGAATCTGGAAAAATCTCTGTGCGTAAGGGTCAAGGCCGGAAAACCATACTTGATGTCTGTGATCTTCGGGCCCTAAGACAGCGCTGCATCACATACAGGAATGCTACTGTAATGGAAATCATAACATGGGCTCAGGAATACTTCCAGAAAACATTGTCAGTGAACACAATCCACCGTGTCATTCACCGTTGCCAACTAAAACTCTATAGGTCAAACAAGAAGCCATATCTAAACATGATCCAGAAGCACAGGCGTTTTCCCTGGGCAAGGCTCATTTAAAATGGACTTTGGCAAAGTGGAAAACTGTTCTGTGGTCCAACGAATCAAAATTTGAAGTTCTTTTTGAAAAACTGGGATGCCATTTCATCCGGACTAAAGAGGACAATGTCAACCCAAGTTGTTATTAGCGCTCAGTTCAGAAGCCTGAATCTCTGATGGTTTGGGGTTGCATGAGCACGTGTGGCATGGGCAGCTTACACATCTGGAAAGGCACCATCAATGCTGAAAGGTTTATCCAAGTTCTAGATACATATGATCCCATTCAGACGTCGTCTCTTTCAGGGAAGACCTTGCATTTTCCAACATGACAATGCCAGACCACATACTGCATCAATTACAACATCAAGACTGCGTAGAAGAAGGATCTGAGTACTGAAATGGCCAGCCTGCAGTCCAGATCTTTCACCCATAGAAAACATTTGGTGCATCATAAAAAGGAAGATGCGACAAAGAAGACCTAAGACAGTTGAGCAACTAGAAGTCTGTATTAGACAAGAATAGGACAACATTCCTATTCCTAAACATTGATCCTCCTCCAGCTGTTCCTTATATGTACATTTAACTTTTCTGGCCTCTTATTGCTACCTGTCCCAACTTTTTTTGGAATGTGTAGCTCTCATGAAATCCAAAATGAGCCAATATTTGGCATGACATTTCAAAATGTATAACTTTCAACATTTAATTTGTTATCTATATTGTACTGTGAATAAAATATAAGTTTATGAGATTTGTAAATTATTCCATTCCTTTTTTACTCACAATTTCTACTGTGTCCCAACTTTTTCTGTTTTGGGGTTGTATTATCCTCTTCCTTCGCTTCCAACCAGTGTCTCGTTTAGTTCTCCGTCTCCACGCCACAGCAGCTTAATATCCACTTCACCACCGAAACTCAACGTACCGACTGCACCACCACAATACACGGCCAAACTACCGCCACTTACAACCAAACAACGACTCTTCCGTGGCGCTCCTTTAGCAAACACTTTTCACTCCTTCCTTTAGGCTCACTCGGCTGCACTCTTTCCGCTCGCTTTAGCGATCCCCGGATCAACGGCGCCTTCAGAGGAGTGGGTGTTTAATCCGCCCTTGGCGGAGCAGAGCTCACCCCATAATCAACTGCTCACTAGTGTTTTTGCAGTTCTATTTATGTGCCATCTTCACCACCTCCTCCAATCATGAGTTGCCACCTTAATTCATCCACATCTGTCTCTCGTAAGCCCTAAATTGTGCTGCCATGGAAACCAGGAAGTAAAAAGGTGTTCGAAAATTCGAAAATCTCTGGGCGGAACCAATCTTCTCCATTTTAGTTCCGCCCTATATAGTCACCCTGTGACATGAATACAGTCCTTAACACGTTCTTTCTAACCTGCCATTGATTAACATAGTTTAGCAGTTTTTAAAAAAATATTTCTCAATCTAACATTAGCCTACCGGAGGGAATATTTGGCCGGCAGTTATGCTATAATGTTACCATACACAGTTAAGCGTGTTTCAGTTGAGAGTTCTCTGTAAATTAAATAAATCCATGGGAAAATCAGCGGTGTAACGTTAACGTTGACGTTTATTAAACATGTGCACCTGGCCATCACATTAGACAGATAATTATCTAATACGGCTTATGATAACTAATGTTGAATCACATTGACATTGTGGCTTTACTTAATAACTATTATTTTAACGTACCTTGATGTGATTCTTCAGGTTGGACGGGGAGTTTTTAAATGACAAAATGTAAGTGATTTTCGGTAGGCATAAGAGGGACTTTTCCAATGTACAAAAACATTTCTTACAAATACAGCCACGGGTGTATAACGTTAGCTTTCTCACCCTGTTCATCGTCGAGGTGGTCGATTGCAATAACGAGATGGCCTCCAGTAGGTGCTTTCATTGCATTTACAGTTGTGCTTCCTCATCCTTTGGCAACATTACGCTAAAATAGAGTGTGCGTGAAATAGAGTGTGCGGAGTGTGTGTAATGCAATCTAGAAGCACTGATTCGCCAAAACCTCCCTTATTGAGGTCGCACACATTTCTTCTGATTTTATTTTGTAGTAACGAGTAACGAATATGCTTAGTGGAAATGTATCGGAGTAAAAGTATACATTTTATCTAGAAAATGTAGTGGAGTAAAAGTGAAAGTTGACATAAATTTAAATAGCGAAGTAAAGTACAGATACGTGAAATTTCTACTTAAGTATAGTAACGAAGTATTTTTACTTTGTTACATTACAACACTGCTTATTTGTGTTTCATACATATGGGTTTGGGTAAACTGGGTTTGTTACATGTCAGGTGTGTTTGTTTGTGTGTCCGTTGATGGCAGTGTTTACAGAAATTTCGTGGGTTACACTTAAAATTATACATTTCTCAATTGCACATTCGAAAACTTAGCATCATATTATTCACAGCTAGTATTACTGTTAACTAGAAAAAGGCAAAAATATAGATCTTGTATTGCAAAATGTGTCATGACGGTAAACTTAATTAAAACGTCACAGCTTTAGTTTGCAAAGCAATTTGAATTATAAACGGGGGATAACTAATATTAGCTTATTTAAGACGGAAGAATATTCTTATATATTTTGCGAACATGACTGCACTCATACAGGCTAGCAAACAAATTAAAACATTAGCAAAAATACCTTCTGAGCTCCACTACTCCACTGGCGGTTACAACGCATGCGCAGAAGAGCAAAGCTAATCAAATGCCTCATAAACTCGTAATTCTTTTTCATGTAAATGTCCTGCATTTTGCATTATTTTAATTATTATCTTCAAATAAATTGTTTTTAAAAATAAATAAAACTTCAGAAAATATATTTGATAGTTTGGTAGAAAAATTAAGACTAATTTTAGGGGGGCTAAGATTACAGATAGGGTGGCTGGAGCCCCCCTAAAAAGGGTCTAGAACCACCGCTGCCTACCATGTCTGCGAGCCCAGCAGTTATGTTAATTTAATGTTTATATTTGACCCAACATTGGGTTGAAACAACCCTGCATAGGTCAAATTATAACCCAGCAGGGTTGAAAATAACCCAGCATTTTTTTAGAGTGTAGACACTTAAAATGTTGGGTTATTTTCAACACAGTTGAAAATTTTCAACCCATAAGGGATGAACTCAGACAATCCAGGATAGCATTACATACAGTAACAACTAAAAAAGTTGGGTTTGATCGTTTCTTAGGGTGTTATGCTGAAACTACTGAAACAGAGAAATTACACTTTTGAGTGGTGTTTGATCAAAAATCATAATATATATTATAAAATTAAATTCACTCTAATAAGAGCATTCAGGTTTGCAATGAACAGGCCATTACAACTGATTTTACTAACATTATTTTTAATATAATTGTGTGCTGTTGCTTTACTGTATGTGTTTGGATCAGTGCGTAGCCAGAAAATAGACTCTGGGTGTGCGTCTGAAAATCTGGGTGGGCCACATTTATTGTCATATTACTGTGCAAAATTATTAACCATAAGCATATAACCATGCTATAACCATAATGTTCTGAGTGAGAAGGCAGATCCAGATGCAACAATTTATTAGACAAAAAAACCAGGCAAAGGTCAGTATCGGAATAAGAAATATTTAAACTGCTTTTGTGGTTTGGTTGGCACGGAGCCAGAGATGGACACGATCAGTGCTTGTAATATATCACTAATATGCAGTGTTGTTAACCAACCACATGATGTTTATTTTATGTTTCAGACATTTAAATACACATAAGTACTAGTAAAACAATACATTTTTTGTAAAATACACACGGATGTCTATGGAAGGGAAGCAGAAAAAAAAATCCATTTAAATGTAATTGGCTGATGTGTTTTATTCATAAGTCAGACACACATAGCGGAACTATAAAGTCTAAAAATACTTTATTCTTTTCCCAGTTCAACAGCCACTTACTTTCATGTATTTCGGGAGAAACTGGGGAATTCAGGTGCTGTAAATCTGGTTGACAGGACTCTCTGAACTGCAGCGCCCATCTCATTATATATCAAGAAAAGTTATAAAGGTTTTTAAACGAAAAATCGGAATATCAGATAGTTGACATGGACAGAACGAAATAAAACAAATAGCATCCATTTGTTAGGTATTGTGGCTGCGGTGTGTCATGTGACAATCATGATACGTCGCCATGGACCCAATGGGTCAGTTAAAATATTTTTTAACTTGTGACTGTCATGACCTGGTTTCTTTCTCTCTTTTTCTTTACATTCATTCACACATACACGCACATACACACACTCATTAGCCACTCTCATTACCCTCAGCCGCAGCTGTTTCCACTCTCTCCTCTCTCCACCTGTCTCTTATCTTCTCTCATTAACTTTGGCTTTATCTATCGTGCCCAGCCTTTGTCCTATTGTCAGATTGTTAATTCAGTGTGAACTCGTATTGCAAGTTGAGCTGTTACGCTGCATATCGTTTTCTGTCCTGTCCTGTCCTGTCCTGTCGTGTCGTGTCGTGTCGTGTCCTGTCTGAGGTATATTGTCATCTGTGCTGTCTGCTAATTCATTGGAATTACCCTGCATCCTTTATCGTGTGCTATTACAGAACTCTGGCGAGTGTGGTGCTTGAGAGGTACCTGTGAGGGGTGTTCGTTTGCCTCCGGCCTCGCCAACACCTAGACCGGCTGCCCTGTGAAGCCTTGCTGCCACTTTTTGTTTTGGTCTGCCACAGAGGACTATTAACTCTTTCACCGCCAGCGTTTTAAAAAAAAGTTGCCAGCCAGCGCCAGCGTTTTTCATGATTTTCACCAAAGTTTAATGCCTTCCAGAAAATGTTCTTCTTTAAATATATAAACATACTATATACCAAATGAAAGAACAGACCCTCTGCTTTCAAACAAAAAAAACCGTTTCATCCTACCTTTAGTGGTTCTTTTGCAATCAGCTTTTGAATATGGGTAGGTTTTTGCAAAATTTTGCAAGATAATTCCATTTTTATGACGGACTTTTCATAGAGATCTCATTCAGAGCGATCTTTAAAACAGACACGGACATGCAGCAGCTTGCCATAGGGCAATACTTCCGGTTTTAAAAAGTTGCGGAAGGGCGCCACCTGGTGGATAATAGCGGTATTGCGGAAAGACGGAAAATCTCGTCATTGGCGGGGAAGCGTTTTCTCTTAATTGACGAGATATCTCGTCAATGGCGGGGAAAGAGTTAAGTTAACTTTTACCAGCCATCTGGAAATCCTTCTGTTCATCTGAGTCTTTGTTGATGCCGTTATTTTTAGCTGTGGTCAGCTTTATTAAACAGTGAACTTTTTTCTGCTATCCCTGCATTTGAGTCCTTCATTTCCACAACAGTGACTATAAAAAATTATTCTGCATCCCTTTTTAGGTGTGCCAGCCGCCACTGTGGGTGGCACCGGCACACCCTGGCACACCCGTGGTTACGCCACTGGTCTGGATTATGTATGAATCAATTAATTCTCAAAATATGATCTTGCCAGATGTGCCCACTTTGCCATAGGTTTTATTCAAAAACAATTCTTATCTTCTGTAACTTACATCTCATTGAATATGATATGTTGACATTTTAAGTATGATATTCTGTAAATAAAGAGCAAGACTGATCATGCCTTCCAGGAATTGGCAACAGCATGTTTAGGATGCTATATTTTGGTGGCCTGTGAAAAAATTTATTTCATGTTGGGTTAGAGTCACATCCTTGTTTATTTTAAACAAATAACAAATGTATCATTTGACAGAATGTGTTACTCATCGTTTAAATAGATTGTTTAATCTCAAACACCAAAAAAGAGTAAATATTTATTGGGTTCCCAGAATCTACTTGACCCAAGGCAAAATTTAAGTTCCTCCTTCAGTTCCACCCTCTGATCACGAAATAAAAGTCATTGGAAACAGGTGAGCTCGAGCAGAACGGATCTCTATGGGATCAGTGAAGATGTTCCAGATGAAGATGTTGGAATGGGCCATATTCCTACTGGGCTTGCAGTCTGCATATGCAGGTAAGTAGACTACAAGAACGGATCTCAATTCATAAATAGCTCAACTGTTCTGACATAAAAATATTGTAACTTCATCTCTGTCTGTCTCAATGATATTTTAAAGATGTTGGGGACAAGGGGTCAGAAGAATCGGATGTTTTTTTGCCACAATGGGTAACTACTTCATTAAATTGAAACAAATCAGTAGCTACAACAGATTCTACAATATTGACTAACATCAGTGTTTTATCAAATTGCATTTATTTTTTACATTCGAAATTGCTTGATCAAAAACTAATTTTCAATTTAAATTATTATCTAAAGTGACTTACAGTGCATAGAAGGTATACATAAAATGTTTTGTCAGTATAGCCCTTTTCACACAGACATTCCGTTAAATACACGGGACACGCATCCTGGAATTTTCCGGGACCATTTGATTTTTTTGTTCATTCACACTGACATGATTACCCTGCATCTGATGGTCCCGGGAAGACACATGACCCGTTGAAAGTCCCGCCCTCTCTTCTACGCAGCGTCTGAAGTTTGCATATTATTTATTATTTCTTTCTCCAGAAACCACTCAGGTGCATTTTTGTTTATGATAAGACTATGAAGGAGCGCGTGAACGCACAGTTCTATGCTGGTGAATGATTTCAGCTTCAGAGTGGATATTTGACAAGCTCCCTGATCTCTGCTTTAATACAGTTTTCAGACATTTCTCATCGTGATTGTTTATATGCATTTAAAACCCGCAATTTGAGAGGCTGAACGATATATCTTGTTGGGATGACACGCGGGTATTTTCGTTAATAATAGCTCAAATGAGCATGTGACACGATATTCTTTTATGCTGCTGAATGATATCCGTTTCAACGCAGTAAGTAACAAGCTATTAACAAACCTGATATCTGCTTCAGTCCAGTTTGCTGACATTTCTCGTAGTGAATGTTGTAAATCCCTCATTTTAAAGAGTTGAACCAACTTCATGTTGCCATGACAAGCGCGTCCTCACTACGGCACGTGCGTCATTGTTTATGCGTCTCATTTATCATTTCCTGATAACTGCTTCAATCTAGTTTGCAACATTTCTCGTGGTGAATGTTTATATGCATGTTATCTCTCGTTTTAAGGAGCTGAACCATAACTTTTGTACGACACGCCCATTACGGCATTCTTTCAGCTTCTTATTCACACAGAGGGTTTTCCGTATATCTGACTAGGTCCTCTTTCCGGCAACGATCCCAGAAGATTAACGGGACGATTTTGTGTTCACACAGATGCTTGTCTGGCAATTTTACGGGTATTTTCTGGGACCAAAGGTCTGTGTGAATGGGGTTCCAGTGTGGGTTCAAACCCATGGGCTGTTGCGCTGTTCACACAATGTTTCAACAAATTCACAGCGTTTAATGTTTTAAATAAGATTTTTATATGGTAGACTTTTGGATCCCACTGTATGTGTCTTAAACTATACATTAAATACAATTTAATTACTGGTTAAGTAAACCTCATAAACTATGATGGGTCATTTCAACTGTTTCTACAATTCAACTTGCCAACTAATAGATAAATTACTTATATTTTTAATAATAATATTTTAACTTATACTTTCTTACTTTACGTGGAAATTTTAAGGTGAAAAAACTTCACCTAACTTTTGTAAAAATTACTTCAACACCTAAAATATATTTCCAACTTATATTTTTCACTTATAGTTAAAAAAATTATGTTGAAAAAAACATCATTTTTTTACAACTGATGTAAAATTAATCCAACTTTTACTTTTAACAGTACATAGCTTAAAGAATATGGCAAAACAATGACAATTTTCATTTGTCTTCTATTTTCAGTCTCCCCCACTGTGCCAAATCTGGTGACAACGTCAGGTATTAAAAATTGAAAATAGATTTTTAAACGCTGAAATAGCCTGATTCAGTTTTTACAGTGATTAGAAAACTACATTGTGCATATTTGTTCACTAAAAGTGTACTACTACAAACAAACATTAATAAATGCTCTCTCTTGAATTGGCAGTACCTAATCCGGATCATCAATCCACCATCTGTAGCACCTGGGGAAATTTTCACTTCAGGACCTTTGATGGTCATTTCTATCAAATGGCTGACACATGTAACCACATTCTGGCTGGGATGTGTGACACACATGTCTCAGATTTTAACATCCAAATGCAAAGAACAATTGTGAATGGCTCGGTTACTTTCACCTCAGTCACATTAGAGCTGGAGGGGACGTCCATCAAATTTAGTCAAGGCAACATCTTCATGGACGACCAAGTGTGAGTTTATCTTTACATTTTTGAAAGGTGTAAAAATGTCCTTTACTGTTTTGCACCTTTCTGTTTAGACAATTGTATTAATATCTAGTTAAACCAATCATTACACTATGACCACTAATGCCATGAGCAAAACAATGTGACCTGGCCAATAGGACAGCAACAAATACCAAAGTACAATATTGATTACAAAAAAATATTAGTTATTGATTAAAGAGGTTTTTGGTGGCATGTAAGTAAATTTTTTCATCATATGTTTTTTATGTTTCTGAGTTGGGTGTGTAAGATAACAAAACCAATTTTATATCATCTTAATCAGTGTCTTGTTGACTAAAACATAGCATAATTTGAAAATAGCTCTTAGCAACTTTTTGGTAGGCTTGAAAATATTTTCACCCAGCGGGGTTAGTTGTAACGCTAATGCTTGCCGTTGTTTTAAATAGGCTACACACTATTGATTGCTGGCTGACAACAAAATAAATGTGCCTGTCTTATCAATAATTGTGTGTCCAAATTTATTTTTGTTCATATCTTTAATATTGATTGAATAAGGTAATGTCAAAGATTAAAATCATAATGAAATTAATGGCTAAAATCCAACTTTGATTTTCATTATCTCTGAATTTGATTTTGAGACTTAAGTTTGATTTTTACAGACTGGGTCACATATATATATTTTTTTTTTTTTGTCATAATTGTGCTGCTGTTTTCACATATTTAGACATTTGTATCCATTTATAATTGAACTATGGTTATATAAGGGATGAAAAGTGTAGATACCTGTTTATTATAGACAGATATATAAACAATATCCACTTCAAGTATATAGACAAAATAGTATTGAAATATTTTATCAAGTGTTATAACTAACCCCCTGCCTGTTACAATTAACCCTCTGGGGTCTAAGGGGTTTTTAGGGCCCTGGGGAAGTTTTGACATGCACTGACATTTATGCTTTTTTCAGTTGCTTAAAACCATATTAATGGCAAAAGTCTCATAGCACTGTGTTCAGCACAAACTAGGCTACAATATCATATAATCAACATGTATGTACATGTTTGTATTTTTGAGAGAAAAATGTTTATGCGTGGTTTTTGAAAAAGCAAAAATTTTAAGTCACTGATATAACTCCACAAAACTCATTCTAAACATGTTTTCCCAAGACTTTTCAAAACAGGATCTAGTAGTCTAGAGTTTTTTCTTCAAAGTGATGTGAAAATCATATGGCCTACTCAATCACATAAAGCAAGATATTGATTTACAATTTCTAAGACACTTTTGCTTGGGAACGGCTGTATGCATGGAGGCGGGAAAGCTCCTGAATAATCAGTGATTGACAGCTGAGAGACAAAAGAGTTGAATAATGAGCCACATAATGAGCCTTGTGGGGATGTTCAACAGGAATGTAACTTTCTCTGTAGTAAAACCATGATAAGGTTTACTTTTTAATATAATGTAAATACACACACACACACACACACACACACACACACACACACACACACACACACACACACACATTATATATATATATATTTCTATTGAAATATTTTCTATTAATTTCATAAGTATAAGTTACCTTTTAAAAACCATAGTAGCCTAATCATGGTAAACATACTGTTTGGCCATCGTAAAATGAACACACTTCAACACAGGGTTAGTGTTTGGTTGGCCAGCGAGAGGTTTACTTTTGTGCAGTAAAAAGCTCAAAAGAACAACTGCCTATCATTATCTGGACTCTTATTGGTGTTTTTGTAATCATTATAGTAGAAACACAACAAAGGACAAGCGTGATAAACTTATCAATGTTTGTTTACAGCCGCCGCCATTACCTCACGTGTTGATCATGAATGCAGTAAACGTGTGCACATGCGAGTGATCCTGAGTTTAATAAACTTGCGGTGCTGAGATGCTTAGACGCAACTAAATAAGGATTGTACTGTTTGCAATCGCATATTTTATAAGAATACGAAAAAGCGCGTCGAGTTTCCTGACTCGCGTGTTTGTGTATGTGCGTTCCCGTCGCGTCAACTGTTTGACGGAAGACAAAGAAAACATTCGCGTCTGGAGATACTGACACACATACGCAAGTAAATAAGGATTTAGATGTCATGTTTGGTGCACTCGGATAAAAGAACAAGGAGTGGAGAGACTGGATTATGTATTGCGTATCCATTGACTGCAGGAGGCAGGAGTCATGCATATGGATGTTTCTGCTCATTCACTTCAATGGCGCGGGGGTGTGGCGATCTCTTCTCATTACAGATAATGAGGTAACTGGAGAAATACGGTACTTCTCCTCCGTTTACACCGAATGACAATATCTGTTTTCAATCTCACTTACATCATTTAAAAGGAGACATTCCAAGCATTATGTAGACATTTATCTTTTGTAGTATTCGTTAAGTTACAGTTTATTTTTCTGACGCGTTTCTAAAAGGACTTCACTGAGGGAGAGAGAACAAAACGGGCATCATGTTTATTTTCTTAATTTTGCGAAAAGCACAACATTCTCTTTTTATTGGGAGTGGACAGAAAAAAACTAGACACTTTAACGTTTTAAATGATGTATAAATCATATCTGTATGTCAAAACTCAGCAGAGTAATTTAAGTCTCTTTGCGGAGTGATTGAAAAATAAAGAGTTTGCGGCGCCCACGCCGCAGTCGACCCCAGAGTGTAACTGTGGGTTCACACCAGCCGCGGAAGAGGCGGCAACATTAGTTGGACGCTTGAACATTTGAGTTCACTCGCTTCATTCTCGCGTGAAATCCGCGGGTGAAATTCTAGTCATTCGAGAAATTCACGCGGAAATCCGCGTCATGGGAGGGGCTTCTGCGACTCCGCGGAGACTACACCACTCCGCTCGCTTCCTGTAATCACGTCACTACTACAGCAAGCTCCTGATTGGTTAACGCGGCGCGGAATTCCGCCAAAGTTCAGATTTTTGAACTCGCGCGTTTCCCGCGGCAACGCTCAATTCGTGCGGAACGCCCCGCGCCTTCCGCGACATCCGCGCCGCGGCTACCGCGTGTACCGCGCCACAGGATGCCTAATCGCGTGTTTGCATTGACTTAGCATGTATATCATCCGCGCTTGCCGCCTCTTCCGCGGCTGGTGTGAATGCACAGTTAGTTGTAACGTTTGCACTTCTGTCATGTTTGGTGTAATTGTCCAAGAATGGTAAGTACTAAAAACAAACTTAAAATGGTCATTTGTAGCAGATGTGTGTGTTGCTTGTATAAAATATGATTAATCAAACTCAAATATTCTTTAATGATTAAGCCAAAACCAAAAAGCATTAGGTTGTACCCATCCACTACATTTGTAATAAATAAGTTGAAAGACAAATAAGGAGTGAAACCACTAATTGACTTGTAAATAAAACATTACCAGTTTTAACCTCTTCACATAGCCAGAAACAAGCTTAGCATTGTCATACATAACACCAACCAGTTATGTAACATACTGTTAACACGGTGAAGTTTTTTTAAGATATTGTACTGTTTTTTATAGTACAGATATTAAGTACCTTTTGCCTATTCTTTCTATTTGATGGTAGGCAAGGATGGTTGAATCAATATACTAATAACATTTCTCTATTTAAAGTAACACTCTAAAGTGCTTTCCATTGCATAGTTCCCCACGGTTAAGGTCGGGTCAGCTCACCTCACTTTGGCTTGGTTAGCTTTTCCATCGAGTATAACAATGGTTCTCAACTCTGTTCCTTGAGGCCCACTGCTCTGCACATTTTGTATGTCTCTCTCATCTGACACAATCAGTTCAGTTCATAAGATCTCTTCTAATGAGCCGATGATTTGAATCAGGTGTGTTAAATAAGGGAGACATACAAAATGTGCAGAGCAGTGGGCCTCCAGGAATAACGTTGAGAACCACTGGAGTATATAGACAAAACACTTGGGAGTGGGAGGGATTTAATATTGGAGTATAAAATAACAAAAGAAGCTTAAAATAACAAAAACAGGTTTCTATTGTTCATAAGGATTGCATATAAAATTGGCTATAATAATTGGCTTATAAAGGTTGGATTATTTGCATCTTATATAACAATTGCAACATTCATATAACCCAGAGCTATATAGTCCAGTATAATAGGGCTGCAGACACCAAAAGTCTTTAAAATGAAAGAAAATAATGTACTTAAATGAAAACTAGCCAATATTTTATTTATCGTCAATCGATCCTTGGTGTATATGACATATTTCAGCCAAACACAGTTGGAATTATATTAAACAATATCCTGGCGTTTCAGCTTCATAATGGCATAGTGCCTCATTTGTATAGCACATTCATCTATAACAAAAAAATTAACCAATCATGTATTTAATGTCTTCTAAGGCTTTAAAAATGGGGCCCTATCCAATGCAATTATAGACCGTTTCATCATACGCATGCATAAAACACCACATAAAATACACTTTTTTAAATGGATTCATATAAAGGGTTAATCCTGATTTAAAACATTTTACTATTTAAAATTATATACTAATATGTTTGGTTAAAAACAACATATCCTGTCCATAATTCACATGAAAGTTTGTTATAAATATCATTTATAATGTTGTTACATATTTTTTGCACTGCACTGTATTTGTTTCTATATATTACCCTAGTCAGCAAACAAATCTGGCACAGACTTGGCATTCGTCTGGCATAGCTGGCATTCATAGGGCACTGGCTAATAGCATGTGGGCCAAACATGGCCCGGGTTTGGCAGAGATGGCACTGGGTTGAAAACGGCACCCAACACATGGGCCAGATGTCTAATGGAGTATTATGTGGGCCACATAAGTATAGCCGATCTTGACCTACTTTAAAAAAATTTTTGATTAAAATTCAAGATATTTTTATCTTCCTGTTTACATCCTGGGTCTTATGTCTTCAAGTTAAGGCAACAATACATATTTAATTATCTAAATTATGAAAATCAACTGTAATTGATTAACATACTTTTACATTTTCCACTTAGATTTTTTATTAGATATTAAATTCTACATTCAATATTATATCTAATCCTGACAGATTAAATTAAACTATAAGACATAATTTAACACCACATATTATTTAATTACATATCAAATTAACTATGAAATGAATTCATTAGTGTTGTTGCGTTGCACATTTCTACTTACTCTATGGTTACTCTATTACCAGGTGGTTAATATATATTAAGATGATGACAAATTTAACAGATGTGATTAAAAGATTAAATATATTTGAGAGATGACAGAAACGTGTTGCCATTCATGACAGGTTTTCCAGAAACGCATAGCTTCCACATGAATCAGCATCTGTTAACCTGGCTCATGCCAGTCAGGATTTCAAAAACCCGGATATGCGAAATTTGCCTATCAGAGCAAAGTTGGCCAAAAGGCATTTGCAGTGCTTTATAGGATTGTAGTTTTATTTACCCAGTTGGCTGTAACCCAGTCTCATACTTTTGTATTTTTGTCAAGTTTTCAAATATTTTTTTATTTCAGATTGAATATTGTACATGATTAATGGCTTATAACGCTGCAAAGCAACAAATATCCAATGAGGAAAAGTGAATGAAAATACTCCCGGAACCTGTATGTCGAAAAGTGGGCGGGCGCTGCTGTCTTGAACAGAATTTGAAAAGTGAGTGTGATTGAAACGGTCATTTGAACTGAACTGGGAAAAAGCCAGCAGAGTTGGTAAGTGAACACATGTTTTATTAAAGTTTACTTAAGTACTTTTATGGATTTAATGATTGACTGATGTTTGCACGTGCTATCAAAATGATTGCTAATTGTTCTATTTAAAAATTGCACACAAGTGACCTTGTTTAAACTCAATTTTATTCAAGGTGATGTAAATACAATAAACTAACATGTCCAACAAAGTCAGTAACTGTCTTATGTCACTTAAATGTAATCGTCTTTGGCAAATGATGCAAGTTAGGGTTGTAACCGTTGATATTCTGTCAAGTTCAGCTGTTGTGAGTTTTTTTTTTTTTTTTTGGTGTGCTCAACTTTACACAATGCTGCGAGAGATGACAATCAGATGACATCAGAGAACCGCAAGAGATCTTTCGGAGGAGTTTGGTTTCATATCGCTCTCGCTGTAGTCTGATGTCATCTGCTTGTCGTTTCTTACAGCGACACATGAAGTAGTACACACCTTGTAACAAATTCAACTTTTTAGTATACTGTTGATTCATTACCACAAGTTTAACTCAAATATATAATTTTGCTTCTGAATCTCATTCTTATGAACATCACATTCTGAGACAAAGTTTACACTCTTCAAACATTTATATAATTCAAATTAAACAATATATGAAGGGAACAAATCTGAAACGGCTATACACAAAGTGACATGGTATCCCCAAAAACCCATAGTCTACAAACACATACACATCTCATCATTGCAGACACAAAGTCTCTAGAAATCAAATAAAAAAATTATACTCATCAGTCCAAGGGTTGTTCTGCTTTGAAAAAAAAGTAACAAATGTCCTCTGAGATTATCTCCAAAAAGAGAAGAGTATTTCACAGACTGAAAATCTCCAAGCAAAAAAATCTCCAAGTGCCGGGAGTCCTTTAGAGAGTGCTTAGTCCAAAGAAATGCATGTAAAAAGGCTCTACTCTATGCACATATCACATGACGTCTAAGGGATAATTTCTTAAATCATGAAAAAGCTTTGCTACTCTTAAGACACAGTGTTGTCTCCCTGCCACACCAAACAATCTTGTTTCCAAAATCACTGCTCTTCCCCTTCCTTTTTAGCAGGCCCTTAATTATAAAGATTCTCAAAAATATGTATATCATGGTCATGAATATATCACAAATTGCATAACCATACACAAAATAAACAATGATCTTAAATGGTAATTGTAAAGTAAAATAAAATTGTTTAAGGCACTATAAAGGTAGTGTCATAGGGTCCCCCCCAAACAGAGGTTATTTTGGGATATTTTCCCCAAACTACCGTTTAATGTTGACCACATTCACATTGTCCATCTTCTCCCCTGAACTCCATTCAACTCCATTCAAGTAGTTCACTGGCCCCAATTTCCTTCTAATCTTCATGGGGCCTTCCCATTTAGGGGCCAATTTGGATGAAAAGTACCCATCTACTTTGGATATTGGATGGGAACGAACTCATACCCTCTAAGAAGTGCATGAGTTTGCGTTGGGCGTTATAATACTTGGCTTGTTTGGCATGTGCTTTTCTCAACCCATTTTAGGGGCAGGAGCAATCAATTGTTCCAATGGACCCTTCAATCACCTGCCCAGTGCTATTTCAGCTGGTGAGTGCCCTGTGGTCTCACTGGGAGCAGAGTTAATAGCAAAACGGAATTCTGCCAGCTACTCACGATGGTTTTCACCTACAAAGGATGCAATCATGGTATTAATGGTTCTGTAGAATCGCTCTGACAGGTTAGTTCGTGGATGGTAACTTTTGGTGACCTTCCTTGTTATGCCCCATCTTTTGCACAGATCTTCCATCAGCTGGTTTAGGAATTGGGGTCCACGGTCGAATAAAAGGAACTTTGGAACTCCCCATCTAGTAAATATTTCCTTTAGAAGAATCTGGCAGATGTGGTTGGTTTTGCTATCTCTGATGGGGAACAGATCTACCCACTTGGAGAAATAATCAACAACTACCAGAGGATACACATTTCCCTTTTTACTCTTGGGAAGGGGACCCATAAGGTCCATCCCCAACATGTATCCAGGCTCATCTATTTCTGTGGATTGAAGGTAACCAGAGGGTTTGGTATTGGCAGGTTTGTACTTTTGGCAAACCGTGCATTCTCTTACATGCTTCCACACATCTTTGCGAACATCAGGCCACCAGGTAATTCTTATTCTGGGCTTTTAATATTTTTGCCATAAAATGGTTGTTCATTCAAGACTCCAAGAGGAGGTTTTCTCATTAACATACATGATTACTGGGAGACCGTGGCATTGAACTCTTGATAATGCATCGGGCACTACATTCACCTGTCCCTTGCGGTATTGTACTTGAAAGTAAAAAAGTTGAAGTCTCAGAGTCCATCTTGTAAAACGGGAGGTTGTTTTAGAAGAATTGAAGGCAGAGTCAACTTTTACTCCCTCTTCGGACGCCATGTGTCCCAAAAACTTGAGCTCTGTTTTCATGAAGCAGCACTTTTACAGGTTGAGGGTAAGGTTAGCCCTTTAAGCTCCCGGAAAACAGTTTCAAGGTCTTTTAAATGTTGTTGTTGACAATTATGTCATCTATGTAAACAAAACACAGCTTCTCTTTGAGCTTTTCCAAAACCTTCTCCATCAATCTCTGAAATGTGGCACCAGGGTTTTTCAATCCAAAGGGCATGGTCAGGAAATGGAACAATTCAAAAAAGTAATAAAGGTTGTTTTCTCCGTGCTGCTTGATTCCATTTCAACCTGCCAGTATCCTGATTTCAAGTCAAGGGTATTAAAATATTGGACACCTTGTAAAGACTCCAATATTTCATGAATGAGAGGCATCGGATAGGCTCAATGATTCCATCTCGTAACATCTTATGAATCTTTCTCTCCATGACCTCTCTCTTCAATGGTGAAAATCTACAGGCTTTTGAGTGAACAGGGATATCGTCCGTTGTGATAATTCGATGAGTGGTTTGATTGGTTCTCCCTCTAAAGTTTGTGAACAGACAGTCGTCCATGTTATCAGGAGTGCATAAACTTCTGGTGGATGTCTTGCTATTAAGTCTTTCATGTCGGTGGCCAAAGCCAACGTCTCAGGTTCTTCAGCCTCATTCTTTTGCACAGCCATAAATAAAGTGGTAACTGATTGCTCCTTTAGAATACACGGTTGCACCCATTGTGGTTGCTGAAGAAATGGATATACTCTAATTTAACCTTTTACCTTTAGCTCATAGTTCATTGCAGCAACATTGAGCTGTACTCCAGTTCGCCCAGTTCATTCCCAGTCCAAGGACAAAAGGGAATGCTAGGCTTTTATTGGCCATTATGTATGTGTTAAAAGTCCGCCTCTTTCCATGCCATTCAAATGTTATGTGGATTTTACCTTCTGACTCATGAGCTGTTCCATCTGCCACCATGAACGTCCTCCTTGAATTCTGCAGCAACCTTTCTTCTGGTTCCCTCACAGCTTCCCATAATTGCTTTTGCATGAGAGTCATCGTTGAGCCAGTGTGTATGACTGCTTCAATATGATAATTTCCTACATCTATTGTCACTTTGAGTAGTAGAGGAGTGTTTGATTGTATCAATGAAATGTGTTGACCTTGGGCATCGGTCAAATCGGGATGAAGCCCCTTTTTTCCTTCAGTTGATGACTTGAGCTGATTCACTTTAGCCCAGTAGTCTCTCTTTGAATTCAAATCCTTCTCCACCAAAGACCCCACTTCGACTAATTGCTCTACGGTCTGCAATGCACCTCTTAGACAGCTGGCCAATAAAGGGTTACAGCTATTTAGAATGTGTTAGTTGGTAGTTTGGGGGGTGATGAAGGAGGTACTGCAGGTGGCCTAGGCGGCCTGGTAGGCCATGACCAAAAGGAATGGGCAATATCGGGTACTGGCCACTTTTACCTGGGCTATTTCATTTTTGCATTGCTCATCTCACCCTCAGCGCCAGTTACATCCTGCTCACCAGAGTTAACTGATACTTGATCTATAATCAATTTTCCATTAATATTCTTACAAAATTACATTCCCCGTAAGGGCCACCATCTGTAACAAATTAAACTCTTTAGTATATTGTTGCTTCATTACCACAAGTTGAACTCAAAGCTATAATTTTAGTTCTGAATCTCATTCTTATGAACATCACATTCTGAGACAAAGTTTAAACTTTGTCCTTGTCTTTTTTCCATAATGTCAGCTCCTCCCTTTCCTTTTTAGCAGGCCCTACATAATAACGATCCTCAACAAAAAAGGTATATCATGATCATGAATATATCACAAATTGCATAACCAAACACAAAATAAACAAAGATCTTAAATGGTAATTGTAAAGTAAAATAAAATTGTTTAAGGCACCATAAAGGTAGTGTCATAACCTACTCTAGTGGCATTCTACCAGGCAATCAGAAAGAAATTAGAAATTGTTGTTTCTGGTTAAATTACTTTCCCGCTGCAAGCACGCTCATTACTTGGCAACATGGATTTTATGGAATGCAAGTTGGAAGAGCAAGATCCAATGAATACAGTAGATTTAGATTTTACGATTCCTGGATGAAAACACTTTGATCAAAGACACTGGGCCCTATTTTAACGATCTGAAACGCAAGTGCGAAGCGCAACGCGTAAGTGAGTTTGTGGGGGTATCTTGGGCGCTGTTGCTATTTTCCCGGCGTGAGAAATAACTCTTGCGCCGGGCGCAAGTCAATAAGGGGTTGGTCTGAAGTAGGTTCATTATTCATAGGTGTGGTTTGGGCGTAACGTCAAATAAACCAATCAGAACGCTATCCAACATTCCCTTTAAACGCAAGGGCGCAAGTTCCATGGCGGGTTGCTATTATTATGACGGATTTACCAGGTGTACGCCAGGAGCGGTTTGCAGCCGAGGAGACCCATGTTCTTGTAAGAGCAGTCAAAGACAAAGAAGTTGTTTTGTATGGGGATGGGAGAAACCCGCCCAAATCAGCGTAGGTTAAACAGGCGTGAGAGGAAATAGGCATCCCCAGGACGTTGCGCCAAGCGCTACAATGATGTCAGGAGACGGGGGAATCCCAAGCTTGCCAGCAACGGGAGGTGGATCTGCCTCCACACAGCACCTGACGCCAGCAGAGGACATCGCTGCGTCCACCCTCACCGCTGAAAGGGTTTGGGAGCTTTGAAATCGGACCCAAGAAATGTAAGCAAGGTCCAACCCCAAAGTACTCTTTCAAATCAAGTTCATATACATTAAGGTTTCTTATGAAAACATTTTAATTATTATTTACATAAAATAAACGTAATACAGCCACACAATAAACTTATGGAAATATTTTAATCGTTATTTGCATGAGAATTTATTTGCAATGCTCACTACTATGATTCCCCTTATCTCGTGAATTAATATTTTTAAGTGTAACAATTTATGATTTGCAAAAATAACTGTTGCATCTGTGTAGATTAAATAAGCAAAGTGTATTCGCGTTGTGCACGCTATACATTATGGTCAAGCATGCACCCTTAAAATAGCATAATGAACAACGCACAACGCGCCACTGACTTTAAACTTTTTTTTTCTGGTCAGTGGCGCAATTGTTTTTTGAAACTGCAAAATAGCATCAGGGATGGTTTGCGCCTGAACACGCCTCTTTTTTTGCGCTGAACCGCCCAGGGAGCGCAAGTTCATTCCCTAGTTTGCCGACGTGCGTCTGTGGAGGGAAAAACCCGCTGTGCGCCGGTGCAAAATACGAATGATACATGCGTCACTGACAAAGTCAATTGCGCTGGGTGCAAGATAGGGCCCACTGAGTTGATATGGGTGAATACAAAAGATCATAAGCTAAAAAGCCTATATTAAATCTCTCTCACACACATAGAGAGCTTAATATACACACTTAGAGCAAGTTCTGCAATACTGTGTGTGTACAGCATGCCCAGGTGAAAAAGTACACTTCTATAATGTACTTAAAGTGCTCTATTTTCATGTGCTAATTGTCTACTAAAATCTTTAGTATGTGAATATGAACTAAAATATAATCAAATGTATTTAAAAAAATGTATTTAGGTACCACTTGTAGTAAATTTTAAATCATCTTTGTATGAAAGATGGGTAACTTTATAAGTTTATTACAAGTGGTATACATTTTTTACAGAAATAGTGTTCAAACCACATTTCAGTTCATATTTAAGGCATCTCATGAATTTTTGTTGTATTTAGTACAAAACTAGTATGTGAAAAAATAGAGCACTTTAAAGGGATAATTCACCTAAAAATAAAAATTCTCTCAATATTTACTTACTCATGTTGTTCTTTGTTCTGAAGAACATGAAGGAAGATATTTTGAGGAATGTTTGTAACCAAACCGATCATGTGCCCCATTCACTGATAACAAGCGAAATAAATAACAAGTAGAATAGCTCTGGTAAAGTGTATCAAAAACTACACTGAGCTAAGGTTATTGTGTAAAATGTGTACTCTATAATGTATACAATCTTAACTACAGATCGGCTACCAAACCTCCCTTCACGTAGCAGTGATCCATGCCGTTTCCCCTCGTCTTTAGGAAATCAAAACATTTGTTATTTTCGATGAGTTATTTGTTCAGTTTAGCCACTAGCCAGATCATAAAACAGAGAATGAAAGGCGGGTACTGTCCAGACCCGTAACTGCGTGTGTGTCCAATGAAACGGTCTATAGTAGACAGTCAGACTTTCAAAGCTTACAATTTCAGACAATCCAAATAATGAGGGGCTGGGGGAAGGAAGAACAGTATAAAAAAATGGTAATACAGGTAGATGGGAAAAAAAACAATACAATGTTACAATACAATGTTGTGTAAAAGGTGTACAATGTAATGTATACAATCTTAACTACAGATCGGCTGCCAAACCTCCCTTCACGTAGCAGTACAATGTTTTTTCAAAGGTCCTAGGTTCAGGTTTTGTTGTAATATTGCATTTTATTCAATAGCCACATTACCTGATGATGCATAAGTTAGTTAAAAACCATGTGTGCTTATTTTCAGCAGCTGTGAGGCATAACTGTGTAACGCCACAGATAAAAAAATTGATTCCACCGTTAAAAGATGGCTGTGTCTGGCCCTGGACAGAGATGGTGGCCGAAAAGAAAGGATGAAGGACAATATGACTGATTAACAGGCTTTATGCATGGATGTTTAACAGCTCTGTCCAAATTTCAACTTGTTCGATTATAGATTTGTGACTGTTTCAGAGACATTTGAAGAGTGCTTCTTGTTCCTGACCATAAACGTTGATGTTCAAGTGTTATGTGAAGTGGAAATTGATGACTAGAAACATGGATTATCAAGTTACATTTAAATTGAAACATCATGAACCAAAAAGCGGCACCTGTTTTATTTCTGTTTTCATTTATTTTTTGCTGAACTGACAAAGGAATGTTATTTTAGAAACTTGTTTGTACAACTGGAAAATGTCAGATGCCAATGCTTTGATGTTTAACACAATTAAATATTTGTCCAGAATACTGTCTTTTTGTGAATATTTATCTGGGAGGGAGGGGTGTGTTAGTATGGTATTGTTATGGTATTGTTGAGGCTGATATGTGGAACTCATAGGGTATTGGTTTAGTTCACCTGTGTGTCAGGCTCCTTTCTGCTTAAAGAAGTGTTGATATGGTTTACTTGAGTTTATGTTTTGGTTCCAATGTTATATTTTGATCTGGCCCAATCTATGGCCAGTTATGGGTAATTAACCTGACTGAGACTTAGGCCAGTTATGGCCCATGTGTGGGCCTTGTTTGGAATCCAGATCTGGCCCACACTTGGTCTGTCATTCATTGCGGTATAAGGGCCAAGCAAAAGCTGGTTGTACGGGGTGGAGCTGGGCCAGAGAAAAATTGCTATGTGGGACAGTAGTAATGTAATGTAGGGTTACATTATTTTATTTATCTCCATATAAATATATTTTTTTATAATTTTTTCTCGCAGGGTATCTATTCCCATGAATCAGAATAGAATTAAAATCGAGGGAAGCTCATCGAGTGTTAAGATCTCCAAATATGGAGTGACTGTTGAAGGAGATCACTCTATGGTGGTAAGCTACATTGCAGATCTTGCTATCTGAGAACAGCTTAGGTTCTTTTGTAATATGTCATGCATTTTTTTATCTAGTGTATAATCAAAGAGTATAGAAGTACCAAGAGTCAAAACTCAACAGAACGTACCATTGCAAAAAACGCACCCATCAGCTGTCATGGAATTGAACGATACCGGTTCTAATAGGGAATTATCATGCTTCCGAGTTTCGTGGGCGGGACTTGTCAACTTTATGCATGCCCACTTCCGGCGCAGTTCAACAATGGTTGAAACAGAGGCTAGATGTCACTGCTCTGTTCCACTTTGTAAGTCGAACAAACAACGCCAATCCTACTTAAGTTTTCATGGATTCCAGACTGAATTGAGAAAGGAAGAAGTGGATTAAAGTGGTTCGCCAGGATGAAAGGCCAAACTTTAAAATATAACAAGGTAACACGTTTGTTTGTAGACGGCACTTTTGTGAACCAGACTACACTAATGGTAGTGCTAGCAGACTAGCATTAGTTAGCTAGCTTGCTAGTCCCTGCTGAAAAAAAACAGCATACCAGCAAGACCAGCATATGTTGTGTTTTGGTGCTGGTTTGCTAGTGAACACCAGCTAAACCAGCATCAAACCAGCACCAGCATTAGCACCAGCTAAACCAGCACCAAACCAGCATAAGCACCAGCTAAACCAGCATTAGCACCAGCATCCCATGCTGGTATGACCAGCATATGTTGTGTTTTGGTGCTGGTATGCTGTGACCACCAGCTAAACCAGCATAGATCAGCATAATTCCCATGCTGGTTTGATGCCGTTTTTTTCAGCAGGGGTAGCCACTCACCTTCGTAGTGGTATAGGAAGTTCTTGAAGACGAAACTGTATCCATTGTCCACTTTGGAGCACGCTGTGATGGAATGTTGTTCAGTTAGTCGATGTACATCAGAAAAAGTTATTTTAAGTCAATTTAACAGGGATGCAGTAAAACTAAATTTAGGGTCATCCATCAAGTGTTCGATAGAGTGATAAGTCATTCACCGAAAGTGGATGTGCACAAAGATTGCTGAAAGCGGAAGTATTATGTATCAGCATGATAATCCCCTATTCCAAAGCTTAAAGGTTAAGGGTTAAGGTTAAGGGAACTAAATAATAGTTTCTAGTTTTTAATATCTCTATAGCCTATACTAAAACAGCGTGTTGAATAATGTACAATAAAATAATGCTTATGGATCGGTTTATAATTAAATTTACAGTTAATAAATAAAATTGGTGATGGTATGTAGAATAAAATTGGTGATGGTAAGTAGAACACCATATCATTTCTGCCTGCATTACAAACAACAAATCAGACATTGTGCAAACATAAGGTGCACACATTTACTACAAATAGAATGACAATGGAAGTATATTAGCTGTTCTATACGTTTTAGTCTTAAGTTTTATTTAATTATTTAAAAAATGTATTAATCCTGACTGCTAAAAACTTTGTACAACACGTTACATTTGATACATTAAGAAGAGAGAGCTAATGTACAGACTTACAGATGACTTCTGTTTGGGCTGTGAGATTTGTCGATTTTTGGTCCGAAATATATGAGGGATTTTGACACTACTGAATAGTTTACCATGTATACAAGAGTGTTTTTACACTTTTCCTGTACACCTCCATGCCCATATTTAAGCCGTTGGTTCAGTCCAAAATGGCAACAGCAAGACAGCAGTTCCATCTAGCGATTGCTGTTAAAACTGCAACTGAGTTTCGCCTCTTGGTACTTCTATACTCTTTGGTATAAGTGAACCCATAAACACACCCTTTCATCCTCATGTTTGCTCTTAGTAATGAAGCCAGTTATGCTAACATTAAGCAGGATATTGGTTTTAGACAGCATTAAATCAAATATTGAAGAAAGTGAAATGATTACAGATGCAAACTTAGACTTCAAATGCTTATTTCGAATTTTGTCCTAGGGTAGCATACTATAATATTTATATTGGGAATCCATTTTTATATTTACACAAAAAATCTTGGGTTATTTTCATCCCAGCAATGGGGCAAAACGGGACTAGCCCTGCCCGAGGGTTACTTGTATAAATTACATACATTTGGGGGTCCTTACCTCTGGTTTTAACAATTGTTGGGTCAAATATAAACATTTAATTTAACCCAAACACTGGCCTGGTTTCTTTTTGACCCAACGTTGAGTTGAAAAAGCAAGCATTTTTATCTAACATTAAACAATATTTTAGACATAAATAAACATAAATAATTTCTCCAGACTGAACTTGATAAGAAGTACCAGGGTCAGACTTGTGGACTCTGTGAAAACTTCATTGGCAACAACGGATTTTAACAGCTAAATCAGGGAATCACATTTTTTACTTGTTTTAAATAGTGTTTTTTTTTTAAGCATTTATGCATTTGGCAAACACATACTCAAAGTCAACAAAAGCCATTTTCATATGTCAACTTTACAAATAGATCACATGTATAATTAGCATGACGTGTTATTCCTCTCAGATCCAGAGACATGGAAGGTGTCCATATCAGCTGAACCCTGCGAAGAAGTTCCACTTCCCCCTAGCAATCAGTGTGAAAAACAGGTACAATGACAAATGTTAAAGTATTGAAGTACTGAAAAACTGCTACCTTTGCCTGGGGTGCCTAATACGAATTTTATCCCACTGGTTGACATTTGTAAGCAGTATCTGAACAGTTCAGGGTTTGAAGACTGTCGCCATCTGATCGGAGTTCATTTGAGAAAGTTTGGGCAGACAACCTTTGTCAATGTCCTGGCAACCAAGAGTGTGTCTGCAACATGCTTACAGAAATATCACGACAGTGCACGCATGCTGGTTGCAGGCCGGGAAAGTGGAGAACAGACAAACTATGTCGTGAGTATGATTACTACATTATACAGAGAAGCAATGACAACATAGATTGTATCTGATATATTGTTTATGTGTTCTGTGGAGCAGCAAAGACATGTCCACTAAACATGGTATACATGGAGTGTGCTGGCTCATGCAAAATCACCTGTTCGGGCCCAAATGGAACCCTGCTGTGTACAGATCACTGTACAGATGGCTGTTTCTGCCCTGGGGTAAGGCCTTGTTTCAAACAATAATGTTTTCCCACTCTTCAATGAAACCTTTGTGAAGGAGGGTAAAAATTGGCAGATTTAACCTCATCCTATACATAATGGGGCGATTTCCCAGACAGGGATTAGACTAGTCCTAGACTAGAATAAAAGTAAGAGCTGTCCAAACTACAAACAACTTGTAGTGACATATCTTAAAATATATCAGTCCCATTTGATTAGCCTCAAAATGCACACAAGTAATGTTTTTAGTAAGATATGTTTGTTAAAACAGGTTATATTTCCTAATTAAAGTAAGGCCTAGTTCTGGCTTAAGCTAATCCCTGTCTGGGAAACATCCCCATTAACTGTTAATTCCCCCTTTATTTTTACAGGAACTGTGAAAGACAACATTGGTAATGTGGTTGCGTTCCTACAAACAAATGCTCATGGTTGCATGACGGCACAATATACCATACTGAAGAGTCACAAGAACAGGCGTGTAAACAATTGTAAGTCAGACACATGCATCAGTTAACACAAATATAACAGATTTTATTGTGATAACATTGCTGCCGTACCCTAAAAGCAAGTGTGCTGCTGGATACTGGAGTTGCACGGATCTGGACTGTCCTGGAATCTGCTCTGTTGTGGGAGGCTCTCACATCACCACCTAAGATGGAAAAACCTTTAGCTTTAATGGCAACTGTGACTACATCCTCACTAAGGTCAGTGACTGTCAAAACATGTGTACATGTTTTTCACTGTCCAATCAATGATGGGAGAGGCGGACCTTTCATTGTGGGGACAGGAGTTATATTTGAAGAGTTTGGTTACAAAACGCTATAAACTCCATAAAAAAATAAGTTACAACAAAATTCAGTATTGTATCAGGTCAGTATTTAAAAGTAAATTCTTAATTTTACACAAAATCCGATAGCCGCTTTGTTGTTCTGTCATCTTTTCTCCTTTTTTTCCCAAAACGCGATAAACGGCACTCCTCCTTCTCTGCAGAATGCAAGGAATCCGCTCAACAAATCACAGTGCACCATTCCACGCATTGTAAACAACAGTGCTTCTATCAATCTAGAAAATTTGAAAAATATCAACCCAATTACTTAGATTTGGTAAACCATTCTCTACAAGCACATTGAAATTGAAATTTGGCTCTCCTTATGATGTCATAAGGAGCTCTTATTATAATAATACCACCCCTTACTCTGCACTATCCAACCACAGCACTGCCATGTAGTGCAGAGAAAAAGAGAAAGAGAGAGAAAATAATTCACAGCACAATTGATTTTCAACTGCAACAAACCACCATCATTGTGATCAGTGTTTAAATTTCATCATTTACTTTTAAAAGGAAACCCAAAACGGCACATTTTTGCACACACCTACAAAGTGGCAATTTTAACATGCTATAATCAATTATTTATTTCAGGGGTTCTCAAAGTTTACATTCAAAGGTCCAAATCTGAATTCTCATCATTTTCATAGGTCAGGAAAAACTGGTTATTACAAAAATTGTCAAGCATGGTAATAACTTTATGTAAATCATTTGTTTATATAACAAATCAACACAAATAGTTTGGGAAAAACATAACAAGTGTATTTTGCATTTAAAGTAAAAAAAATTTTAAACATAAACACAAGAAATATGCCAAAAGTAACCAGGTGCAAAATACAGAGCAACCTAATTAGAGAAATGGCACAGTTTGTTTTCCATCAGATGGATAAACTATGGCAAAAAAAAGTGTAGTTGGTAGGCAAAAACACTGACCAAAATTAGGGGTGCACCTATAAATTGGCTGATGATGCTTGCTATGCTTCTCAATGAATTACGGTGAAATGCCGCTACATCCAAAAGCCAGGGGGCGCTCTCGTGCAGAAACTCAATATGCGCTGCAGATGAAGAACCAGACACACGCAGCTCCAGGAAATGTCTTAAGGATATATATTGCTGTTCTTCAAACCTTTTCAGGTATTTTCATGATATATATCAACTTTATTCAAGACACAAAGGTCCATAGAGACAACACTATACAAAAATAAAACATACAAAACATTAAGAATGATGCAAATGAGGCATTATTAAAACATATACAGGCTACGGGTCCAATGTTTCCAAAAGCAGGATGTATACCTTGTGTCACTCTTAGAAACATCAAATAAGGACACAATGATTATATTCTTAGATCCTGTTAGTCTGCACATGAATCTATACATAAAATTTCTTAAGACAGCGTTAAAAGTGGGCACATACTACTCCACCTAGGAATTTTAAGCACAATTCTCAGTGCATCATTATAAGCCACTTGGAGTTTTTTCATTTTTGACTCACTAAAATTACACCACAGGTGGGAAGTGTACAATGGAGTGCAATAAGTTTTGAAGAGTGAGATTTTAACATCAGGAGTGCACATGTGAAATTTGCGTGCCAGCATGTTTGCCTGCCCATACAGTTTTCCACACTGACGCTGCAAATCATCATCATCATCACAAAGGTCATCCCTTATCACATGTCCCAGATATTTAATTTTCTTTACAACCTTTAAAGGTTCACCTGCCAATGAAAAAGAGGGATATGTCACAGGGTGACTATGATAGGGCGGAACCAAAAGCGCTGAAGATTGGTTCCGCCCGAAGATGGTTTCCGCCCGGGCCGAACATTACAAACACCTTGACTTCCTGGTTTCTGTGGCAACACAATTGGAGCCTTACCAGCAGCAGGTGAGGAGAATTAATGTGGCGATTTGTGATTGGAGGATGGGCTGAAGATGAGACAGATAAATAGAGCAGTAGAAGCACCAAAGAAGAGAGTTGATTTCGGGGCGAGCTCCGCTCCGCCAAGAGAGCGGTTGACTTGGGGCAGAAGCATTTCCGCCTATGGCGGTCGAATCCGTGGGCGAGCTCCTTTCCGCCTAGGGCGAACCAAACCACACACTCCGAGGGAAAGCCTGATGGCTCTGTTGATCCGGGGATCGCTAAGTGAGCGGAAAGAGTGCGGGGCTGAAGAAGGCGAGAAAGAGGAGTTGGTGTCGGTTGATAAAGGAGCACCACGGAAAAAGTGCTTTTTTTCTCTGCCGTGTTGTGCGTTGTGAGTCTAGCACTCAGAGTTGCGGCCCCACTGTGGAGAGAAGCGTGGACGAGCCGGGGAGAAATACTGGAAGTCTATACAGAGAGCCAACGCTGTGAAGCATTGACATCGCACGTGAGTAACGCTGTACATTGTACTGTGCAGAGTGGAAGAGGGTATATTACCTAACGTGTGTTGTGAGTTCAATGAACTGTTTGCGGCCCCACCGTGGAGAGAAGCGTGGGCGAGCCGGGGAGAATTACTGGAAGTCTATACAGAGAGCCAACGCTGTGAAGCATTGACATCGCACGTGAGTAACGCTGTACATTGTACTGTGCAGAGTGGAAGAGGGTATATTTCCTAACTTGTGTTGTGAGTTCAATGAACAGTTTGCGGCCCCACCGTGGAGAGAAGCATGGGCGGGCCGGGGAGTAATACTGGAAGCATATACAGAGAGCTAACGCTGTGAAGCATTGACATCGCACGTGAGTAACGCTGTACATTGTACTGTGCAGAGTGGAAGAGGGTATATTACCTAATGTGTGTTGTGAGTTCAATGAACAGTTGCGATCCCCACCGTGGAGAGAAGCGTGGGCGAGCCGGGGAGAAATACTGGAAGTCTATACAGAGAGCCAACGCTGTGAAGCATGGACATCGCACGTGAGTAACGCTGTACATTGTACTGTGCAGTGTGGAATAGGGTATATTACCTAATGTGTGTTGTGAGTTCAATGAACAGTTGCGGCCCCACCGTGGAGAGAAACGTGGGTGAGCTGAGGAGTACAATTCAATTAGGAGTAAACGCAGGAGGTCCGACGTCTATAATTAGGTGCTTTTTCCCTCTACTGAGAACACCGTCTAACCAGCCACACGACGACCCCGGGCTGAGTTTGGCTAAGTCCTTAGTAGGGGTGACCCCGTATAGTCGAAGATTCGATGCATCGATAGGAGAAGCCTGATTCGACTACCAATCTCACAGTCGAATCGTCGCAGATGTGTTATGAAATGAGGATCATTCAATTTTGGCCGTATATGTGCACACATTATCTGATTTCACATATAACAGCTTTCTCACAATATATTAATATACTGCATATTATGATAATGCTGCAAATAATATGTGAAGTAGCAGCTTTCAATAAATATTTTTAAAATGCGTTAATAAATCCAACAACCCCTGTGACCGGGCTACACGTCCATAAGAGGTTTTATGTTAATAAACCATTGCCTCTTTGTTTCTACATTTAAAAGACAAAGCTGGCAAATGATATTATGCCTTTCGTTCTTTTAATAATTTCTATATTTTATTTTATTTATAAATCACTTTGGGTTATCTGATTTAACTATTTGGCTTGTGTTTTGTTTCCGTGCACTTGAGGCATTTTGCATATTTGTTCTGCACTTTGTTACTTCTGACCTTATTTTATGTAAAAAATTGTATTTATTTTAAACGTAAATTCTGATCTAATTTAAGTATGTACATTTTGGATAGCTTTTCGTTGTATCGATGTTGCGCTATTGCGTGCTGGCCATGCTTGCGCATGTAATGTAGCCGAACGCGCAAGGTGCTGACATATTTAGGAGTTCATCAGACTAAACATTAAAAAACGGATGTTTTTCGACGAGTATACGTTTTTAAAATGTATTTAAAACATAGTGGTTATCTTGTCAAAACAGGTAAGCCGTTTTTTTTATTTCGGTGATGAAACGGAAGTATCTGCACCGAACCTATTTCTGCCTGACACGAATGTCTTTCTTGTGATTTAATATTATGGTGGGTCGGTGTTCACTTTCAAATGATAGCAAAGAGATTCCTGAAATAAATAATATCATCCGGTCTTTCTGTATCTAAAGTTAATACAGAGATGATCAAAGTCAAAGCAAGCAAGGTATTTCTGTGCTAAATAATAACGCGTAGTGTCTATAAAATCATTAGTTTCAGTGTTTTTCTTGTTATAAACTGAAGTTTAATGAATTGTATATAAAGATTAGTTTTTATCATTTACAGTCACAATCACAAATTATTTGTCATTTCTCATTTGTCGGGTTTTTTAAGTCATGACTGCTTTGACACGCTATCTCTAAATTAAATAAAAACACTGAATTGTAGCCAGAGTTTCCAAGGCAGGATCACCTTTGTTATTTTTTTAGGTTTAGTTATCAAAATGTATTTTTGTGTGATGTTCTGTAGATCGTGGCTTTAAAATGTTATGAGGAATAATTAAATGTTGCCTTACATTTGACCTTAAAAAAAAAAAAAAAAAATATATATATATATATATATATATATATATATAAATGCATCGTCAGTTTTGTCTTCGTTTATTACTTGAAAGACAGTTTTGGTCACTTTATCAGAAAGTTGTTTATGTGTGCTGCTTGTGAAAGAAAATAAAAGTTACCAATTTGTACCTGGTCTGGCCCCCTCCCAACCCATGCACACAAACATGATTCGACTATCGGTCGACTATGGAAAGATTCGACAATTCTGATTCGAATATGTAAATCCTTAGTCGAGGACACCCCTAGTCCTTAGTCACTTAAAGTGTGTGGAGTGTCGTGGGTGAGTCTTTGTCTTCATTGTGTGTGTTTACACTTAAAAGCTTGCAGTGTAGTGCTGTGCTTGTGATGACAGAAGCTGCTTCGAGTCCAGAGGAATCGTGAGGAGATTACAGCACATTGAGGCTAGAAAAACATGAGCCACGGACCTGAGGAGGAAGACCCCACCACGTTTTTTTAAAGACCCCACTCAATTTTACCGTCACCACAAAATTCCCGTTCTCAAAATATTTAATAGCTGACTCCCTCTCTCGTTTTGCCTTCCAGAAATTCAGGCAGCTGGCACCAGAAACGGATCCACACCCAACTCTGGTACCTCACTATTCAGAACTAATATTCCCATAAACCACCCATTGAAACCCTTCCTCAATGCATACCTAGATACCATTCTCCAAGCCGTATCCCCTAGAACCCTAAAAACCTACCTACCACTTGGAAGTGCTTCAAGACCACTTTTCTTACAATCTGATTTTCCCTGACTTTTCCATTCTCACCATGACCTCATTTATATCCTACCTCAATCACCACAAAAACCTCTGAGACATCTCCAGCAAAGGATACCTAAGCAGAATCCAATTTTCCCATAAACTTATCTTCAACTCACCCTCCCAAGTAATAGCCAGCACCCACACATCCATGCTTGTTAAAGGTATCCAGAGAAGTTAACCCACCCGCCTCGATGCAAGACAGCCAATAACCTTAGAAATACTCACTAAATGCATCTCCATCCTCCATTGAGGTTAACACTCCACTAACACCACCCAAACCCTTTTTCCAGCTCTGCTCCTGCAGGAGCTCCGCTTCTCACAATCGCTGCTCCCACAGGAGCCCTGTTTCTCAACCACTGCAGCGGTACTATTTCCTCTGCTCCCACAGGAGCTCAGCTTTTCACAATCTCCACTGCCACAGCAGTGTCATTTCCTCTGCTCCCGCAGGAGCCCTGCTTTTCACAATCTCTGCTCCCACAGGAGCCTTGTTCCTTAACTGCCACAGCAGCAGAGGTGGAAAGAGTAATAAATTATTGTACTCAAGTAAAAGTAAAGTTACTTTAATAATATTTTACTTAAGTAAAAGTAAAGTTACTGGTCTTAAAATCTACTTAAGTAAAAGTAAAAAGTAAGTCATTTTAACTTTACTCAGAGTAAAAGTTACTTTTTTACAGCGGGAGAGGTGGAGGATTCTAGTATAGTTCAAAAACTACAAGGGAATATAAATCTCAAACCAGTTGTTTTTAATTGTAGAAACATCTTAACAATTAAAGTGCAATAACAAAAAGTTAATAAAATAAAAAGCTTTTTGAAACTAAGAAACATTTATGGAAATGTTTAATGATTTTTACATGTGAGTTACGCACTTTTGCAAATGGTCAGCAGCTAGTAAAAACAATTACTATAGTAAGGTTTTAATTGATGTATTGGTGGTAACATACATTATTTTATTTAACTATATATAGTTTAAATGAGCACATAATGAGATGAGTGCCATGGCTATATAGTTTTGACACGTTTATTGTCTTCTAGCGTCCCTGACCTGGGTACCTGATGTCAGACCTTTATCTTCTCTCTCTCTCTCTCTCTCTGCAATGTCTAATGACCTGCGCATTCTTGAGGACATTCTGAAGTTGTGTTTGACTTGACGTGAAGCTGCTAGACCTCGGAAGATAATACGCATGTTATTAAAAACGCGTCGTGCAAATGAGCGGTAAAAACCTGGTCGGCAATTTCGTACTCAAAGCATGAATCCTACCTTTCATAGGAATGAAACACTCGCTCCGTGTCAGTGAAAAGTGGTCGCTTAAATATGACATGGGGTTTCCTTCATAAGATTTGAACTGAGGCGGGTCTGCATTAGCGCGCGCCTGTCTCGTCCGTCTCCATGGTTCTTTTTGCGCATTCCCCCGCCCATCAATCATCCGTTGCGCGTCTTTATCACCTTGCTTTTTTAAATATTTTTTTACTCAGTAACGGATATGATTTAAAATGTAGCGAAGTACAATATTTTAAACTAGATAGTAAAGTTTGAAGACAAACTTTATGTTGGCTTGAGAAAGCGTAGCCTGAACGTTTAAAACGGTTTGACATAAGTTTAGTTTAGTAGGCTATCTGGCTGTTAGTATGTTTAAGTATGAAGGTAGCATGATTTACCATGAAGCTAGCATGATGTTAGCATGATTAGCATGAAGCTAGCATGATGCTAGCATGATTAGAATGAAGCTAGCTTGATGCTAGCATGATTAGCATGAAGCTAGCATGATAAGCATGAAGCTAGCATGATGCTAGCATGATTAGCATGAAGCTAGCATGATGCTAGCATGATTAGTATGAAGCTAGCATGATTAGCATGAAGCTAGTATGATGCTAACATGATGTTAGCATGATTAGCATGAAGCTAGCATGATGCTAGCATGATTAGCATGAAGCTAGCATGATAATAGCATGATTAGCATGAAGCTAGCATGATGCTAGCATGATTAGCATGAAGCTAGCATGATGCTAGCATGATTAGCATGAAGCTAGCATGATGCTAACATGATTTGCATGAAGCTAGCATGATGCTAGCATGATTAGCATGAAGCTAGCATGATGCTAGCATGATTAGCATGAAGCTAGCATGATGCTAGCATGATTAGCATGAAGCTAGCATGATGCTAGCATGATTAGCATGAAGCTAGCATGAAGCTAGCATGATTAGCATGAAGTTAGCATGAAGCTAGCATGATGCTAGTATGATTAGCATGAAGCTAGCATGATGCTAGCATGATTAGCATGAAGCTAGCATGAAGCTAGCATGATTAGCATGAAGTTAGCATGAAGTTAGCATGATGCTAGTATGATTAGCATGAAGCTAGCATGATGCTAGCATGATTAGCATGAAGCTAGCATGATGTTAGCATGATTAGCATGAAGCTAGCATGAAGTTAGCATGATTAGCATGAAGCTAGCATGAAGTTAGCATGATTAGCATGAAGCTAGCATGATGTTAGCATGATTAGCATGAAGCTAGCATGAAGCTAGCATGATTAGCAAGAAGCTAGCATGAAGCTAACATTTATTGCGTTGCTAGGGTACTAAGTTTGGTTGCTAGGGAGAAAATTGGCATCCCATAATGATCACCCTTCAAGCCACAAGTTAAACGGTCCAACCCCCGTGTCTCTACAATGTTCTGATGCGGAGATATAAGGCTTTGTTTATTCCGTTGCTAGGGTACTAAGTTTGGTTGCTAGGGAGAAAATTGGCATCCCATAATGATCACACTTCAAGCCACAAGTAAAACGGTCCAACCCCCGTGTCTCTATGATGTTCTGAAGCGGAGATATCAGGCTTTGTTTATTCCGTTGCTAGGGTACTAAGTTTGGTTTCTAGGGAAAAAATTGGCATCCCATAATGATTACACTTCAAGCCACAAGAAAAACGGTCCAAGCTAACATGAATTAGCATGAAGCTAGCATGATGCTAACATGAATTAGCATGAAGCTAGCATGATGCTAACATGAATTAGCATGAAGCTAACATGAATTAGCATGAAGCTAACATGATGCTAACATGAATTAGCATGAAGCTAGCATGATGCTAACATGAATTAACATGAAGCTAGCATGATGCTAACATGAATTAGCATGAAGCTAGCATGATGCTAACTTGAATTAGCATGAAGCTAACATGAATTAGCATGAAGCTAACATGATGCTAACATGAATTAACATGAAGCTAGCATGATGCTAACATGAATTAACATGAAGCTAGCATGATGCTAACATGAATTAGCATGAAGCTAGCATGATGCTAACATGAATTAGCATGAAGCTAGCATGATGCTTACATGAATTAGCATGAAGCTAGCATGATGTTAGCATGAAGCTAGCATGATGTTAGCATGAAGCTAGCATGATGCTAACATGAATTAGCATGAAGCTAGCATGATGCTAACATGAATTAGCATGAAGCTAGCATGATGCTAACATGAATTAGCATGAAGCTAGCATGATGCTAGCATGATTAGCATGAAGCTATCATGATGCTAGCATGATTAGCAGGAAGCTAGCATGATGTTAGCATGATTAGCATGAAGCTAACATGAATTAGCATGAAGCTAGCACGATGCTAACATGAATTAGCATGAAGCTAGCACGATGCTAACATGAATTAGCATGAAGCTAGCACGATGCTAACATGAATTAGCATGAAGCTAGCACGAAGCTAACATAAATTAGCATGAAGCTAGCACAATGCTAACATGAATTAGCATGAAGCTAGCACGATGCTAACAAGAATTAGCATGAAGCTAGCACGATGCTAACATGAATTAGCATGAAGCTAGCACGATGTTAACATGAATTAGCATGAAGCTAGCACGATGCTAACATGAATTAGCATGAAGCTAGCACGATGCTAACATGAATTAGCATGAAGCTAGCACGATGCTAACATGAATTAGCATGAAGCTAGCACGATGCTAACATGAATTAGCATGAAGCTAGCACGATGCTAACATGAATTAGCATGAAGCTAGCATGAAGCTAACATGAATTAGCATGAAGCTAGCACTATGCTAACATAAATTAGCATGAAGCTAGCATGAAGCTAACATGAATTAGCATGAAGTTAGCATGATGCTAACATGAATTAGTATGAAGCTAGCATGATGCTAACATGATTAGCATGAAGTTAGCAAGATTTATTATGAAATTAGCATAAAGCTAGCACGAAACTAGCATGAAGCTAGTATGACTTAGCATGGAGCTAGCATAAGGCTAACATGACCAAAAGACCCAACCCCCATGTCTCTATGATGTTCGGATCCAGAGATATAAGGCTTTGTTTATTATGTTGCTAGGGTGCTCATATTTGGTTGCTAGGGGCGTGGCTTAATACCTCAATAAGAATCCTCCGAGACTGATTGGATGCCTGAGTAAAATGAGCCCACCCCTATGTCTCTGTGACACTGTGCTGCAAAGATATCCATCTGGGCATTTTATAATGGCAGTCTATGGGATATGTTGCTAGGGTGCCCAAAAATGGTTGCTAGGGGCGTGGCTTAATAGCTATGGGGCGATCCTAAGAGACTGATTGGATGCCTGACTAAATTGAGCCCACCCCCATGTCTCTACGACACTCTAAAGTGAAGATATTCCATCTGGGACGCTTTTATTCCCTTATATGGACATGTTCCCTGCCCCATTATAAGTCAATGGGGAAATTTGGGTGCCCGTTACACCCCAGGGGTGAAACTTACACCCCAATGTGAGGCATGTTCTTACAGAGCCTGCCAGCCTCTTCAAATGTGGTAACCCAGAAGTTTCTACAAATTTCTCGCTCGCAGCTATGACCCGTCAAAGTTTGTCGCAATGTTAAGTCAATGGAAAATTTGGGGTGTTTGAGCGCCCCGTTTAGGAATTCGGTAGGTCCCATCAGTTAGAAAAGTCATAGCACGCTAAGTCAGACCAGTCTGAAGACTTTTGGAAAGTTTGGTGAATGTAGCTTGAAAGCTCTAGGAGGAGTTACAGTCAAAAATTTTGGGGATCAGAAGAATAATAATAACTAGATAGGTACATTTCCTGAAGAAAATGTGAGTGGTGCTTGCCGTGGCAAATTTCGGGGGACAATTTATGATTATACTCCAAGCCAAAAGTAAAACGGTCCAACCCCTGTGTCTCTACGATGTTCTGATGCAGAGATATAAGGCTTTGTTTACTCTGTTGCTAGGGTACTGTATTTGGTTGCTAGGGAAAAAAATTGCATCCACTAGTGATTACCCTCCGAGTCACGAGTCAAACGGTCCAACCCCCGTGTCTCTACGATGTTCTGATGCAGAGATATAAGGCTTTGTTTACTCTGTTGCTAGGGTACTGTATTTGGTTGCTAGGGAAAAAAATGGCATCCACTAGTGATTACCCTCCGAGTCACGAGTCAAACAGTCCAAACCCCATGTCTCTACGATGTTCTGATGCGGAGATATAAGGCTTTGTTTACTCTGTTGCTAGGGTACTGTATTTGGTTGCTAGGGAAAAAAATGGCATCCACTAGTGATTACCCTCCGAGTAACGAGTCAAACGGTCCAACCCCCGTGTCTCTACGATGTTCTGATGCGGAGATATAAGGCTTTGTTTACTCTGTTGCTAGGGTACTGTATTTGGTTGCTAGGGAAAAAAATTGCATCCACTAGTGATTACCCTCCGAGTCACGAGTCAAACGGTCCAACCCCCGTGTCTCTACGATGTTCTGATGCAGAGATATAAGGCTTTGTTTACTCTGTTGCTAGGGTACTGTATTTGGTTGCTAGGGGAAAAAATGGCATCCACTAGTGATTACCCTCCGAGTCACGAGTCAAACAGTCCAAACCCCATGTCTCTACGATGTTCTGATGCGGAGATATAAGGCTTTGTTTACTCTGTTGCTAGGGTACTGTATTTGGTTGCTAGGGAAAAAAATGGCATCCACTAGTGATTACCCTCCGAGTCATGAGTCAAACGGTCCAACCCCCATGTCTCTACGATGTTCTGATGTGGAGATATAAGGCTTTGTTTACTCTGTTGCTAAGGTACTGTATTTGGTTGCTAGGGGCGTGGCTTGGGAGTGGCCAATGATGTGCCCAGTGATTACACTCCGAGTCACAAGTAAAACGGTCCAACCCCCGTGTCTCTACGATGTTCTGATGCGGAGATATAAGGCTTTGTTTACTCTGTTGCTAGGGTACTGTATTTGGTTGCTAGGGGCGTGGCTTGGGAGTGGCCAATGATGTGCCCAGTGATTACACTCCGAGTCACAAGTAAAACGGTCCAACCCCCGTGTCTCTACGATGTTCTGATGCGGAGATATAAGGCTTTGTTTACTCTGTTGCTAGGGTACTGTATTTGGTTGCTAGGGGCGTGGCTTGGGAGTGGCCAATGATGTGCCCAGTGATTACACTCCGAGTCACAAGTAAAACGGTCCAAACCCCGTGTCTCTACGATGTTCTGATGCGGAGATATAAGGCTTTGTTTATTCGGTTGCTAGGGTGCTCAAATTTGGTTGCTAGGGGCGTGGCTTGGGAGTGGCCAATGATGTGCCCAATTGTTACACCCCTAGTCACAAGTAAAACGGTCCAACCCCCGTGTCTCTACGATGTTCTGATGCCGAGATATAACTGTTTGTATTTTATGTTGCTAGGGTGCTCAAAAGTGGTTGCTAGGGGCGTGGCTTAATATCTATGTAAGGATCCTGAGAGACTGATTGGATGCCTGAGTAAAATGAGCCCACCCCCATGTCTCTATGACACTGTGGTGCAAAGATATCCATCCGGGCATTTTATAATGGCAGTCTATGGTATAGGTTGCTAGGGTGCCCAAAATGGTTGCTATGGTAACCTTACACCCCATTGTGGGGGACGTCCTGACAGAGTCTAGCACCCTCTTCAAATTTAGTAACCCACATGTTTCTATGAAATCCTGGCTCGGACCTATGACCCGTCAAAATTTTTGCAATGGTAAGTCTATGGGATTTTGCCCCATTGACTTTTCATTGGGGCACTTTTGGGCACCTCTTACACCCCAGGGGTACAACTTACACCCCATTGTGATCCATGTTTTTACAGCGCCTACCACCCTCTTCAAATGTTGTAACCCACATGTTTCTACAAAATCCTCGAGCGGAGCTATGACTCGTCAAAGTTTGGCGCAATGTTAAGTCAATGGGATTTTTTGGGTGGTTTTTCGCCCCCCTTTCGGAAATCCTGCACCCGATCGCTTATAAAAGTCATAGCACACCTCTCCTCAATAAGCCGGTCGATTTGAGCCCTAATTTATGGGTCTACGACAAAGCGTGCGGGACGAGTTACGCGCCGAAAAAGTGTCCAGAAAAAGAATAATAATAATAATAATAATAATAATAAGTATGCAAGATAGTAATAGTGATGCTTTGCATAAATGCAAGCACCACTAACTAGATAGAAAAGTTTGAAGACAAACTTTATGTTGGCTTGACAAAGCCTAGCCTGAACGTTTAAAACAGATTGAGAGAAATTTAAAACAAGTTTAGTTTAGTATTATAACTTTCCGTAAACATGATACCAAAAGTTACCATGTTAGCATGTTTAGCACTAAGTTAGCATGATGTTAACATGAATTAGCATGAAGCTAGCATGATGTTAACATGAATTAGCATGAAGCTAACATGATGCTAACATGAATTAGCATGAAGCTAACATGAATTAGCATGAAGCTAGCATGATGCTAACATGAATTAGCATGAAGCTAGCATGATGCTAACATGAATTAGCATGAAGCTAACATGAATTAGCATGAAGCTAACATGATGCTAACATGAATTAGCATGAAGCTAGCATGATGCTAACATGAATTAACATGAAGCTAGCATGATGCTAACATGAATTAGCATGAAGCTAGCATGATGCTAACTTGAATTAGCATGAAGCTAACATGAATTAGCATGAAGCTAACATGATGCTAACATGAATTAACATGAAGCTAGCATGATGCTAACATGAATTAACATGAAGCTAGCATGATGCTAACATGAATTAGCATGAAGCTAGCATGATGCTAACATGAATTAGCATGAAGCTAGCATGATGCTTACATGAATTAGCATGAAGCTAGCATGATGTTAGCATGAAGCAAGCATGATGTTAGCATGAAGCTAGCATGATGCTAACATGAATTAGCATGAAGCTAGCATGATGCTAACATGAATTAGCATGAAGCTAGCATGATGCTAACATGAATTAGCATGAAGCTAGCATGATGCTAGCATGATTAGCATGAAGCTATCATGATGCTAGCATGATTAGCAGGAAGCTAGCATGATGTTAGCATGATTAGCATGAAGCTAACATGAATTAGCATGAAGCTAGCACGATGCTAACATGAATTAGCATGAAGCTAGCACGATGCTAACATGAATTAGCATGAAGCTAGCACGATGCTAACATGAATTAGCATGAAGCTAGCACGAAGCTAACATAAATTAGCATGAAGCTAGCACAATGCTAACATGAATTAGCATGAAGCTAGCACGATGCTAACAAGAATTAGCATGAAGCTAGCACGATGCTAACATGAATTAGCATGAAGCTAGCACGATGTTAACATGAATTAGCATGAAGCTAGCACGATGCTAACATGAATTAGCATGAAGCTAGCACGATGCTAACATGAATTAGCATGAAGCTAGCACGATGCTAACATGAATTAGCATGAAGCTAGCACGATGCTAACATGAATTAGCATGAAGCTAGCACGATGCTAACATGAATTAGCATGAAGCTAGCATGAAGCTAACATGAATTAGCATGAAGCTAGCACTATGCTAACATAAATTAGCATGAAGCTAGCATGAAGCTAACATGAATTAGCATGAAGTTAGCATGATGCTAACATGAATTAGTATGAAGCTAGCATGATGCTAACATGATTAGCATGAAGTTAGCAAGATTTATTATGAAATTAGCATAAAGCTAGCACGAAACTAGCATGAAGCTAGTATGACTTAGCATGGAGCTAGCATAAGGCTAACATGACCAAAAGACCCAACCCCCATGTCTCTATGATGTTCGGATCCAGAGATATAAGGCTTTGTTTATTATGTTGCTAGGGTGCTCATATTTGGTTGCTAGGGGCGTGGCTTAATACCTCAATAAGAATCCTCCGAGACTGATTGGATGCCTGAGTAAAATGAGCCCACCCCTATGTCTCTGTGACACTGTGCTGCAAAGATATCCATCTGGGCATTTTATAATGGCAGTCTATGGGATATGTTGCTAGGGTGCCCAAAAATGGTTGCTAGGGGCGTGGCTTAATAGCTATGGGGCGATCCTAAGAGACTGATTGGATGCCTGACTAAATTGAGCCCACCCCCATGTCTCTACGACACTCTAAAGTGAAGATATTCCATCTGGGACGCTTTTATTCCCTTATATGGACATGTTCCCTGCCCCATTATAAGTCAATGGGGAAATTTGGGTGCCCGTTACACCCCAGGGGTGAAACTTACACCCCAATGTGAGGCATGTTCTTACAGAGCCTGCCAGCCTCTTCAAATGTGGTAACCCAGAAGTTTCTACAAATTTCTCGCTCGCAGCTATGACCCGTCAAAGTTTGTCGCAATGTTAAGTCAATGGAAAATTTGGGGTGTTTGAGCGCCCCGTTTAGGAATTCGGTAGGTCCCATCAGTTAGAAAAGTCATAGCACGCTAAGTCAGACCAGTCTGAAGACTTTTGGAAAGTTTGGTGAATGTAGCTTGAAAGCTCTAGGAGGAGTTACAGTCAAAAATTTTGGGGATCAGAAGAATAATAATAACTAGATAGGTACATTTCCTGAAGAAAATGTGAGTGGTGCTTGCCGTGGCAAGTTTCGTGGGACAATTTATGATTATACTCCAAGCCAAAAGTCAAACGATCCAACCCCCGTGTCTCTACGATGTTCTGATGCGGAGATATAAGGCTTTGTTTACTCTGTTGCTAGGGTACTGTATTTGGTTGCTAGGGAAAAAAATGGCATCCACTAGTGATTACCCTCCGAGTCACGAGTCAAACGGTCCAACCCCCGTGTCTCTACAATGTTCTGATGCGGAGATATAAGGCTTTGTTTACTCTGTTGCTAGGGTACTGTATTTGGTTGCTAGGGAAAAAAATTGCATCCACTAGTGATTACCCTCCGAGTCATGAGTCAAACGGTCCAACCCCCGTGTCTCTATGATGTTCTGATGCGGAGATATAAGGCTTTGTTTACTCTGTTGCTAGGGTACTGTATTTGGTTGCTAGGGAAAAAAATGGGATCCACTAGTGATTACCCTCCGAGTCACGAGTCAAACGGTCCAACCCCCATGTCTCTACGATGTTCTGATGCGGAGATATAAGGCTTTGTTTACTCTGTTGCTAGGGTACTGTATTTGGTTGCTAGGGGCGTGGCTTGGGAGTGGCCAATGATGAGCCCAGTGATTACACTCCGAGTCACAAGTAAAACGGTCCAACCCCCGTGTCTCTACGATGTTCTGATGTGGAGATATAAGGCTTTGTTTACTCTGTTGCTAGGGTACTGTATTTGGTTGCTAGGGGCGTGGCTTGGGAGTGGCCAATGATGTGCCCAGTGATTACACTCCGAGTCACAAGTAAAACGGTCCAAACCCCGTGTCTCTACGATGTTCTGATGCGGAGATATAAGGCTTTGTTTATTCGGTTGCTAGGGTGCTCAAATTTGGTTGCTAGGGGCGTGGCTTGGGAGTGGCCAATGATGTGCCCAATTGTTACACCCCTAGTCACAAGTAAAACGGTCCAACCCCCGTATTTCTAAGATGTTCTGATGCTGAGATATAACTGTTTGTATTTTATGTTGCTAGGGTGCTCAAAAGTGGTTGCTAGGGGCGTGGCTTAGTAAGTCTGTAAGGATCCTGAGAGACTGATTGGATGCCTGAGTAAAATGAGCCCACCCCCATGTCTCTATGACACTGTGGTGCGAAGATATCCATCTAGGCATTTTATAATGGCAGTCAATGGTATAGGTTGCTAGGATGCCCAAAATGGTTGCTATGGTAACCTTACACCCCATTGTGGGGTACGTCCTGACAGAGTCTAGCAACCTTTTCAAATTTAGTAACCCACATGTTTCTATGAAATCCTGGCTCGGACCTATGACCCGTCAAAATTTTTGCAATGGTAAGTCTATGGGATTTTGCCCCATTGACTTTTCATTGGGACACTTTTGGGCACCTCTTACACCCCAGGGGTACAACTTACACCCCATTGTGATCTATGATTTTACAGAGCCTACCACCCTCTTCAAATGTTGTAACCCACATGTTTCTACAAAATCCACGAGCGGAGCTATGACCCATCAAAGTTGGGCCCAATGTTAAGTCAATGGGATTTTTGGGGTGGTTTTACGCCCCCCTTTCGGAAATCCTGCACCCGATCCCTTATAAAAGTCATAGCACACCTCTCCTCAATAATTCGGTCAATTTGAGCCCTCTTTCATGGGTCTACAACAAAGCGTGCGGGACGAGTTAATCGCCGAAAAAAGTGTCCGGATGTAAGAATAAAATATAACTAGATATTAAAGTTTGAAGACAAACTTTATGTTGGCTTGAAAAAGCGTAGCTTGAACGTTTAAAACGGTTTGACAGAAGTTTAGTTTAGTAGGCTATCTGGCTGTTAGAATGTTTAAGTATGAAGGTAGCATGATTAACATGAAGTTAGCATGATGTTAGCATGATTAGCATGATGCTAGCATGAAGCTAGCATGATTAACATTAAGCTAGCATGATGCTAGCATGATTAGCATGAAGCTAGCATGATGCTAGCATGATTAGCATGAAGCTAGCATGATGCTAGCATGATGAGCATGAAGCTAGCATGATGCTAGCATGATTAGCATGAAGCTAGCATGATGCTAACATGATTAGCATGAAGCTAGCATGATGCTAGCATGATTAGCATGAAGCTAACATGATGTTAGCATGAAGTTAGCATGATGTTAGCATGATCAGCATGAAGCTAGCATGATTAGCATGAAGCTAGCATGATGCTAGCATGATTAGCATGAAGCTAGCATGATGCTAGCATGATGCAAACATGATTAGCATGAAGCTAGCATGATGTTAGCATGATTAGCATGAAGCTAGCATGATGCTAACATGATTAGCACGAAGCTAGCATGATTAACACGAAGCTAGCATGATGCTAGCATGATTAGCATGAAGCTAGTATGATGTTAGCATGATTAGCATGAAGCTAGCATGATGCTAGCATGATTAGCATGAAGCTAGCATGATGCTAGCATGATTAGCATGAAGCTAGCATGATGTTAGCATGATTAGCATGAAGCTAGCATGATGCTAGCATGATTAGCATGAAGCTAGCATGATGCTAGCATGATTAGCATGAAGCTAGCATGATGTCAGCATGATGCTAGCATGATTAGCATGAAGCTAGCATGATGTTAGCATGATTAGCATGAAGCTAGCATGATGCTAACATGAATAACACGAAGCTAGCATGATGCTAGCATGATTAGCATGAAGCTAACATGATTAGCTAGCATGATTAGCATGATGTTAGCATGAAGCTAGCATGATTAGCATGAAACTAGCATGATGCTAGCATGATTAGCATGAAGCTGGCAAGATGTTAGCATGATTAGCATGAAGCTAGCATGATGCTAGCATGATTAGCATGAAGCTAGCTTGATTAGCATGAAGCTAGCATGATTATCATGCGGCTAGCATGATGTTAGCATGATTAGCATGAAGCTAGCATGATGCTAGCATGATTAGCATGAAGCTAGCATGATGCTAGCATGATTAGCATGAAGCTAGCATGATGTTAACATGATTAGCATGATGCTAGCATGATTAGCATGAAGCTAGCATGATGTTAGCATGATTACCATGAAGCTAGCATGATGCTACCATGAAACTAGCATGATTCTAGCATGATTAGCATGAAGCTAGCATGATGCTAGCATGATTAGCATGAAGCTAGCTTGATTAGCATGAAGCTAGCATGATTATCATGCGGCTAGCATGATGTTAGCATGATTAGCATGAAGCTAGCATGATGCTAGCATGATTAGCATGAAGCTAGCATGATGCTAGCATGATTAGCATGAAGCTAGCATGATGTTAACATGATTAGCATGATGCTAGCATGATTAGCATGAAGCTAGCATGATGCTAGCATGATTAGCATGAAGCTAGCATGATGCTAGCATGATGAGCATGAAGCTAGCATGATGCTAGCATGATTAGCATGAAGCTAGCATGATGCTAACATGATTAGCATGAAGCTAGCATGATGCTAGCATGATTAGCATGAAGCTAGCATGATGTTAGCATGAAGTTAGCATGATGTTAGCATGATCAGCATGAAGCTAGCATGATTAGCATGAAGCTAGCATGATGCTAGCATGATTAGCATGAAGCTAGCATGATGCTAGCATGATGCAAACATGATTAGCATGAAGCTAGCATGATGTTAGCATGATTAGCATGAAGCTAGCATGATGCTAACATGATTAGCACGAAGCTAGCATGATTAACACGAAGCTAGCATGATGCTAGCATGATTAGCATGAAGCTAGCATGATGTTAGCATGATTAGCATGAAGCTAGCATGATGCTAACATGAATAACACAAAGCTAGCATGATGCTAGCATGATTAGCATGAAGCTAACATGATTAGCTAGCATGATTAGCATGATGTTAGCATGAAGCTAGCATGATTAGCATGAAACTAGCATGATGCTAGCATGATTAGCATGAAGCTGGCAAGATGTTAGCATGATTAGCATGAAGCTAGCATGATGCTAGCATGATTAGCATGAAGCTAGCTTGATTAGCATGAAGCTAGCATGATTATCATGCGGCTAGCATGATGTTAGCATGATTAGCATGAAGCTAGCATGATGCTAGCATGATTAGCATGAAGCTAGCATGATGCTAGCATGATTAGCATGAAGCTAGCATGATGTTAACATGATTAGCATGATGCTAGCATGATTAGCATGAAGCTAGCATGATGTTAGCATGATTACCATGAAGCTAGCATGATGCTACCATGAAACTAGCATGATTCTAGCATGATGAGCATGAAGCTAGCATGATTCTACCATGATTAGCATGAAGCTAGCATGATTGTAGCATGATTAGCATGAAGCTAGTATGATGCTAGCATGATTAGCATGAAGCTAGCATGAGGCTACCATGATTAGCATGAAGTAAGCATGAGGTTAGCATGATTAGCATGAAGCTAGCATGATTTAACGTGAAGCTAGCATGATTAGCATGATGCTAACATGATTAGCATGACGCTAGCACTATTTGGCGTGCAGCTAACAAGATTTGACATGAAGTTGGCATGATTTAGCATGAACTTAACAAAATGTATTATGAAATTAGCATAAAGCTAGCATGAAACTAGCATGAAGCTAGTTTGACTTAGCATGGAGCTAGCATGAAGCTAACATGACCCAAAGACCCAACCCCCATGTCTCTATGATGTTCAGATCAAGAGATAAAAGGCTTTGTTTATTATGTTGCTAGGGTGTTCATATTTGGTTGCTAGGGGCGTGGCTTAATGCCTCAATAAGAATCCTATTAAGACTGATTGGATGCCTGAGTAAAATGAGCCCACCCCCATGTCTCTATGACACTCTGGTGTAAAGATATCCATCTGGGCTTTGTATAATGGTAGTCTATGGGAGATGTTGCTAGGGTACCCAAAATTGTTGCTAGGGGCGTGGCTAAATAGCTTTGGGGCGATCCTAAGAGACTGATAGGATGACTGAGTAAAATGAGCCCACCCCCATGTCTCTACAACACTCTAAAGTAAAGATATTCCATCTGGGACGCTTTCATTCCCTTATATGGGCATGTTTCCTGCCCCATTATAAGTCAATGGGAAATTTTGGGGGCCTCTTACACCCCAGGGGTATAGCTTACACCCCATTGTGATGTATGTTCTTACAGAGCCTGTCAGCCTCCTTAAATGTGGTAAGCCACAAGTTTCTACAAGTTTCTTACTCACAGCTATGACCCGTCAAAGTTTGTCTCAATGTTAAGTCAATGGAAATTTTGGGGTGTTCGAGCCCCCCGTTTAGGAATTCGGAAGGTCCCATCAGTTAGAAAAGATATAGCACACTAAGTCAGAGCAGTCTGAAGGTCTGTGGAAAATTTGGTGCATGTAGCTTGAAAGCCCTAGGACGAGTTAGTGTCGGAAATTTAGTCTCAGAAGAAAGCGGAATAATAACTAGATAGTAAAGTTTGAAGACAAACTTTATGTTGGCTTGAGAAAGCGTAGCCTGAACGTTTAAAACGGTTTGACATAAGTTTAGTTTAGTAGGCTATCTGGCTGTTAGTATGTTTAAGTATGAAGGTAGCATGATTTACCATGAAGCTAGCATGATGTTAGCATGATTAGCATGAAGCTAGCATGATGCTAGCATGATTAGAATGAAGCTAGCTTGATGCTAGCATGATTAGCATGAAGCTAGCATGATAAGCATGAAGCTAGCATGATGCTAGCATGATTAGCATGAAGCTAGCATGATGCTAGCATGATTAGCATGAAGCTAGCATGATTAGCATGAAGCTAGTATGATGCTAGCATGATGTTAGCATGATTAGCATGAAGCTAGCATGATTCTAGCATGATTAGCATGAAGCTAGCATGATGCTAGCATGATTAGCATGAAGCTAACATGATGGTAGCATGATTTGCATGAAGCTAGCATGATGCTAGCATGATTAGCATGAAGCTAGCATGATGCTAGCATGATTAGCATGAAGCTAGCATGATGCTAGCATGATTAGCATGAAGCTAGCATGATGCTAGCATGATTAGCATGAAGCTAGCATGATGCTAGCATGATTAGCATGAAGCTAGCATGATGCTAGCATGATTAGCATGAAGCTAGCTTGATGCTAGCATGATTAGCATAAAGTTAGCATGATGCTAGCATGATTAGCATGAAGCTAGCATGATGCTAGCATGATTAGCATGAAGCTAGCATGATGCTAGCATGATTAGCATGAAGCTAGCATGATGCTAGCATGATTAGCATGAAGCTAGCATGAAGCTAGCATGATTAGCATGAAGTTAGCATGAAGCTAGCATGATGCTAGTATGATTAGCATGAAGCTAGCATGATGCTAGCATGATTAGCATGAAGCTAGCATGATGTTAGCATGATTAGCATGAAGCTAGCATGAAGTTAGCATGATTAGCATGAAGCTAGCATGAAGTTAGCATGATTAGCATGAAGCTAGCATGATGTTAGCATGATTAGCATGAAGCTAGCATGAAGCTAGCATGATTAACAAGAAGCTAGCATGAAGCTAACATTTATTGCGTTGCTAGGGTACTAAGTTTGGTTGCTAGGGAGAAAATTGGCATTCCATAATGATCACCCTTCAAGCCACAAGTTAAACGGTCCAACCCCCGTGTCTCTACAATGTTCTGATGCGGAGATATAAGGCTTTGTTTATTCCGTTGCTAGGGTACTAAGTTTGGTTGCTAGGGAGAAAATTGGCATCCCATAATGATCACCCTTCAAGCCACAAGTAAAACGGTCCAACCCCCGTGTCTCTATGATGTTCTGAAGCGGAGATATAAGGCTTTGTTTATTCCGTTGCTAGGGTACTAAGTTTGGTTGCTAGGGAAAAAATTGGCATCCCATAATGATTACACTTCAAGCCACAAGAAAAACGGTCCAACCCCTGTGTCTCTACGATGTTCAGATCCAGAGATATAAGGCTTTGTTTATTATGTTGCTAGGGTCTTCATATTTTGTTGCTAGGGGCGTGGCTTAATACCTCAATAAGAATCCTAAGAGACTGATTGGATGCCTGAGTAAAATGAGCCCACCCCTATGTCTCTATGACACTCTGGTGCAAAGATATCCATCTGGGCTTTTTATAATGGTAGTCTATGGGAGATGTTGCTAGGGTACCCAAAATTGTTGCTAGGGGCGTGCCTTAATATCTCTGGGGTGATCCTAAGAGACTGATTGGATGCTTGAGTGAAATGAGCCCACCCCCATGTCTCTAAGACACTCTAAAGTGAAGATATTCCATCTGGGACGCTTTTTTTCCCTTTTATGGGCATATTTCCTGCCACATTATAAGTCAATGGGAAAATTTGGGGGCCTCTTACACCCCAGGGGTACAGCTTACACCCCATTGTGAGGTATGTTCTTACACAGCCTGTCAGCCTCCTTAAATGTGGTAAGCCACAAGTTTCTACAAGTTTCTCACTCGCAGCTTTGACCCGTCAAAGTTTGTCTCAATGTTAAGTCAATGGAAATTTTGGGGTGTTTCAGCGCCCCGTTTAGGAATTCGGAAGGTCCCATCAGTTAGAAAAGATATAGCACACCTCGTCAGATCAGACCGAAAGTCTGTCCAAAGTTTGATGGCTGTAGCTTGAAAGCTCTAGGACGAGTTAGAGTTAGAAATTTTAGTCTCAGAAGAAAAAGAATAATAATAATAATAATAATAACTAGATATTAAAGTTTGAAGACAAACTTTATGTTGGCTTGAAAAAGCGTAGCCTGAACGTTTAAAACGGATTGACAGAAGTTTAGTTTAGTAGGCTATCTGGCAGTTAGTATGTTTAAGTATAAAGCTAACATGATTAGCATGAAGCTAGCATGAAGCTAGCATGAAGCTACCATGATTAGCATGAAGCTAGCATGATGCTAGCATGATTAGCATGAAGCTAGCATGATGCTAGCATGATTAGCATGAAGCTACCATGATGCTAGCATGAAGCTAGCATGATTAGCATGAAGCTAGCATGATGTTACCATGATTAGCATGAAGCTAGCATGATGCTAGCATGATTAGCATGAAGCTAGCATGATGCTAGCATGATTAGAATGAAGCTAACATGAAGCTAGCATGATTAGCATGTAGCTAGCATGATGTTAGCATGATTAGCATGTAGCTAGCATGAAGCTAGCATGATGCTAGCATGATTAGCATGAAGCTAGCATGATGTTAGCATGATTAGCATGAAGCTAGCATGATGCTAGCATGATTAGCATGAAGCTAGCATGATGCTAGCATGATTAGCATGAAGCTAGCATGATGTTAGCATGATGTTAGCATGATTAGCATGAAGCTAGCATGATGCTAGCATGATTAGCATGAAGCTAGCATGATTAGCATGAAGCTAGCATGATGCTAGCATGATTAGCATGTAGCTAGCATGAAGCTAGCATGAAGCTAGCATGATGCTAGCATGATTAGCATGAAGCTAGCATGATGCTAGCATGATTAGCATGATGCTAGCATGATTAGCATGAAGCTAGCATGATTAGCATGAAGCTAGCATGATGCTAGCATGATTAGCATGTAGCTAGCATGATGCTAGCATGATTAGCATGAAGCTAGCATGATGCTAGCATGATTAGCATGAAGCTAGCATGATGCTAGCATGATTAGCATGAAGCTAGCATGATGCTAGCATGATTAGCATGAAGCTAGCATGAAGCTAGCATGATGCTAGCATGATTAGCATGAAGCTAGCATGATGCTAGCATGATTAGCATGAAGCTAGCATGATTAGCATGAAGCTAGCATGATGCTAGCATGATTAGCATGTAGCTAGCATGATGTTAGCATGATTAGCATGAAGCTAGCATGAAGCTAGCATGATGCTAGCATGATTAGCATGAAGCTAGTATGATGCTAGCATGATTAGCATGAAGCTAGCATGATTAGCATGAAGCTAGCATGATGCTAGCATGATTAGCATGTAGCTAGCATGAATCTAGCATGAAGCTAGCATGATGCTAGCATTGATTAGCATGAAGCTAGCATGATGCTAGCATGATTAGCATGAAGCTAGCATGATTAGCATGAAGCTAGCATGATGCTAACATGATTAGCATGTAGCTAGCATGAAGCTAGCACGATTAGCATGAAGCTAGCATGATGCTAGCACGATTAGCATGAAGCTAGCATAAAGCTAGCATGATTAGCATGAAACTAGCATGATTCTAGCATGATTAGCATGAATCTAGCATAATGCTAGCATGATTAGCATGAAGTTAGCATGATTCTAGCATGATTAGCATGAATCTAGCATAATGCTAGCATGATTAGCATGAATCTAGCATAATGCTAGCATGATTAGCATGAAGCTAGCATGAAACTAGCAAGATTAGCATGAAGCTAGCATGAAGCTAGCATGAGAATAGCATGATTAGCATGAAGCTAGCATGATTTAACGTGAAGCTAGCATGATTAGCATGATGCTAACATGATTAGCATAACGCTAACAATATTTAGCGTGCAGCTAACAAGATTTAACATGAAGTTAGCATGATTTAGCATGAAGTTAGCAAGATTTATTATGAAATTAGCATAAAGCTAGCATTAAACTAGCATGAAGCTAGTATGACTTAGCATGGAGCTAGCTTGAAGCTAACATGACCCAAAGACCCAACCCCCATGTCTCTATGATGTTCAGACCAAGAGATATAAGGCTTTGTTTATTATGTTGCTAGGGTGCTCAAATTTGGTTGCTAGGGGCGTGGCTTAATGCCTCAATAAGAATCCTATTAAGACTGATTGGATGCCTGAGTAAAATGAGCCCACCCCTATGTCTCTATGACACTCTGGTGTAAAGATATCCATCTGGGCTTTTTATGATGGTAGTCTATGGGAGATGTTGCTAGGGTACCCAAAATTGTTGCTAGGGGCGTGGCTAAATAGCTTTGGGGCGATCCTAAGAGACTGATTGGATGACTGAGTAAAATGAGCCCACCCCCATGTCTCTACGACACTCTAAAGTAAAGATATTCCATCTGGGACGCTTTTATTCCCTTATATGGGCATGTTCCCTGCCCCATTATAAGTCAATGGGAAATTTTGGGGGCCTCTTACACCCCAGGGGTATAGCTTACACCCCATTGTGATGTATGTTCTTACAGAGCCTGTCAGCCACCTTAAATGTGGTATGCCACAAGTTTCTACAAGTTTCTCACTCACAGCTATGACCCGTCAAAGTTTGTCTCAATGTTAAGTCAATGGAAATTTTGGGGTGTTCGAGACCCCCGTTTAGGAATTCGGAAGGTCCCATCAGTTAGAAAAGATATAGCACACTAAGTCAGACCAGTCTGAAGGTCTGTGGAAAATTTGGTGCATGTAGCTTGAAAACTCTAGGACGAGTTAGTGTCAGAAATTTTGGGGTAGAATAATAATAATAACTAGATATTAAAGTTTGAGGACAAACTTTATGTTGGCTTGAAAAAGCGTAGGCTGAACATTTAAAACGGTTTGACAGAAGTTTAGTTTAGTAGGCTGGCTGGCAGTTAGTATGTAAGTTTGAAGCTATCATGATGTTATTATGATTAGCATGAAGCTAGCATGATGCTAGTATGATTAGCATGAAGCTAACATGATGCTAGCATGATTAGCATGAAGCTAGCATGATTAGCATGAAGTTAGCATGATGTTAACATGATTAGCATGAAGCTAGCATGATGATAGCATGATAAGCATGAAGCTAACATGATGCTAGCATGATTAGCATGAAGCTAGCATGATTAGCATGAAGCTAGCATGATGTTAACATGATTAGCATGAAGCTAGCATGATGCTAGCATGATTAGCATGAAGCTAACATGATGCTAGCATGATTAGCATGAAGCTAGCATGATTAGCATGAAGCTAGCATGATGTTAACATGATTAGCATGAAGCTAGCATGATGCTAGCATGATTAGCATGATGTTAGCATGTTGTTAGCATGATGCTAGCATGATTAGCATGAAGCTAGCATGATGTTAGCATGATTAGCATGAAGCTAGCATGATTATTATGAAGCTAGCATGATTAGCATGAAGCTAGCATGATGTTAGCATGATTAGCATGAAGCTAGCATGATTATTATGAAGCTAGCATGAAGCTAGCATGATTAGCATGAAGCTAGCATAATGCTAGCATGAATAGCATGAAGCTAGCATGATGTTAGCATGATTAGCATGATGCTAGCATGATTAGCATGAAGCTAGCATGATGCTAGCATGATTAGCATGAAGCTAACATGATGCTAGCATGATTAGCATGAAGCTAGCATGATTAGCATGAAGCTAGCATGATGTTAACATGATTAGTATGAAGCTAGCATGATGATAGCATGATAAGCATGAAGCTAACATGATGCTAGCATGATTAGCATGAAGCTAGCATAATGTTAACATGATTAGCATGAAGCTAGCATGATGCTAGCATGATTAGCATGATGTTAGCATGTTGTTAGCATGATGCTAGCATGATTAGCATGAAGCTAACATGATGCTAGAATGATTAGCATGAAGCTAGCATGATTATTATGAAGCTAGCATGAAGCTAGCATGATTAGCATGAAGCTAGCATAATGCTAGCATGATTAGCATGAAGCTAGCATGATGTTAGCATGATTAGCATGATGCTAGCATGATTAGCATGAAGCTAGCATGATGCTAGCATGATTAGCATGAAGCTAGCATGATGCTAGCATGATTAGCATGATGCTAGCATGATTAGCATGAAGCTAGCATGATGCTAACATTGATTAGCATGAAGCTAGCATGATGGTAGCATGATGCTAGCATGATTATCATGAAGCTAACATGATTAGCATGAAGCTAACATGATGTTAGCATGATTAGCATGATGTTAGCATGATGTTAGCATGTTGTTAGCATGATGCTAGCATGATTAGCATGAAGCTAGCATGATGCTAGCATGATTAGCATGAAGCTAGCATGATGCTAGCATGATTAGCATGAAGCTAGCATGATGCTAACATGATTAGCATGAAGCTAGCATGATTAGCATGAAGCTAGAATGATAAGCATGATGCTAGCATGATTAGCATGATGGTAGCATGATTAGCATGAAGCTAGCATGATGGGAGCATGGTTAGCATGAAGCTAGCATGATGCTAGCATTGATTAGCATGAAGCTAGCATGATGCTAGCATGATTAGCATGAAGCTAGCATGTTGCTAGCATGATTATCATGATGTTAGCATGATTAGCATGAAGCTAGCATGATGCTAGCATTGATTAGCATGAAGCTAGCATGATGCTAGCATGATTAGCATGAAGCTAGCATGTTGCTAGCATGATTATCATGATGCTAGCATGATTAGCATAAAGCTAGCATGTTGCTAGCATGATTAGCATGAAGCTAGCATGATGTTAGCATGATTAGCATGAAGCTAGCATGATGCTAACATGAAACTAGCATGATTATAGCATGATTAGCATGAAGCTAGCATGATTCTAGCATGATTAGCATGAAGCTAGCATGATTCTAGCATGATTAGCATGAAGCTAGCATGATGTTAGCATGATTAGCATGAAGGTAGCATGAGGCTAGCATGATTAGCATGAAGTAAGCATGAGGTTAGCATGATTAGCATGAAGCTAGCATGATTTAACGTGAAGCTAGCATGATTAGCATGATGCTAACATGATTAGCATGACGCTAGCACTATTTAGCGTGCAGCTAACAAGATTTAACATGAAGTTAGCATGATTTAGCATGAAGTTAGCAAGATTTATTATGAAATTAGCATAAAGCTAGCATGAAACTAGCATGAAGCTAGTATGACTTAGCATGGAGCTAGCATGAAGCTAACATGACCCAAAGACCCAACCCCCATGTTTCTATGATGTTCAGATCCAGAGATATAAGGCTTTGTTTATGATGTTGCTAAGGTGCTCATATTTGGTTGCTAGGGGCGTGGCTTAATACCTCAATAAGAATCCTAAGAGACTGATTGGATTCCTGAGTAAAATGAGCCCACCCCTATGTCTCTATGACACTCTGGTGCAAAGATATCCATCTGGGCTTTTTATAATGGTAGTCTATGGGAGATGTTGCTAGGGTACCCAAAATTGTTGCTAGGGGCGTGGCTTAATAGCTTTGGGGTGATCCTAAGAGACTGATTGGATGCCTAAGTATAATGAGCCCACCCCCATGTCTCTACGACACTCTAAAGTGAAGATATTCAATCTGGGACGCTTTTATTCCCTTTTATGGGCATGTTTCCTGCCCCATTATAAGTCAATGGGAAATTTTGGGGGCCTCTTACACCCCAGGGGTACAGCTTACACCCAATTGTGATGTATGTTCTTACACAGCCTGTCAGCCTCCTTAAATGTGGTAAGCCACAAGTTTCTACAAGTTTCTCACTCGCAGCTATGACCCGTCAAAGTTTGTCTCAATGTTAAGTCAATGGAAATTTTGGGGTGTTTGAGCGCCCCGTTTGGGAATTCGGAAGGTCCCATCAGTTAGAAAAGATATAGCACACTAAGTCAGACCAGTCTGAAGGTCTGTGGAAAATTTGGTGCATGTAGCTTGAAAGCTCTAGGACGAGTTAGTGTCAGAAATTTTGGAACAGAAAAAGAATAATAATAACTAGATATTAAAGTTTGAGGACAAACTTTATGTTGGCTTGAAAAAGCGTAGGCTGAACATTTAAAACGGTTTGACAGAAGTTTAGTTTAGTAGGCTGGCTGGCAGTTAGTATGTAAGTTTGAAGCTATCATGATGTTATTATGATTAGCATGAAGCTAGCATGATGCTAGTATGATTAGCATGAAGCTAACATGATGCTAGCATGATTAGCATGAAGCTAGCATGATTAGCATGAAGTTAGCATGATGTTAACATGATTAGCATGAAGCTAGCATGATGATAGCATGATAAGCATGAAGCTAACATGATGCTAGCATGATTAGCATGAAGCTAGCATGATTAGCATGAAGCTAGCATGATGTTAACATGATTAGCATGAAGCTAGCATGATGCTAGCATGATTAGCATGAAGCTAACATGATGCTAGCATGATTAGCATGAAGCTAGCATGATTAGCATGAAGCTAGCATGATGTTAACATGATTAGCATGAAGCTAGCATGATGCTAGCATGATTAGCATGATGTTAGCATGTTGTTAGCATGATGCTAGCATGATTAGCATGAAGCTAGCATGATGTTAGCATGATTAGCATGAAGCTAGCATGATTATTATGAAGCTAGCATGAAGCTAGCATGATTAGCATGAAGCTAGCATAATGCTAGCATGAATAGCATGAAGCTAGCATGATGTTAGCATGATTAGCATGATGCTAGCATGATTAGCATGAAGCTAGCATGATGCTAGCATGATTAGCATGAAGCTAACATGATGCTAGCATGATTAGCATGAAGCTAGCATGATTAGCATGAAGCTAGCATGATGTTAACATGATTAGTATGAAGCTAGCATGATGATAGCATGATAAGCATGAAGCTAACATGATGCTAGCATGATTAGCATGAAGCTAGCATAATGTTAACATGATTAGCATGAAGCTAGCATGATGCTAGCATGATTAGCATGATGTTAGCATGTTGTTAGCATGATGCTAGCATGATTAGCATGAAGCTAACATGATGCTAGAATGATTAGCATGAAGCTAGCATGATTATTATGAAGCTAGCATGAAGCTAGCATGATTAGCATGAAGCTAGCATAATGCTAGCATGATTAGCATGAAGCTAGCATGATGTTAGCATGATTAGCATGATGCTAGCATGATTAGCATGAAGCTAGCATGATGCTAGCATGATTAGCATGAAGCTAGCATGATGCTAGCATGATTAGCATGATGCTAGCATGATTAGCATGAAGCTAGCATGATGGTAGCATGATGCTAGCATGATTATCATGAAGCTAACATGATTAGCATGAAGCTAACATGATGTTAGCATGATTAGCATGATGTTAGCATGATGTTAGCATGTTGTTAGCATGATGCTAGCATGATTAGCATGAAGCTAGCATGATGCTAGCATGATTAGCATGAAGCTAGCATGATGCTAGCATGATTAGCATGAAGCTAGCATGATGCTAACATGATTAGCATGAAGCTAGCATGATTAGCATGAAGCTAGAATGATAAGCATGATGCTAGCATGATTAGCATGATGGTAGCATGATTAGCATGAAGCTAGCATGATGGGAGCATGGTTAGCATGAAGCTAGCATGATGCTAGCATTGATTAGCATGAAGCTAGCATGATGCTAGCATGATTAGCATGAAGCTAGCATGTTGCTAGCATGATTATCATGATGTTAGCATGATTAGCATGAAGCTAGCATGATGCTAGCATTGATTAGCATGAAGCTAGCATGATGCTAGCATGATTAGCATGAAGCTAGCATGTTGCTAGCATGATTATCATGATGCTAGCATGATTAGCATAAAGCTAGCATGTTGCTAGCATGATTAGCATGAAGCTAGCATGATGTTAGCATGATTAGCATGAAGCTAGCATGATGCTAACATGAAACTAGCATGATTATAGCATGATTAGCATGAAGCTAGCATGATTCTAGCATGATTAGCATGAAGCTAGCATGATTCTAGCATGATTAGCATGAAGCTAGCATGATGTTAGCATGATTAGCATGAAGGTAGCATGAGGCTAGCATGATTAGCATGAAGTAAGCATGAGGTTAGCATGATTAGCATGAAGCTAGCATGATTTAACGTGAAGCTAGCATGATTAGCATGATGCTAACATGATTAGCATGACGCTAGCACTATTTAGCGTGCAGCTAACAAGATTTAACATGAAGTTAGCATGATTTAGCATGAAGTTAGCAAGATTTATTATGAAATTAGCATAAAGCTAGCATGAAACTAGCATGAAGCTAGTATGACTTAGCATGGAGCTAGCATGAAGCTAACATGACCCAAAGACCCAACCCCCATGTTTCTATGATGTTCAGATCCAGAGATATAAGGCTTTGTTTATTATGTTGCTAAGGTGCTCATATTTGGTTGCTAGGGGCGTGGCTTAATACCTCAATAAGAATCCTAAGAGACTGATTGGATTCCTGAGTAAAATGAGCCCACCCCTATGTCTCTATGACACTCTGGTGCAAAGATATCCATCTGGGCTTTTTATAATGGTAGTCTATGGGAGATGTTGCTAGGGTACCCAAAATTGTTGCTAGGGGCGTGGCTTAATAGCTTTGGGGTGATCCTAAGAGACTGATTGGATGCCTAAGTATAATGAGCCCACCCCCATGTCTCTACGACACTCTAAAGTGAAGATATTCAATCTGGGACGCTTTTATTCCCTTTTATGGGCATGTTTCCTGCCCCATTATAAGTCAATGGGAAATTTTGGGGGCCTCTTACACCCCAGGGGTACAGCTTACACCCAATTGTGATGTATGTTCTTACACAGCCTGTCAGCCTCCTTAAATGTGGTAAGCCACAAGTTTCTACAAGTTTCTCACTCGCAGCTATGACCCGTCAAAGTTTGTCTCAATGTTAAGTCAATGGAAATTTTGGGGTGTTTGAGCGCCCCGTTTGGGAATTCGGAAGGTCCCATCAGTTAGAAAAGATATAGCACACTAAGTCAGACCAGTCTGAAGGTCTGTGGAAAATTTGGTGCATGTAGCTTGAAAGCTCTAGGACGAGTTAGTGTCAGAAATTTTGGAACAGAAAAAGAATAATAATAATAATAACTAGATAGGTACATTTCCTGAAGAAAATGTGAAGTGGTGCTTGCCGTGGCAAAATTCTCGGGACAATATATGATTATACTCCAACCCAAAAGTAAAACGTTCCAACCCACTATCCACTAGTGATTACACTCAGAGTCACGAGTTAAACGGTCCAACCCCCGTGTCTCTACGATGTTCTGATGCGGAGATATAAGGCTTTGTTTACACTGTTGCTAGGGTACTTATTTGGTTGCTAGGGAAAAAATTGGCATCCACTGGTGATTACACTCTAAGTCACAAGTCAAACGGTCCAACCCCCGTGTCTCTACGATGTTCTGATGCGGAGATATAAGGGTTTGTTTACACTGTTGCTAGGGTACTGTATTTGGTTGCTAGGGAAAAAATTGGCATCCACTAGTGATTACATGCCGAGTCACGAGTAAAACGGTCCAACCCCTGTGTCTCTACGATGTTCTGATGCTGAGTTATAAGGCTTTGTTTACACTGTTGCTAGGGTACTGTATTTGGTTGCTAGGGAAAAAATTGGCATCCACTGGTGATTACACTCTAAGTCACAAGTCAAACGGTCCAACCCCCGTGTCTCTACGATGTTCTGATGCGGAGATATAAGGCTTTGTTTACACTGTTGCTAGGGTACTGTATTTGGTTGCTAGGGAAAAAATTGGCATCCACTAGTGATTACATGCCGAGTCACGGGTAAAACGGTCCAACCCCCGTGTCTCTACGATGTTCTGATGCGGAGATATAAGGCTTTGTTTACACTGTTGCTAGGGTACTGTATTTGGTTGCTAGGGAAAAAATTGGCATCCACTAGTGATTACACTCTGATTCACGAGTCAAACGGTCCAACCCCCGTGTCTCTACGATGTTCTGATGCGGAGATATAAGGCTTTGTTTACTCTGTTGCTAGGGTACTGTATTTGGTTGCTAGGGAAAAAAATGGCATCCCATAATGATTACACTCTGAGTCACGAGTCAAACGGTCCAACCCCCGTGTCTCTACGATGTTCTGATGCGGAGATATAAGGCTTTGTTTACTCTGTTGCTAGAGTACTGTATTTGGTTGCTAGGGAAAAAATTGGCATCCCATAATGATTACACTCTGAGTCACGAGTCAAACGGTCCAACCCCAGTGTCTCTACGATGTTCTGATGCGGAGATATAAGGTTTTGTTTACTCTGTTGCTAGGGTACTGTATTTGGTTGCTAGGGAAAAAATTGGCATCCCATAATGATTACACTCCGAGTCACGAGTCAAACGGTCCAACCCCCGTGTCTCTACGATGTTCTGATGCGGAGATATAAGGCTTTGTTTACTCTGTTGCTAGGGTACTGTATTTGGTTGCTAGGGAAAAAATTGGCATCCCATAATGATTACACTCTGAGTCACTAGTCAAACGGTCCAACCCCCGTGTCTCTACGATGTTCTGGTGCGGAGATATAAGGCTTTGTTTACTCTGTTGCTAGGGTACTGTATTTGGTTGCTAGGGAAAAAAATGGCATCCCATAATGATTACACTCCGAGTCACAAGTCAAAAGGTCCAACCCCCGTGTCTCTACGATGTTCTGGTGCGGAGATATAAGGCTTTGTTTACTCTGTTGCTAGGGTACTGTATTTGGTTGCTAGGGAAAAAAATGGCATCCCATAATGATTACACTCTGAGTCACGAGTCAAACGGTCCAACCCCCGTGTCTCTACGATGTTCTGATGCGGAGATATAAGGCTTTGTTTACTCTGTTGCTAGGGTACTGTATTTGGTTGCTAGGGAAAAAATTGGCATCCCATAATGATTACACTCTGAGTCACGAGTCAAACGGTCCAACCTCCGTGTCTCTACGATGTTCTGATGCGGAGATATAAGGTTTTGTTTACTCTGTTGCTAGGGTACTGTATTTGGTTGCTAGGGAAAAAATTGGCATCCCATAATGATTACACTCCGAGTCACGAGTCAAACGGTCCAACCCCCGTGTCTCTACGATGTTCTGATGCGGAGATATAAGGCTTTGTTTACTCTGTTGCTAGGGTACTGTATTTGGTTGCTAGGGAAAAAATTGGCATCCCATAATGATTACACTCTGAGTCATGAGTAAAACGGTCCAACCCCCGTGTCTCTACGACATTGTAAAGCGAAGATATCCCATCTGGAACTTTTTTATTCCCTTATATGGGCATGTTTCCTGCCCCATTATAAGTCAATGGGCATTTTCGGGTGCCTCTTACACCCCAGGGGTACAGCTTACACCCCTATGTGATGTACGTTCTTACAGAGTCTATCACCCTCTTCAAATGTTGTAACCTACATGTTTCTACAAAATCCTCAAGCGGAGCTATGACCCGTCAAAGTTCGGCCCAATGTTAAGTCAATGGGATTTTTCGGGTGGTTTTTCGCCCCCCTTTCGAAAATCCTGCACCCGATCGCTTATAAAAGTCATAGCACACCTCTCCTTAATAATCCGGTCGATTTGAGCCCTCTTTCATGGGACTGTGGCAAACCGTGCGGGACGAGTTACGCGCCGAAAAATGTGCAGACATAAGAATAAGATATAATAATAATAAGTATGAGCAATAATAATAGTGATGCCTTGCATAAATGCAAGCACCACTAATAAGATATAAGTTTAAAAGCAATAACAATATGTTGGCTTTTTCAAGCCAACATAATAATAATAAGTTTAAGTGCAACAACAGTATGTTGGCTTTCTCAAGCCAACATAATAATAAAAACTAGATATTAAAGTTTGAAGACAAACTTTATGTTGGCTTGAAAAAGCGTAGCCTGAACGTTTAAAACGGTTTGACAGAAGTTTAGTTTAGTAGGCTATCTGGCTGTTAGAATGTTTAAGTATGAAGGTAGCATGATTAGCATGAAGTTAGCCTGATGTTAGCATGATTAGCATGAAGCTAACATGATGTTAGCATGATTAGCATGAAGCTAGCATGATGCTAGCATGATTACCATGAAGCTAGCATGATGCTACCATGATTAGCATGAAGCTAGCATGATGCTAGCATGATTAGCATGAAGCTAGCATGATGCTAGCATGATTAGCATGAAGCTAGCATGATGATAGCATGATTAGCATGAAGCTAACATGATGCTAGCATGATTAGCATGAAGCTAGCATTGAGGCTAACATGATGCTAACATGATTAACATGAAGCTAGCATGATGCTTGCATGATTAGCATGAAGCTAGCATGATGCTAACATGATTAGCATGAAGCTAGCATGATGCTAGCATGATTAGCATGAAGCTAGCATGATGTTAGCATGATAAGCATGAAGCTAGCATGATGTTAGCATGATTAGCATGAAGCTAGCATGAAGCTAGCATGATGCTAACATGATTAACATGAAGCTAGCATGATGCTAGCATGATTAGCATGAAGTTAGCATGATGCTAACATGATTAGCATGAAGCTAGCATGATGTTAGCATGATTAGCATGAAGCTAGCATGATGCTTGCATGATTAGCATGAAGCTAGCATGATGTTAGCATGATTAGCATGAAGCTAGCATGATGTTAGCATGATTAGCATGAAGCTAGCATGATGCTAACATGATTAGCATGAAGCTAGCATGATGCTAGCATGATTAGGATGAAGCTATCATGATGCTAGCATGATTAGCATGAAGCTAGCATGATGCTAGCATGATTAGCTTGAAGATATCATTATGCTAGCATGATTAGCATGAAGCTGGCATGATGTTAGCATGATTAGCATGATGCTAGCATGATTAGCATGATGCTAGCATGATTAGCATGATGCTAACATGATTAGCATGAAGCTAGCATGATGCTAACATGATTAACATGAAGCTAGCATGATGCTAGCATGATTAGCATGAAGCTAGCATGATGCTAACATGATTAGCATGAAGCTAGCATGATGCTAACATGATTAGCATGAAGCTAGCATGATGCTAGCATGATTAGCATGAAGCTAGCATGATGTTAGCATGATTAGCATGAAGCTAGCATGATGTTAGCATGATTAGCATGAAGCTAGCATGAAGCTAGCATGATGCTAACATGATTAACATGAAGCTAGCATGATGCTAGCATGATTAGCATGAAGCTAGCATGATGCTAACATGATTAGCATGTAGCTAACATGATGTTAGCATGATTAGCATGAAGCTAGCATGATGCTAGCATGATTAGCATGAAGTTAGCATGATGTTAGCATGATTAGCATGAAGCTAGCATGATGTTAGCATGATTAGCATGAAGCTAGCATGATGTTAGCATGATTAGCATGAAGCTAGCATGATGATAGCATGATTAGCATGAAGCTAGCATGATGATAGCATGATTAGCATGAAGCTAACATGATGATAGCATGATTAGCATGAAGCTAGCATGATGCTAGCATGATTAGCATGAAGCTAGCATGATGTTAGCATGATTAGCATGAAGCTAGCATGAAACTAGCATGATTCTAACATGATTAGCATGAAGCTAGCATGATTCTAACATGATTAGCATGAAGCTAGCATGATTCTAGCATGATTAGCATGAAGCTAGCATGATTAGCATGACGCTAGCATGAGGCTAGCATGATTAGCATGAAGTAAGCATGAAGTTAGCATGATTTAGCATGAAGTTAGCAAGATTTATTATGAAATTAGCATAAAGCTAGCATGAAACTAGCATGAAGCTAGCATGAATTAGCATGGAGCTAGCATGAAGCTAACATGACCCAAAGACCCAACCCCCATGTCTCTATGATGTTCAGACCAAGAGATATAAGGCTTTGTTTATTATGTTGCTAGGGTGCTCATATTTGGTTGCTAGGGGCGTGGCTTAATGCATCAATAAGAATCCTATTAAGACTGATTGGATGCCTAAGTAAAATGAGCCCACCCGTATGTCTCTATGACACTCTGGTGTAAAGATATCCATCTGGGCTTTTTATAATGGTAGTCTATGGGAGATGTTGCTAGGGGACCCAAAATTGTTGCTAGGGGCGTGGCTTACTAGCTTTGGGGCAATCCTAAGTGACTGATTGGATGACTGAGTAAAATGAGCCCACCCCCATGTCTCTACGACACTCTAAAGTAAAGATATTCCATCTGGGACCCTTTTATTCCCTTATATGGGCATGTTTCCTGCCCCATTATAAGTCAATGGGAAATTTTGGGGGCCTCTTACACCCCAGGGGTACAGCTTATACCCCATTGTGAGGTATGTTCTTACAGAGCCTCTCAGCCTCCTTAAATGTGGTAAGCCACATGTTTCTACAAGTTTCTCACTCGCAGCTATGACCCGTCAAAGTTTGTCTCAATGCTAAGTCAATGGAAATTTTGGGGTGTTCGAGACCCCCGTTTAGGAATTCGGAAGGTCCCATCAGTTAGAAAAGATATAGCACACTAAGTCAGACCAGTCTGAAGGTCTGTGGAAAATTTGGTGCATGTAGCTTGAAAGCCCTAGGACGAGTTAGTGTCAGAAATTTTGGGGGGAGAAAAAGAATAATAATAAGTTTAAAAGCAATAACAATATATTGGCTTTTTCAAAGCCAACATAATAAGTTTAATAGCAATAACAATATATTGGCTTTTTCAAAGCCAACATAATAATAATAATAATATCCCTGAGCAATAGTAATAGTGATGCTTTGCATAAATGCAAGCACCACTAACTAGATAGAAAAGTTTGAAGACAAACTTTATGTTGGCTTGACAAAGCCTAGCCTGAACGTTTAAAACAGATTGAGAGAAATTTAAAACAAGTTTAGTTTAGTATTATAACTTTCCGTAAACATGATACCAAAAGTTACCATGTTAGCATGTTTAGCACTAAGTTAGCATGATGTTAACATGAATTAGCATGAAGCTAGCATGATGTTAACATGAATTAGCATGAAGCTAGCATGATGCTAACATAAATTATCATGACGCTAACATGAATTAGCATGAAGCTAACATGATGCTAACATGAATTAGCATGAAGCTACCATGATGCTAACATGAATTAGCATGAAGCTAGCATGATGCTAACATGACTTAGCATGAAGCTAACATGAATTAGCATGAAGCTAACATGATGCTAACATGAATTAGCATGAAGCTAGCATGATGCTAACATGAATTAACATGAAGCTAGCATGATGCTAACATGAATTAGCATGAAGCTAGCATGATGCTAACTTGAATTAACATGAAGCTAACATGAATTAGCATGAAGCTAACATGATGCTAACATGAATTAACATGAAGCTAGCATGATGCTAACATGAATTAACATGAAGCTAGCATGATGCTAACATGAATTAGCATGAAGCTAGCATGATGCTTACATGAATTAGCATGAAGCTAGCATGATGTTAGCATGAAGCTAGCATGATGTTAGCATGAAGCTAGCATGATGCTAACATGAATTAGCATGAAGCTAGCATGATGCTAACATGAATTAGCATGAAGCTAGCATGATGCTAACATGAATTAGCATGAAGCTAGCATGATGCTAGCATGATTAGCATGAAGCTAGCATGATGCTAGCATGATTAGCAGGAAGCTAGCATGATGTTAGCATGATTAGCATGAAGCTAACATGAATTAGCATGAAGCTAGCACGATGCTAACATGAATTAGCATGAAGCTAGCACGATGCTAACATGAATTAGCATGAAGCTAGCACGATGCTAACATGAATTAGCATGAAGCTAGCATGATGCTAACATGACTTAGCATGAAGCTAGCATGATGCTAACATGAATTAGCATGAAGCTAGCATGATGCTAACATGAATTAGCATGAAGCTAGCATGATGCTAGCATGATTAGCATGAAGCTAGCATGATGCTAGCATGATTAGCAGGAAGCTAGCATGATGTTAGCATGATTAGCATGAAGCTAACATGAATTAGCATGAAGCTAGCACGATGCTAACATGAATTAGCATGAAGCTAGCACGATGCTAACATGAATTAGCATGAAGCTAGCATGATGCTAACATGACTTAGCATGAAGCTAACATGAATTAGCATGATGCTAACATGACTTAGCATGATGCTAACATGAATTAGCATGAAGCTAACATGATGCTAACATGAATTAGCATGAAGCTAGCATGATGCTAACATGAATTAACATGAAGCTAGCATGATGCTAACTTGAATTAGCATGAAGCTAGCATGATGCTAACTTGAATTAGCATGAAGCTAGCATGATGCTAGCATGATTAGCAGGAAGCTAGCATGATGTTAGCATGATTAGCAGGAAGCTAGCATGATGTTAGCATGATTAGCATGAAGCTAGCATGATGCTAACATGAATTAGCATGAAGCTAGCATGATGCTAACATGAATTAGCATGAAGCTAGCATGATGCTAGCATGATTAGCATGAAGCTAGCATGATGCTAGCATGATTAGCAGGAAGCTAGCATGATGTTAGCATGATTAGCATGAAGCTAACATGAATTAGCATGAAGCTAGCACGATGCTAACATGAATTAGCATGAAGCTAGCACGATGCTAACATGAATTAGCATGAAACTAGCACGAAGCTAACATAAATTAGCATGAAGCTAGCACAATGCTAACATGAATTAGCATGAAGCTAGCACGATGCTAACAAGAATTAGCATGAAGCTAGCACGATGCTAACATGAATTAACATGAAGCTAGCACGATGCTAACATGAATTAGCATGAAGCTAGCACGATGCTAACATGAATTAGCATGAAGCTAGCACGATGCTAACATGAATTAGCATGAAGCTAGCACGATGCTAACATGAATTAGCATGAAGCTAGCACGATGCTAACATGAATTAGCATGAAGCTAGCACGATGCTAACATGAATTAGCATGAAGCTAGCATGAAGCTAACATGAATTAGCATGAAGCTAGCACTATGCTAACATAAATTAGCATGAAGCTAGCATGAAGCTAACATGAATTAGCATGAAGTTAGCATGATGCTAACATGAATAAGTATGAAGCTAGCATGAAGCTAACATGATGCTAACATGAATTAGCATGAAGCTACCATGATGCTAACATGAATTAGCATGAAGCTAGCATGATGCTAACATGACTTAGCATGAAGCTAACATGAATTAGCATGAAGCTAACATGATGCTAACATGAATTAGCATGAAGCTAGCATGATGCTAACATGAATTAACATGAAGCTAGCATGATGCTAACATGAATTAGCATGAAGCTAGCATGATGCTAACTTGAATTAACATGAAGCTAACATGAATTAGCATGAAGCTAACATGATGCTAACATGAATTAACATGAAGCTAGCATGATGCTAACATGAATTAACATGAAGCTAGCATGATGCTAACATGAATTAGCATGAAGCTAGCATGATGCTTACATGAATTAGCATGAAGCTAGCATGATGTTAGCATGAAGCTAGCATGATGTTAGCATGAAGCTAGCATGATGCTAACATGAATTAGCATGAAGCTAGCATGATGCTAACATGAATTAGCATGAAGCTAGCATGATGCTAACATGAATTAGCATGAAGCTAGCATGATGCTAGCATGATTAGCATGAAGCTAGCATGATGCTAGCATGATTAGCAGGAAGCTAGCATGATGTTAGCATGATTAGCATGAAGCTAACATGAATTAGCATGAAGCTAGCACGATGCTAACATGAATTAGCATGAAGCTAGCACGATGCTAACATGAATTAGCATGAAGCTAGCACGATGCTAACATGAATTAGCATGAAGCTAGCACGATGCTAACATGAATTAGCATGAAGCTAGCATGATGCTAACATGAATTAGCATGAAGCTAGCATGATGCTAGCATGATTAGCATGAAGCTAGCATGATGTTAGCATGATTAGCAGGAAGCTAGCATGATGTTAGCATGATTAGCATGAAGCTAACATGAATTAGCATGAAGCTAGCACGATGCTAACATGAATTAGCATGAAGCTAGCACGATGCTAACATGAATTAGCATGAAGCTAGCATGATGCTAACATGACTTAGCATGAAGCTAACATGAATTAGCATGAAGCTAACATGATGCTAACATGAATTAGCATGAAGCTAGCATGATGCTAACATGAATTAACATGAAGCTAGCATGATGCTAACATGAATTAGCATGAAGCTAGCATGATGCTAACTTGAATTAGCATGAAGCTAACATGATGCTAGCATGATTAGCATGAAGCTAGCATGATGCTAGCATGATTAGCAGGAAGCTAGCATGATGTTAGCATGATTAGCATGAAGCTAGCATGATGCTAACATGAATTAGCATGAAGCTAGCATGATGCTAACATGAATTAGCATGAAGCTAGCATGATGCTAGCATGATTAGCATGAAGCTAGCATGATGCTAGCATGATTAGCAGGAAGCTAGCATGATGTTAGCATGATTAGCATGAAGCTAACATGAATTAGCATGAAGCTAGCACGATGCTAACATGAATTAGCATGAAGCTAGCACGATGCTAACATGAATTAGCATGAAACTAGCACGAAGCTAACATAAATTAGCATGAAGCTAGCACAATGCTAACATGAATTAGCATGAAGCTAGCACGATGCTAACAAGAATTAGCATGAAGCTAGCACGATGCTAACATGAATTAACATGAAGCTAGCACGATGCTAACATGAATTAGCATGAAGCTAGCACGATGCTAACATGAATTAGCATGAAGCTAGCACGATGCTAACATGAATTAGCATGAAGCTAGCACGATGCTAACATGAATTAGCATGAAGCTAGCACGATGCTAACATGAATTAGCATGAAGCTAGCACGATGCTAACATGAATTAGCATGAAGCTAGCATGAAGCTAACATGAATTAGCATGAAGCTAGCACTATGCTAACATAAATTAGCATGAAGCTAGCATGAAGCTAACATGAATTAGCATGAAGTTAGCATGATGCTAACATGAATAAGTATGAAGCTAGCATGATGCTAACATGATTAGCATGAAGTTAGCAAGATTTATTATGAAATTAGCATAAAGCTAGCACGAAACTAGCATGAAGCTAGTATGACTTAGCATGGAGCTAGCATAAGGCTAACATGACCAAAAGACCCAACCCCCATGTCTCTATGATGTTCGGATCCAGAGATATAAGGCTTTGTTTATTATGTTGCTAGGGTGCTCATATTTGGTTGCTAGGGGCGTGGCTTAATACCTCAATAAGAATCCTCCGAGACTGATTGGATGCGTGAGTAAAATGAGCCCACCCCTATGTCTCTGTGACACTGTGCTGCAAAGATATCCATCTGGGCATTTTATAATGGCAGTCTATGGGATATGTTGCTAGGGTGCCCAAAAATGGTTGCTAGGGGCGTGGCTTAATAGCTATGGGGCGATCCTGAGAGACTGATTGGATGCCTGACTAAATTGAGCCCACCCCCATGTCTCTACGACAATCTAAAGTGAAGATATTCCATCTGGGACGCTTTTATTCCCTTATATGGACATGTTCCCTGCCCCATTATAAGTCAATGGGGAAATTTGGGTGCCCCTTACACCCCAGGGGTGAAACTTACACCCCAATGTGAGGCATGTTCTTACAGAGCCTGCCAGCCTCTTCAAATGTGGTAACCCAGAAGTTTCTACAAATTTCTCGCTCGCAGCTATGACCCGTCAAAGTTTGTCGCAATGTTAAGTCAATGGAAAATTTGGGGTGTTTGAGCGCCCCGTTTAGGAATTCGGTAGGTCCCATCAGTTAGAAAAGTCATAGCACGCTAAGTCAGACCAGTCTGAAGACTTTTGGAAAGTTTGGTGAATGTAGCTTGAAAGCTCTAGGAGGAGTTACAGTCAAAAATTTTGGGGATCAGAAGAATAATAATAACTAGATAGGTACATTTCCTGAAGAAAATGTGAAGTGGTGCTTGCCGTGGCAAAATTCTCGGGACAATATATGATTATACTCCAACCCAAAAGTAAAACGTTCCAACCCACTATCCACTAGTGATTACACTCAGAGTCACGAGTTAAACGGTCCAACCCCCGTGTCTCTACGATGTTCTGATGCGGAGATATAAGGCTTTGTTTACACTGTTGCTAGGGTACTTATTTGGTTGCTAGGGAAAAAATTGGCATCCACTGGTGATTACACTCTAAGTCACAAGTCAAACGGTCCAACCCCCGTGTCTCTACGATGTTCTGATGCGGAGATATAAGGGTTTGTTTACACTGTTGCTAGGGTACTGTATTTGGTTGCTAGGGAAAAAATTGGCATCCACTAGTGATTACATGCCGAGTCACGAGTAAAACGGTCCAACCCCTGTGTCTCTACGATGTTCTGATGCTGAGTTATAAGGCTTTGTTTACACTGTTGCTAGGGTACTGTATTTGGTTGCTAGGGAAAAAATTGGCATCCACTGGTGATTACACTCTAAGTCACAAGTCAAACGGTCCAACCCCCGTGTCTCTACGATGTTCTGATGCGGAGATATAAGGCTTTGTTTACACTGTTGCTAGGGTACTGTATTTGGTTGCTAGGGAAAAAATTGGCATCCACTAGTGATTACATGCCGAGTCACGGGTAAAACGGTCCAACCCCCGTGTCTCTACGATGTTCTGATGCGGAGATATAAGGCTTTGTTTACACTGTTGCTAGGGTACTGTATTTGGTTGCTAGGGAAAAAATTGGCATCCACTAGTGATTACACTCTGATTCACGAGTCAAACGGTCCAACCCCCGTGTCTCTACGATGTTCTGATGCGGAGATATAAGGCTTTGTTTACTCTGTTGCTAGGGTACTGTATTTGGTTGCTAGGGAAAAAAATGGCATCCCATAATGATTACACTCTGAGTCACGAGTCAAACGGTCCAACCCCCGTGTCTCTACGATGTTCTGATGCGGAGATATAAGGCTTTGTTTACTCTGTTGCTAGAGTACTGTATTTGGTTGCTAGGGAAAAAATTGGCATCCCATAATGATTACACTCTGAGTCACGAGTCAAACGGTCCAACCCCAGTGTCTCTACGATGTTCTGATGCGGAGATATAAGGTTTTGTTTACTCTGTTGCTAGGGTACTGTATTTGGTTGCTAGGGAAAAAATTGGCATCCCATAATGATTACACTCCGAGTCACGAGTCAAACGGTCCAACCCCCGTGTCTCTACGATGTTCTGATGCGGAGATATAAGGCTTTGTTTACTCTGTTGCTAGGGTACTGTATTTGGTTGCTAGGGAAAAAATTGGCATCCCATAATGATTACACTCTGAGTCACTAGTCAAACGGTCCAACCCCCGTGTCTCTACGATGTTCTGGTGCGGAGATATAAGGCTTTGTTTACTCTGTTGCTAGGGTACTGTATTTGGTTGCTAGGGAAAAAAATGGCATCCCATAATGATTACACTCCGAGTCACAAGTCAAAAGGTCCAACCCCCGTGTCTCTACGATGTTCTGGTGCGGAGATATAAGGCTTTGTTTACTCTGTTGCTAGGGTACTGTATTTGGTTGCTAGGGAAAAAAATGGCATCCCATAATGATTACACTCTGAGTCACGAGTCAAACGGTCCAACCCCCGTGTCTCTACGATGTTCTGATGCGGAGATATAAGGCTTTGTTTACTCTGTTGCTAGGGTACTGTATTTGGTTGCTAGGGAAAAAATTGGCATCCCATAATGATTACACTCTGAGTCACGAGTCAAACGGTCCAACCTCCGTGTCTCTACGATGTTCTGATGCGGAGATATAAGGTTTTGTTTACTCTGTTGCTAGGGTACTGTATTTGGTTGCTAGGGAAAAAATTGGCATCCCATAATGATTACACTCCGAGTCACGAGTCAAACGGTCCAACCCCCGTGTCTCTACGATGTTCTGATGCGGAGATATAAGGCTTTGTTTACTCTGTTGCTAGGGTACTGTATTTGGTTGCTAGGGAAAAAATTGGCATCCCATAATGATTACACTCTGAGTCATGAGTAAAACGGTCCAACCCCCGTGTCTCTACGACATTGTAAAGCGAAGATATCCCATCTGGAACTTTTTTATTCCCTTATATGGGCATGTTTCCTGCCCCATTATAAGTCAATGGGCATTTTCGGGTGCCTCTTACACCCCAGGGGTACAGCTTACACCCCTATGTGATGTACGTTCTTACAGAGTCTATCACCCTCTTCAAATGTTGTAACCTACATGTTTCTACAAAATCCTCAAGCGGAGCTATGACCCGTCAAAGTTCGGCCCAATGTTAAGTCAATGGGATTTTTCGGGTGGTTTTTCGCCCCCCTTTCGAAAATCCTGCACCCGATCGCTTATAAAAGTCATAGCACACCTCTCCTTAATAATCCGGTCGATTTGAGCCCTCTTTCATGGGACTGTGGCAAACCGTGCGGGACGAGTTACGCGCCGAAAAATGTGCAGACATAAGAATAAGATATAATAATAATAAGTATGAGCAATAATAATAGTGATGCCTTGCATAAATGCAAGCACCACTAACTAGATAGAAAAGTTTGAAGACAAACTTTATGTTGGCTTGACAAAGCCTAGCCTGAATGTTTAAAACAGATTGAGAGAAATTTAAAACAAGTTTAGTTTAGTATTATAACTTTCCGTAAACATGATACCAAAAGTTACCATGTTAGCATGTTTAGCACTAAGTTAGCATGATGTTAACATGAATTAGCATGAAGCTAGCATGATGTTAACATGAATTAGCATGAAGCTAGCATGATGCTAACATGAATTAGCATGAAGCTAGCATGATGCTAGCATGATTAGCATGAAGCTAGCATGATGCTAGCATGATTAGCAGGAAGCTAGCATGATGTTAGCATGATTAGCATGAAGCTAACATGAATTAGCATGAAGCTAGCACGATGCTAACATGAATTAGCATGAAGCTAGCACGATGCTAACATGAATTAGCATGAAGCTAGCATGATGCTAACATGACTTAGCATGAAGCTAACATGAATTAGCATGAAGCTAAAATGATGCTAACATGAATTAGCATGAAGCTAGCATGATGCTAACATGAATTAACATGAAGCTAGCATGATGCTAACATGAATTAGCATGAAGCTAGCATGATGCTAACTTGAATTAGCATGAAGCTAACATGATGCTAGCATGATTAGCAGGAAGCTAGCATGATGTTAGCATGATTAGCATGAAGCTAGCATGATGCTAACATGAATTAGCATGAAGCTAGCATGATGCTAACATGAATTAGCATGAAGCTAGCATGATGCTAGCATGATTAGCATGAAGCTAGCATGATGCTAGCATGATTAGCAGGAAGCTAGCATGATGTTAGCATGATTAGCATGAAGCTAACATGAATTAGCATGAAGCTAGCACGATGCTAACATGAATTAGCATGAAGCTAGCACGATGCTAACATGAATTAGCATGAAGCTAGCACAAAGCTAACATAAATTAGCATGAAGCTAGCACAATGCTAACATGAATTAGCATGAAGCTAGCACGATGCTAACAAGAATTAGCATGAAGCTAGCACGATGCTAACATGAATTAGCATGAAGCTAACACGATGCTAACATGAATTAGCATGAAGCTAGCACGATGCTAACATGAATTAGCATGAAGCTAGCACGATGCTAACATGAATTAGCATGAAGCTAGCACGATGCTAACATGAATTAGCATGAAGCTAGCACGATGCTAACATGAATTAGCATGAAGCTAGCACGATGCTAACATGAATTAGCATGAAGCTAGCATGAAGCTAACATGAATTAGCATGAAGCTAGCACTATGCTAACATAAATTAGCATGAAGCTAGCATGAAGCTAACATGAATTAGCATGAAGTTAGCATGATGCTAACATAAATTAGTATAAAGCTAGCATGATTCTAACATGATTAGCATGAAGTTAGCAAGATTTATTATGAAATTAGCATAAAGCTAGCACGAAACTAGCATGAAGCTAGTATGACTTAGCATGGAGCTAGCATAAGGCTAACATGACCAAAAGACCCAACCCCCATGTCTCTATGATGTTCGGATCCAGAGATATAAGGCTTTGTTTATTATGTTGCTAGGGTGCTCATATTTGGTTGCTAGGGGCGTGGCTTAATACCTCAATAAGAATCCTCCGAGACTGATTGGATGCCTGAGTAAAATGAGCCCACCCCTATGTCTCTGTGACACTGTGCTGCAAAGATATCCATCTGGGCATTTTATAATGGCAGTCTATGGGATATGTTGCTAGGGTGCCCAAAAATGGTTGCTAGGGGCGTGGCTTAATAGCTATGGGGCGATCCTGAGAGACTGATTGGATGCCTGACTAAATTGAGCCCACCCCCATGTCTCTACGACACTCTAAAGTGAAGATATTCCATCTGGGACGCTTTTATTCCCTTATATGGACATGTTCCCTGCCCCATTATAAGTCAATGGGGAAATTTGGGTGCCCCTTACACCCCAGGGGTGAAACTTACACCCCAATGTGAGGCATGTTCTTACAGAGCCTGCCAGCCTCTTCAAATGTGGTAACCCAGAAGTTTCTACAAATTTCTCGCTCGCAGCTATGACCCGTCAAAGTTTGTCGCAATGTTAAGTCAATGGAAAATTTGGGGTGTTTGAGCGCCCCGTTTAGGAATTCGGTAGGTCCCATCAGTTAGAAAAGTCATAGCACGCTAAGTCAGACCAGTCTGAAGACTTTTGGAAAGTTTGGTGAATGTAGCTTGAAAGCTCTAGGAGGAGTTACAGTCAAAAATTTTGGGGATCAGAAGAATAATAATAACTAGATAGAAAAGTTTGAAGACAAACTTTATGTTGGCTTGACAAAGCCTAGCCTGAACGTTTAAAACAGATTGAGAGAAATTTAAAACAAGTTTAGTTTAGTATTATAACTTTCCGTAAACATGATACCAAAAGTTACCATGTTAGCATGTTTAGCACTAAGTTAGCATGATGTTAACATGAATTAGCATGAAGCTAGCATGATGTTAACATGAATTAGCATGAAGCTAGCATGATGCTAACATAAATTAGCATGACGCTAACATGAATTAGCATGAAGCTAACATGATGCTAACATGAATTAGCATGAAGCTAGCATGATGCTAACATGAATTAGCATGAAGCTAGCATGATGCTAACATGAATTAGCATAAAGCTAACATGAATTAGCATGAAGCTAACATGATGCTAACATGAATTAGCATGAAGCTAGCATGATGCTAACATGAATTAGCATGAAGCTAGCATGATGCTAACATGAATTAGCATGAAGCTAGCATGATGCTAACTTGAATTAGCATGAAGCTAACATGAATTAGCATGAAGCTAACATGATGCTAACATGAATTAACATGAAGCTAGCATGATGCTAACATGAATTAGCATGAAGCTAGCATGATGCTAACATGAATTAGCATGAAGCTAGCATGATGCTAACATGAATTAGCATGAAGCTAGCATGATGCTAACATGAATTAGCATGAAGCTAGCATGATGCTAGCATGATTAGCATGAAGCTAGCATGATGCTAGCATGATTAGCAGGAAGCTAGCATGATGTTAGCATGATTAGCATGAAGCTAACATGAATTAGCATGAAGCTAGCACGATGCTAACATGAATTAGCATGAAGCTAGCACGATGCTAACATGAATTAGCATGAAGCTAGCACGATGCTAACATGAATTAGCATGAAGCTAGCACGAAGCTAACATAAATTAGCATGAAGCTAGCACAATGCTAACATGAATTAGCATGAAGCTAGCACGATGCTAACAAGAATTAGCATGAAGCTAGCACGATGCTAACATGAATTAGCATAAAGCTAGCACGATGCTAACATGAATTAGCATGAAGCTAGCATGATGCTAACATGAATTAGCATGAAGCTAGCACGATGCTAACATGAATTAGCATGAAGCTAGCACGATGCTAACATGAATTAGCATGAAGCTAGCACGATGCTAACATGAATTAGCATGAAGCTAGCACGATGCTAACATGAATTAGCATGAAGCTAGCACTATGCTAACATAAATTAGCATGAAGCTAGCATGAAGCTAACATGAATTAGCATGAAGTTAGCATGATGCTAACATGAATTAGTATGAAGCTAGCATGATGCTAACATGATTAGCATGAAGTTAGCAAGATTTATTATGAAATTAGCATAAAGCTAGCACGAAACTAGCATGAAGCTAGTATGACTTAGCATGGAGCTAGCATAAGGCTAACATGACCAAAAGACCCAACCCCCATGTCTCTATGATGTTCGGATCCAGAGATATAAGGCTTTGTTTATTATGTTGCTAGGGTGCTCATATTTGGTTGCTAGGGGCGTGGCTTAATACCTCAATAAGAATCCTTCGAGACTGATTGGATGCCTGAGTAAAATGAGCCCACCCCTATGTCTCTGTGACACTGTGCTGCAAAGATATCCATCTGGGCATTTTATAATGGCAGTCTATGGGATATGTTGCTAGGGTGCCCAAAAATGGTTGCTAGGGGCGTGGCTTAATAGCTATGGGGCGATCCTGAGAGACTGATTGGATGCCTGACTAAATTGAGCCCACCCCCATGTCTCTACGACACTCTAAAGTGAAGATATTCCATCTGGGACGCTTTTATTCCCTTATATGGACATGTTCCCTGCCCCATTATAAGTCAATGGGGAAATTTGGGTGCCCCTTACACCCCAGGGGTGAAACTTACACCCCAATGTGAGGCATGTTCTTACAGAGCCTGCCAGCCTCTTCAAATGTGGTAACCCAGAAGTTTCTACAAATTTCTCGCTCGCAGCTATGACCCGTCAAAGTTTGTCGCAATGTTAAGTCAATGGAAAATTTGGGGTGTTTGAGCGCCCCGTTTAGGAATTCGGTAGGTCCCATCAGTTAGAAAAGTCATAGCACGCTAAGTCAGACCAGTCTGAAGACTTTTGGAAAGTTTGGTGAATGTAGCTTGAAAGCTCTAGGAGGAGTTACAGTCAAAAATTTTGGGGATCAGAAGAATAATAATAACTAGATAGGTACATTTCCTGAAGAAAATGTGAGTGGTGCTTGCCGTGGCAAGTTTCGTGGGACAATTTACTGTTATACTCCAAGCCAAAAGTCAAACGATCCAACCCCCGTGTCTCTACGATGTTCTGATGCGGAGATATAAGGCTTTGTTTACTCTGTTGCTAGAGTACTGTATTTGGTTGCTAGGGAAAAAAATGGCATCCACTAGTGATTACCCTCCGAGTCACGAGTCAAACGGTCCAACCCCCATGTCTCTACGATGTTCTGATGCGGAGATATAAGGCTTTGTTTACTCTGTTGCTAGGGTACTGTATTTGGTTGCTAGGGGCGTGGCTTGGGAGTGGCCAATGATGAGCCCAGTGATTACACTCCGAGTCACAAGTAAAAAGGTCCAATTCCCGTGTCTCTACGATGTTCTGATGCGGAGATATAAGGCTTTGTTTACTCTGTTGCTAGGGTATTGTATTTGGTTGCTAGGGGCGTGGCTTGGGAGTGGCCAATGATGTGCCCAGTGATTACACTCCGAGTCACAAGTAAAACGGTCCAACCCCCGTGTCTCTGCGATGTTCTGATGTGGAGATATAAGGCTTTGTTTACTCTGTTGCTAGGGTACTGTATTTGGTTGCTAGGGGCGTGGCTTGGGAGTGGCCAATGATGTGCCCAGTGATTACACTCTGAGTCACAAGTAAAACGGTCCAACCCCCGTGTCTCTACGATGTTCTGATGCGGAGATATAAGGCTTTGTTTTTTGGTTGCTAGGGTACTGTATTTGGTTGCTAGGGGCGTGGCTTGGGAGTGGCCAATGATGTGCCCAGTGATTACACTCCGAGTCACAAGTAAAACGGTCCAAACCCCATGTCTCTACGATGTTCTGATGCGGAGATATAAGGCTTTGTTTATTCGGTTGCTAGGGTGCTCAAATTTGGTTGCTAGGGGCGTGGCTTGGGAGTGGCCAATGATGTGCCCAGTGATTACACTCTGAGTCACAAGTAAAACGGTCCAAACCCCGTGTCTCTACGATGTTCTGATGCGGAGATATAAGGCTTTGTTTATTCGGTTGCTAGGGTGCTCAAATTTGGTTGCTAGGGGCGTGGCTTAATACCTCAATAAGGATCCTGAGAGACTGATTGGATGCCTGAGTAAAATGAGCCCACCCCCATGTCTCTGTGACACTGTGGTGCAAAGATATCCATCTGGGCATTTTATAATGGCAGTCTATGGGATAGGTTGCTAGGGTGCCCAAAATGGTTGCTAGGGTAACCTTACACCCCATTGTGGGGGACGTCCTGACAGAGTCTAGCACCCTCTTTAATTTTAGCAACCCACATGTTTCTACAAAATCCTCGCTCGTACCTATGACCCGTCAAAGTTTTTGCAATGGTAAGTCTATGGGATTTTCGCCCCATTGACTTTTCATTGGGGCACTTTTGGGCGCCTCTTACACCCCAGGGGTACAACTTACACCCCATTGTGATATATGTTCTTACAGAGTCTACCACCCTCTCCAAATGTTGTAACCTACATGTTTCTACAAAATCCTCGAGCGGAGCTATGACTCGTCAAAGTTGGGCTCAATGTTAAGTCAATGGGATTTTTCGGGTGGTTTTTCGCCCCCCTTTCGAAAATCCTGCACCCGATCGCTTATAAAAGTCATAGCAGTCGTGTCCTTAATAAGCCCGTCGATTTGAGCCCTCTTTCATGGGTCTACGACAAACCGTGCGGGACGAGTTAGGTGCCGAAAAAACGTGCAGATGTAAGAATAAAATATAATAATAATAACTAGATAGGTACATTTCCTGAAGAAAATGTGAAGTGGTGCTTGCCGTGGCAAAATTCTCGGGACAATATATGATTATACTCCAACCCAAAAGTAAAACGTTCCAACCCACTATCCACTAGTGATTACACTCAGAGTCACGAGTTAAACGGTCCAACCCCCGTGTCTCTACGATGTTCTGATGCGGAGATATAAGGCTTTGTTTACACTGTTGCTAGGGTACTTATTTGGTTGCTAGGGAAAAAATTGGCATCCACTGGTGATTACACTCTAAGTCACAAGTCAAACGGTCCAACCCCCGTGTCTCTACGATGTTCTGATGCGGAGATATAAGGGTTTGTTTACACTGTTGCTAGGGTACTGTATTTGGTTGCTAGGGAAAAAATTGGCATCCACTAGTGATTACATGCCGAGTCACGAGTAAAACGGTCCAACCCCTGTGTCTCTACGATGTTCTGATGCTGAGTTATAAGGCTTTGTTTACACTGTTGCTAGGGTACTGTATTTGGTTGCTAGGGAAAAAATTGGCATCCACTGGTGATTACACTCTAAGTCACAAGTCAAACGGTCCAACCCCCGTGTCTCTACGATGTTCTGATGCGGAGATATAAGGCTTTGTTTACACTGTTGCTAGGGTACTGTATTTGGTTGCTAGGGAAAAAATTGGCATCCACTAGTGATTACATGCCGAGTCACGGGTAAAACGGTCCAACCCCCGTGTCTCTACGATGTTCTGATGCGGAGATATAAGGCTTTGTTTACACTGTTGCTAGGGTACTGTATTTGGTTGCTAGGGAAAAAATTGGCATCCACTAGTGATTACACTCTGATTCACGAGTCAAACGGTCCAACCCCCGTGTCTCTACGATGTTCTGATGCGGAGATATAAGGCTTTGTTTACTCTGTTGCTAGGGTACTGTATTTGGTTGCTAGGGAAAAAAATGGCATCCCATAATGATTACACTCTGAGTCACGAGTCAAACGGTCCAACCCCCGTGTCTCTACGATGTTCTGATGCGGAGATATAAGGCTTTGTTTACTCTGTTGCTAGAGTACTGTATTTGGTTGCTAGGGAAAAAATTGGCATCCCATAATGATTACACTCTGAGTCACGAGTCAAACGGTCCAACCCCAGTGTCTCTACGATGTTCTGATGCGGAGATATAAGGTTTTGTTTACTCTGTTGCTAGGGTACTGTATTTGGTTGCTAGGGAAAAAATTGGCATCCCATAATGATTACACTCCGAGTCACGAGTCAAACGGTCCAACCCCCGTGTCTCTACGATGTTCTGATGCGGAGATATAAGGCTTTGTTTACTCTGTTGCTAGGGTACTGTATTTGGTTGCTAGGGAAAAAATTGGCATCCCATAATGATTACACTCTGAGTCACTAGTCAAACGGTCCAACCCCCGTGTCTCTACGATGTTCTGGTGCGGAGATATAAGGCTTTGTTTACTCTGTTGCTAGGGTACTGTATTTGGTTGCTAGGGAAAAAAATGGCATCCCATAATGATTACACTCCGAGTCACAAGTCAAAAGGTCCAACCCCCGTGTCTCTACGATGTTCTGGTGCGGAGATATAAGGCTTTGTTTACTCTGTTGCTAGGGTACTGTATTTGGTTGCTAGGGAAAAAAATGGCATCCCATAATGATTACACTCTGAGTCACGAGTCAAACGGTCCAACCCCCGTGTCTCTACGATGTTCTGATGCGGAGATATAAGGCTTTGTTTACTCTGTTGCTAGGGTACTGTATTTGGTTGCTAGGGAAAAAATTGGCATCCCATAATGATTACACTCCGAGTCACGAGTCAAACGGTCCAACCCCCGTGTCTCTACGATGTTCTGATGCGGAGATATAAGGCTTTGTTTACTCTGTTGCTAGGGTACTGTATTTGGTTGCTAGGGAAAAAATTGGCATCCCATAATGATTACACTCTGAGTCACGAGTCAAACGGTCCAACCTCCGTGTCTCTACGATGTTCTGATGCGGAGATATAAGGTTTTGTTTACTCTGTTGCTAGGGTACTGTATTTGGTTGCTAGGGAAAAAATTGGCATCCCATAATGATTACACTCCGAGTCACGAGTCAAACGGTCCAACCCCCGTGTCTCTACGATGTTCTGATGCGGAGATATAAGGCTTTGTTTACTCTGTTGCTAGGGTACTGTATTTGGTTGCTAGGGAAAAAATTGGCATCCCATAATGATTACACTCTGAGTCATGAGTAAAACGGTCCAACCCCCGTGTCTCTACGACATTGTAAAGCGAAGATATCCCATCTGGAACTTTTTTATTCCCTTATATGGGCATGTTTCCTGCCCCATTATAAGTCAATGGGCATTTTCGGGTGCCTCTTACACCCCAGGGGTACAGCTTACACCCCTATGTGATGTACGTTCTTACAGAGTCTATCACCCTCTTCAAATGTTGTAACCTACATGTTTCTACAAAATCCTCAAGCGGAGCTATGACCCGTCAAAGTTCGGCCCAATGTTAAGTCAATGGGATTTTTCGGGTGGTTTTTCGCCCCCCTTTCGAAAATCCTGCACCCGATCGCTTATAAAAGTCATAGCACACCTCTCCTTAATAATCCGGTCGATTTGAGCCCTCTTTCATGGGACTGTGGCAAACCGTGCGGGACGAGTTACGCGCCGAAAAATGTGCAGACATAAGAATAAGATATAATAATAATAAGTATGAGCAATAATAATAGTGATGCCTTGCATAAATGCAAGCACCACTAATAATAATATCCCTGAGGAATAGTAATAGTGATGCCTTGCATAAATGCAAGCACCACTAATAATAATAAGCTTAGATCGAAGAACAGTATGTTGGCTTTGTCAAGCCAACATAATAATAATAAGCTTAGATCGAAGAACAGTATGTTGGCTTTGTCAAGCCAACATAATAATAATAAGCTTAGATCGAAGAACAGTATGTTGGCTTTGTCAAGCCAACATAATAAGTTTAAATACAATATCAGTATGTTGGCTTTGTCAAGCCAACATAATAATAAGTTTAAGTGCAACAACAGTATGTTGGCTTTCTCAAGCCAACATAATAAAACATACTTAAGTAAAAGTAAAATTACACATTTTAAAAACTACTCAAAAAAGTAAAAGTACACAAAAAACTACTCAATTACGGTAACGTGAGTAAATGTAATTAGTTACTTTCCACCTCTGCACAGCAGTACTATTTACTCTGCTCCCGGAGACGCCCTGCTTTTCACAATCTCCACTGCCACAGCAATGATGTTGTCTCTGCTCCCGCAGGAGCCCTGCTCTCCACTAATTTCCACTGCCATAGCAGTGATGTATCCTCTGCTCCTGCAGGAGCCTTCCTCTCCACAATTTCTCAGCAGTGATGTTTTCCCTGCTCCCACAGGAGCCCTGTTTCTCCACCGACATGGGAGCAAGGAAGTATATCGCTATCTGAAATATTGTCAAAGATGCCGTTACAGGGATGCAGGAAGTATGGCAGGGGGGACACAGCATCTTGTTCCCTTCTCAGGGAACAACAGTTACATACGTAACCTTAGACGTTTTCATGTGTTAAACACAACTATGCAAAAAAGCATTTAGGTATGAATCAACATTTGCATACAGAAGATATAAGCATTTAAAGTGAACAGTTTAGCACGTGTGCTTAAAGTCTAGAATTTTTATGAAAATATCCTACACTACACAGGGATATGGATTTTTTTCCAGAAAACTTCTTGCATAAAATAGATTCAAGCACTTTCAATGAGCTGTATTATGTATGTAGATTTTCAAAAACTTCTCAGGGCCTTGAATTTTTTCCCCCAGATTCACAAACTTTCAAGGATTTCAAGGATCCATGGGAACCTTGCGAATTTCCCCCAGCCATTAATTCCATGTGTCGGAATAGCGGAATCCCGGTCATCGGAAATTCGGGAACATGTAGCTCATGTCAGCGGGATTCTGTTTTGGAAGTGGGAAAAATAACAGTTTTGTGGTCACAGACAAATAAAGTGGCAAATAGACAGAATAGTGGTTTCAGAGACATTTTCAGCAAAAGCTCTATTCTGATAAAACGTTTTTTTTTTTTTACGACACTCAGGGCAATGTCCTGATCTCACTTCCCGGGGGCCTCAGACTTTGATGTGACAAAAAAGTGAGTTGGGGGCTTAATAGTTGTTGGTGGGTGGAGGGGGGTGGGGTCTTGGGTCCCCATCCGGGGCCTTTGGGGCATCAAGTGACAAAATAGCAAGTCAGGGGGCCAAATAGTTGCTCTGTGGGCAGGGAGGGTGTTGCCATTCACCCAAGAGGGCATGGACAAATTTTGGAATTAGTGGGTCAGGGGGCAAAATAATGGGTCTCTGGGCTGTGGGGGGTGAAATCTTGCGACCCAGGGTGAAGACCAACCTTTGCATGACGTAAATAGGGTGTGGACTGTTCTGTATTGCTCAGGAAATTTACTCAAATGGGTTACAGCCTATTCAAATAAACTAGGACTGGGCACTGGGGGCACCACCCAGTAGATCCCCTCTGAACTGCAAGCTCTGGCCTCAAATCAGATGCAACAAAAGTGCAGCTTCCTGGGGCCTGAGAGGCTTGACGCGACTTTTCCCCTTCTCAGGGAGGACACAATGGCCTTAGGCATGTGAGTTTTATCCCTCTGCTTCTGTCCAAGGTCAGAAAGGACGAGGAGCAAGTCCACCTGATTGCAGCTTATTGGCCCATCCGGACTTGGTGGTCGTAACTGGTGCTCCACGTGTCCTCTCCTCCTTGGTGGATCCCCCTGATGAAGGATCTTCTTTCTCAGGGTCAGGGCACAATCTGGCATCCTCGACCAGACCTGTGGAACCTCCACGTCTGGCCCCTTGACGGGACATGGAAGACTTGACCAGCCTTTTGCCGGCTCTGGTGAATACTACCAGGGGGCTCTATTATCTCAAATGCCTAGAGTATGGAGTGGTGCTCCTCCCGTGGTGAGGCCCACAGAGGTGTCCAGTGTCATCCGTGCTTATATTTTTTAAGGAAAGGGTGGACAAGCATTTGTCCATTTCTACTCTAAAGGTTTATGTGGCAGCTTTTTCAGCCTACCATGTATTACTGGTAGGGAAGCATGACCTGGTTGTCAGGTTCCTTAGGCTTAACCCTCCTAGATCTAGCCTTGTCCCTTTTTGGGATCTTTCTGTCATCCTTTCTGGACTTCAGAAACCTCCTTTTGAGCCCTTGGAATCAGTCGAGCTCAGTGCCCTCTCTCAGAAGAGCCCCCTCCTGATTAAGCTCACTTCTATCAAGCGGGTTGGACACCAGCAAGCTTTCTCTATCGCCAGTGGATGCCTAGAGTGTGGGCCAGCTTTCTCTCACATTATACTGAGACCCCGTCTCGGTTATTTGCACAAGATTCATACCACCCCTTTTCAAGATCAGGCTGTGAACCTCACGGCCCTTTCTGATGGTGGTGACCCAGCCTTATCTTTATTGTGAGCTTTAGATAATCTGATCAGCTCTTCGTTTGTTCCCCTTGGTTCCAGTTGAGCTCCATTTCCCAGCTTGCTGCTCTTGGGAGTATTTTCTCTGTTGAGAGAGAGAGAAAGAGAGAGAAAACTTTATTAATCCCCAAGGGGAAACTGGTTTACCACCAACTAAACCATACAGCCAACAAGCACATCACACAACTAACACACAGAATAAATAAATAGATCTACATTTAGAGACTATTAAAACATGATTAAGAAACCAGTAAGACATGATTATACAGATGTGGCCTTTAAAAATGCACGTTTTCTCCCGCGGCATTCGCCAATTCGTCTTGCAGAATCTCGCAGCATTCTGCAAGTGCTTTCTGGGGGGGGCTACTTTCCGTTTTCCCTTAATGTGTTTCGCCTCACAGGATATCCACCAGGTGGCGCATAAAAACATTGCTTTGCCGTTGTTTCCAGAAGTTAATAAGGGCATTGCTGGATATTTTACATTGCTACTGTATTAAAACAGCAAAGTGATATGTCAACCCCTTCTTGCCAGTATAACAGCGCATACAACTATTAAGATACGTGCAATGCGAATTTATAGGAAGTGCAACAGAGAATTTAGTGTGAGCCTAATAAACGCGACTCTATTTACAATTAATATCTTAATTATTTGTGTTGTCGAATTTTGACACCATTTCATTGTTTGTTCATAATATTTATAATTGTCAGTTTTTCTAAAAGTATTAATATTTTAAAGAGATTAATGTGGTATAAAAAAGACATGTTTTAACGTTAACAAAATATAGTAGTATTCTTATATTTTAAGAATAACAATATGATACATTTATACTGCGCTAAAATGCTTTACATATGGAAAGAGGAATTCTTCTCAACCACCACCAATAAAGTTTACAAATTATTCTTTAGAAAAAAGGTGTTTAAACCCATGCGGGTGTACAGTTGGCATATGATATCTTTTTTATTTCGTTTTTACATATTTATATTTATAAAATCTTTAATAATAGGCTACCTTTCTTGCGCATATGCAGTCAATGTTTCTATGTAATTCATAATTGTAAAAAATATTATTGTAAAATAGAATATCACTAAAATAATTTATTAAAGTAACTTAATAAAATGTCTTAATGTCACTTATGTGTTTTTTTAGTTGTTCAAACCAAAATAATTGACTTAAAATAGAACAGATATTTGTAGGTTATTATTAAGACGTAGGCTACATCTAATAAAATAGCGAACAGAGAAACTGTGCCTTTTGCGGACGAAAAACACCTCCGAAATGTTGAGTTTATGAATATTTACAATATGTACTTTGTGAAACGTGTGTGTAAAATAATCAATTTTATAACATGTGGCTGTAGACACAAACACGCCGCATCGCCTTCCAGATATCTTACACGTTTGCATTCAACACTTTTCAAAACTTATTTATATTAAATCTAATTAATAATTATAAATTATGACATGAGAAAATTAGAAGTGTGCAAAAGAGCAAATTCAGATATTGTTAATTAAAGCGGTTTTATACACCTTTCTGCCTTGTTTAAATTAACAAGCATTTTATTTGCCACTGTCAACACGATTTGTGAATGATTTAATGATTTATTACAGAAACTTCTATGAAGCAAAGCTATTGTACTAAGCATCTTTATATATATAAATTTATATATATGTTATAAATGTTGTAAAAAAATATATTAGTATTCTTATATATTAAGAATAACAATATGATACATTTATATTGCGCTAAAATGCGTTACATATGGAAAGAGGAATTATTCTCAACCACCACCAATAAAGTTTATACATTATTCTTTAGAAAAACGCCTCCGAAGTGTTGAGTTTATGAATATTTACACTTACAATATATACTTTGTGAAATGTGTGTTTAAAATAATAAATTTCATAACTGTAAAGACAAACACGCCGCATTGCATGATTTTATAAATTCTGAGGTCCATATAGGTATTTTCCAGGGCATGCACCCCAGGAAAAAAAGCTTCTTATTTCCCTGCTCTACATATATGAATTTTAATACATCAGAAAACCAAAGAATCAAATACCTATAGATTTCAAACCATGTCAGTATGCAGAAGACTTGTGTTGGTCATTAGGAATACATTGTAATAATTATTTTACCATCCTGGGCACACTGCTGCACACTTTCTCTTCTTTTGTTATTTATTTAACTTTAATGACTTCAACAGGTACTGTTTATTAGGCTTTAAGACTGAATGCAATAAAATGTTCAAGCCAAAATATGAACATTTAAACTCCGTGCACGCGCGATACGGGTGGATGAAGCGTTGTACCGCGCACGTGATGCATCGCGTTTTCAAGTTCAAGCTTAGCAGAAGTCCAGTGCAACAAAGGGAATCTAATCATTATACAGGTAAAAACATATCTTCAAGAATTAAAGGGTGGCGTTGAATGTTGTTAATAAACATGCTGAATAACAGAAAGTGAATTACTGGAGGGAGAGAAAGCAGCGCATTAAATTTGGACACCCAAGTGCTCAGCTGCAGGACGTCACCTTGACAGTCACTACGGTTTCATATTTCTCGTCAATAAACTGCTGTATAATAGTCAGCGTTTGATTACTTACATCTCTCTTGCACTTCCACTAACTGCGCATCTGACCTCTGTGTTGCACCTCTGTCTGCCTGGTTTGATTTTATTGGTCATCTCGGTTTCATTTTGACTTTATCTTACTTAATAGACCCTTTAACTGTTTGTACACCATGATGACATGGCACCGTATGCGTGCGCATTTAGGCAACGGAGGTATGGCAAGAATCAGCAGTGAAGCAACCTACCCATTACACAAAAAATTCACACGGCCGTGCCGCTCTCAGTGTGTCTGCATCTATGAACAAAATGTGCACCACCTGCATGCAGAGAGCACGCGCGCTGCCTGCACGACATCTAATGACTGCAGTCCAACATTGGTTTGGATGTTGGGACCGTACCAGTACAGCTCAGCAGTGGTGTAGTCTATAGGAACTGTAAAGGATTTCCGTATACCCGCTAAAAATAGCGTGAGGATGCGTAACAGCATGGTTTTGTGACATTTCAAACTTTTAGTAATAGTGAAGCACTGACCATTAGCATGCTACACTTGCTACTTTAGCGGGTTGAAATGCATATACATATTAGGCTATATATTTGGTGTGTTTGACTTTCTGCCAAACTGCGCGATCCGATCGGCATATGAAATTACTATATCGGCGCGAAAGTGACTGGGGAGCAGAGTGGTGTGGCGCTACAAAAACCCACAGGCGAGTGACAGCAAAGTACCGCGAGAGCGATTCCAGTTATCACGTGGATAAATCCGCTTTGAATCGCTCTCGCGGTACTTTGACATCACCAAGAGATCTGCTTAGTGCAAATGAAGTGTAACCTGCAGTGTAGCTGCTCACGCGACACTGTAAACAAACAGTCCATGTGTAGAAGTGAACGAGTGGAGCAGTGCTGCAGAGTTAACAACGCACATGTGAGTAAACAACATTTAAATCATCAGTCCAGTTTATTACTTTATCTGGAGGTAAGGCTCCAAATGCAATAAATAATATTAACAGATAATATCTATTGAAAGAGTGGATATTTTCTCCTTCAATGCATGTGTTAGCCACGGATTGAAGATTGTAAACAGTTTATTTAATTTTAATTAACAGTTGAGTAACTTTTGGCACTGAGTTAGATGTTAATTAACACTAAACCAGTCTAAAAATTTGTCCAGTTTCCCCAGCTGTAAACCCATTGGCTGTTTAAGTCTTTTTTTCTTATAATAAACTGATAACACATTCAGTTTATGTGTTTGTGAGTACACTTTCAGAACGCTCTCAGTTACATGAAGTTCCATAATGTATGCATCTGTGAGTGTAGTGGTGCGTATGGGGTGTTGTGCTGGGACGAATGAGCATAAGGGTGAGAGGGAAAACAAAAATCTAGACTATACCACTGCAGCTAAGTCACTACATTGACATGGCAGATGGACAGAATGCCATTTTGTTCTGGGCACTCTTCCTTCACTCTTTCAAGTAGCCTTGGCAGTGCCTGCTTCTAGTGCTACAGTGGAGCGAGTTTTCAGCCATGGTGGCATCATGGCCAATTTGATCTTTTGCAAATGCAATGCAGTATAGGGGCCTCCCTCCACCTGTCCACAGCACGCATTTTATTTCTGTGGTAAGAGGACTTGACATGACTCGAAACTAAAATGGTAGGACTTTGGACTCAACTTGAGACTTGTTGGCTTTGACTTTTGACTTGACTTGGGACTTGCCTCATCTTTGACTCGACTTGACTCAGGACTCAAAGGCAAAGACTTACTTGTGACTTGCATAACAATGACTTTGTCCCACCTCTGCTTATAAGACGTCACATGCCGATTGGTCTGCGCGGCGCAGCAAGAAGCCACATGAGCGCTGAGCGTTGAGTCAAATTATAAGACAAGCGTAAGAAAATAACCGAGGTCTGGTCAGGGATTTAACCCAACACAAAAGTGAAAATGATAGCAATGACTCTTTAGATAAGATCTATAGACATGCACGTCAGTGTTTTATTTGTCTGGAGAAAAGGACAATTTGATATCCAAAATAGTGTCCAACACAATACTTACTCTATCATTATATTCAAATAAGTAGGGCCTACATGCACTGCTATCAAACGTGATGTGTTTTTGGTGTTTGTTGTAATCTGGAACTTGGTGTATTTCAAATGTGTTTGTAAAGTGTCTCCACATGGAAACGGAATGCCCTCCCCCCGCACAGTCCTGCAATGAGAACCAGAAAAACCGGTTTCTAACCATTTTATTTACATGTGAATGGTGAGAGCACCCCCTCAGGAGCTGTAGCAGGGTTTTTGCGGGGTCTTTATAAGCTTAAGCCAGGACTAAGCCTTCGTTTAAATAGGAAATATAACTAGTTTTAACAAACATGCCTTACTAAAAACATTATTTGTCTGCATTTTGAGGCAAAACAAAGGGCATGGCCATCCGGACCTCGTTAATTTTCTGACGCGTGTCTTGTTTGACTCAATGCTCAGCGCTCGTTTGACGACTTGCGGCGCCACGCAGCACCATCGGACGGCATGTGACGTCTTAGCACCACGAGACAGTAGGCCTACAGTATGCTTTTGAATAGATCTCGCGGTAGTGTGATGTCACAGGCCAACGGGTTTGCGCTGCGCCCCATTAACCCTGTAAGACCCAAATATAGAAAAAATGAGCAAAAAAATTTTTGACCTCCCAGATATTGTTTTAGGAGGACTCTGATGTAGAAATGAAAGAGTTTTCTGATTTTTTACGTTTTAGTAAGTTTTTAGGAAAATGTTGTAAATTTGCAACATTGGGCATTGCTGGGAGCAGATCTTCTGTGTTTGTACTCACTTTGTCTGAACAGATATACAGAACATTTAAGCATTCATTTGCAGGGTTGATTGCTTACTTAGCCCCATAACAGTACATATCATGAGTAATAACCACACAACAATCATAGTTTTATGAATAAGCATTTATTAATAAAAAATATTGGGAAAAAAATATTTACAAAACTTTTCGTAAAAAAAAACTGTGGTTTGAAGCAGTCTGTGTTCACTTACAGTGATAGTCCCTAAAACAGTTATTTTCATCTGTTAAGCACAGGCAAACATTGCACTTGATACACAGTGTGTTTGTGTATCCATTGTTGCAGTGTCTGCAACGTCCTCTCTTTGACTTTTCTGGGAAATGTGCAATCATGTCTTTGCGTACATCCAGTGGGGCGTGGTCCGATGACCTCTTGGCTGGGGGACTCACATCTGTTGAGGATGGTCTCTTCTGAGGAACCAAAGGCCTCCCTGATGTCACCGTCTTTGTGAATGTGTCTTACTTGAAGATGGTCGCCCTCTCTTGGGTGTTGTGTTGTGTGTGTTTGTCACACCCCGAGGCGGACCCAAATAGACTAAAGGGTCACACCCCTCTTAACTCTTCCACCTCGAGGAGTTTCCCAAGACCACCCCAATGACCAGACAGACGAGTATACTACTATTAAAACAGACTTTATTAAATATTTAAAAAGGGAAAAAGGGGAAGGGAAAAAGGGAAACTTAAAACTAATGTGGCTCTTCTTTGCCTCCAGGGCCACTTGGGGAAAGGACTGGGGACCGGGGCTCTGGCCCAGCAATCCGTGGCGCGCTCCGCTTCTCCTGGAGGCAGAATCAAACACAGTCAGACCAGGGTAAGTACTCCTTTGCTACTCACAGTACTGGGGGATCCTCGTTCCCACACAGAGCTTCACTGATGCAGGTAGGTAGTTGCTATAATCACAGCACCGGTTTATCCCACAGGTTGTGTTACTCACAGTGCCGGGGGATCCTCGTTCCCACACAGAGCTTCACTGGTTCCGGTAGGTAGTTGCTGTAAGCACAGTACAGGTTTAATTCACAGGTGGCGTTACTCACAATGCCGGGGGATCCTCGTTCCCACACAGAGCTCCACTAGTTCAGGTAGGTAGTTGCTATAAGCACAGCACAGGTTTATTTCACAGGTTGCATTACTCACAGTGCCGGGGGATCCTCGTTCCCACACAAAGCTTCACTGGTTTCAGGTAGGTAGTTGCTATAAGCACAGAACAGGTTTATTTCACAGGTTGCGTTACTCACAGTGCCGGGGGATCCTCGTTCCCACACAAAGCTTCACTGGTTTCAGGTAGGTAGTTGCTATAAGCACAGCACAGGTTTATTTCACAGGTTGCATTACTCACAGTGCCGGGGGATCCTCGTTCCCACACAAAGCTTCACTGGTTTCAGGTAGGTAGTTACTATAAGCACAGAACAGGTTTATTTCACAGGTGGCGTTACTCACAGTGCCGGGGGATCCTCGTTCCCACACGAAGCTTCACTGGTTTCAGGTAGGTAGTTGCTACATACAGTGGATTTTGCTACAGTGTCAGTGTACCGTATTCCTTCGCCCTTCCAGTATGGCTGTCCGGGCGTCGTAGGGACTAGTGAGTCCGATGACCGGAGCCGAACGCTTCCCAAACTCCCCCTCCTTCTTCCACGACCGGGGTCCCGAGCTGGGGCGAACTTTCGTCGAGGCTCCGTTCACCACAAGCTTCTGTTGACGAGGTCAGTACACACACCGTTACGACCCACAATCCGCACGGTACACACTTGATACTACTCACTGTGTTCTACCACTGTCTGTTCTGTGTACAAACGAAGCTTCTCGTTGTCACACCCCGGGCACAGGGCTTGGTTTTCTCTCTCTCTGTAGGACTCAGGCCACAACGGATGTCGTCCTCTCGTGACTCGTCGGAGGCTCGGCAGTTTGAACGCTACAAGCACAGCATATACACAGCAAGTAAAGCGTAAACACCATCAGCCAGTGAAACTCACCCACAGCACTCTTATACAATTTCACGTGAATTTTAGATCGTCCTTGCCACCGGACTACGACGACCTCGAGAGGATGGTTGGGTAACAACTGGATCACAATTGAGGAAGAGATATGTGATGTTCACAGGCCCGGCGTGTTGGTTATCACTCCCCTGGCTCACCTGCACTTCCTTTTTCCCACAGGGCCACTGACTTACTGGTAAACGGTGCGTCGTCCGTGCTTCCGGTCAACCCGCGGCTCACCCACGCTTTCCTCTCCAGTGGGGCCAGGGACCTCAAGAAACACAAAAAGCACACACCAGGACAACTCTTCATACAAGTTATGTACAGATAAGTACCACCACGGTTACTCACGCTTTGTTTCCCATAACCTCGGTTCACTGCGTTCTTGATGGCTCTGTGTCCACTCTTTCTCCCTGAAACTCCACAATATTCCTTCGTCAGCTGATTGTCTCTTTCTCTCTTCCCCAGGAGAGCGATCCAACCAGCGTGGTCCGTCTGCAAAGCAGCAACACAGCGTACACAAATTACCACCAGCACGTTCCGGTGCAGTGTTCCTTTAAAATCCACCGCTCCGTCCTTTTCGCCCTTCTTGGCTGCCGCACTCTTTCCATGTGCTATAAGCACCTCCGTGGATCGACGGCACCCTCCGGCTCCTCTAAAAGGACGGAGCGTGTGATCGGTGTCTGCCCTAGGCAGTGTAGCAACTCGTGCCCAAAACGACTTCCCTCTTTGGGCTTCTTTGGGCCTTTTTATGTCCGTTGTCTCTGTTCCATCCTCCAATCATGAGTACTCAGCTTGAATGGTCACACCTGTTGCTCGTTTATCCATCATCTGTGTCGCTAGGGAGACCAGGAAATAAAATGGTGCAGTTAAAAATCGGGCCCGGGCGGAAACCATCTTCACGGAACCTTTCTCCGCCACTTTTGGTTCCCGCCCTCCCATAGTCACCTGGTGACATGTTCACCAGAATGAGAGAGGATGCAAGTTGTGCCTGAAACTGTCTCCTGTTCAGTATCTCTTTCTTGGTCATCTTCAGAGCTTTACAGTCCCGATTGTAGAGGAGCCAGGCGTTAATCACAGCAAGGATGATGGTGTGCCAGAAGATGTACAAGTACCAGCGACGGGATATCATGGGGAACTTGTACTTGGCAGCAAATGAGTCGCGCATATATTGCTTGATGTTACTGAATCTCCCCTTGAAAGGAATCATCATTTCATCCACAGAGTTGTGCTCTTCGGGTACCACCTGCAGGCATCTCTCCCTGAATGAATTCAGCCATGGTCTGAGTTTCCAGAGTTTGTCCTTCTTTTCCATCTCTGACACAGTCAAGTTGTTTACAAAGTGTAATGAAGTCAACAGAGATTGGAATCTGTTGCAGGACATCACATCAGAAACAGGAGTGTACCGTGTGTCTGTCTCCCAATACATGCGGACTCCAGGCATTTGCATTAGGCCCATCTTCAGGTACATGCCAAGCATCTTCTCAATTTTCTTACTATTGGTGTTGACAGATGTACCACTTTTTTGCAAGCTGTACTCATCAGAGACGCAAGAGAGAGAGACGCAAGAGAGAGAGACGCAAGAGAGAGAGACGCAAGAGAGAGAGACGCAAGAGAGAGAGACGCAAGAGAGTGGCCACACTGTTGTCGGAGCTCCGTCGAGATCATCATCTAAATCCTATTTTTCTACTATCTTGTTCCTATCTATATAATATAACTCACTAGTTCATCTTAGGAATACCTTACCGTGACGATTATTTAACAGTATCAGTAACTGAAACGATTTATCGCTGGTAAACACCCAGTATTAGCATATAGCCCGCTAGCGTAAACAAACGGGGAAACGCTGCTCCGTGCATTGGAGCTCCGTCGAGTTCATCATCTAAATCCTATTTTCTTACTATCTCGTTCCTATCTATATAATATAACGTACAAATTTATCTTAGGAATACTTTACCGTGACGATTATTGAACAGTATTAATAAGTAAAACGATCTGTCACTAGTAAACACCTAGTGTTAGCATATAGCCTGTTTGTTTACTGTAAATCTGCCTTCCTTTTCGATCTAATGGCGGACACATCCGATGTATGTTTTTCAGACCTTTCCTCACCAGAGCGGGAAGCTGTGGAGGAGTTGTTGCCCGCCATTCGCACCAGACGGTACAGCTTGCCACACATCACCCTGGCTCCAGGCACCCGGAGACGACCAAGGCATGCAACGAGCGAGCACCCATCTCGATGCAGCTTCACGGACCGCGTTCGGGCGAACGGAGACGCTATCGCACAGCATGAAAACGGTAAGACTCCGCTTGTCATTGTAACCTGCACTACTTGCCACATGTACAGTTTAGCTTCTTCCGTCAGCACAGAGGGGTTTACATGTGTTAAATGTATTGAAGTAGTAAGGCTAACGGAGAAGGTTGCAGAACTAGAAGCGCACATCCGAACGCTCATTGAGGACGGTAAAACCGCTAATGTTTCTAACACTGTTTCGGGTGCGCCTACGGTAACGCGTAGTATACATAGCTCGGTTTCGGCAACTGAGTTAACACGGCCGACTAACTGGGTGACTATCAGGCGGCGTAGTCATATTCGATGCCCATCGAAGTCCCCCCTAGTAATTTCTAACAGATTCGACATCCTAAGCAATACACCGGCTGAGACATCTGTTAAAGGTGCCCTTGTTATTGGAGACTCGATACTAAAGAACGTGAACATTGAGGCACCAGCCACCATAGTTGACTGTATACCGGGAGCCAGATCGTCAGACATTAGATCCAAACTTAAAATGCTGGCTAATGCTAAGCGTAAGTTTTCAAAAATTGTTATTCATGCCGGCGCAAATGACACCAGACTCCGCCAGTCGGAGATCACAAAAGAAACTATTAAAGAGGTGTGTGAAATTGCAAAAACAATGTCAGATAATGTAATATGCTCTGGTCCCCTCCCCGCCTACCGGGGTGATGAAACTTATAGCAGATTAGTGTCTCTTCACCACTGGATGTCAAAATGGTGCCCTCAGCATAACGTAGTGTTTATAGACAACTGGAAGCACTTCAGGGGGAGACCTGACCTGCTAAAGAGAGATGGCCTTCATCCGTCATCGGAAGGAAATGCTATACTCTCTAGAAATCTGACCAATACTCTTAATTCTAATACAGTCTGACTACCCAGGGCCCAGGTCAGGAAACAGATAGATCGGCCTACCCGTCCATCTGTTAGCTGCTCTGACATGTCAAGATCACATATATCGCAGAACTTAGAGTCTATCTTACCAGAGTATCAACACATTTCAACTGTGTGCGTTCCTCGAACAAACGAATACAGAGCACCGTTTACCTCGTCTCGTACAAATCTTACTAACATAAAATTAGAAAACAATACGTTTACATATGAACCTCGAATGTTAAAATTCGGCCTTCTTAACATTAGATCGCTTACCAATAAGGAACCCATTGTCAATGAAATAATTACTGACCTAAACTTAGATGCACTCTCTTTAACAGAAACCTGGCTTAAAGCAGACGATTACATTAGTTTAAACGAATCCACCCCACAAGACTACTATTACAAACATGAACCGCGATTAAAGGGGAGAGGGGGTGGTGTAGCTACAATATACAACAACATTTTTAAAGTTAACCAAAAATCTGAACTAAAATTTAATTCATTTGAAATAATGCTATTAAATATGGAAATAACTGATAGTAACCATAAACAGCTTTCTTTTGTCCTTGCTACAATCTATAGACCTCCGGGCCATCATGCAGATTTTCTTAAAGAAATATCAAATTTCCTGTCTGACCTCGTAGTCACTGTAGATAAAGCTCTTATCGTTGGTGACTTTAATATACACGTTGATAACCCAACAGATACATTAGGATTAGCGTTTATAGATATTCTAAATTCTCTCGATATTAGACAAAACGTGACAGGGCCCACGCATACCCGTAGGCACACATTAGACTTAATTCTGTCACTCGGGCTCAATATTAATGATATCGAGATATCACCTCAGAGCGATGCAGTTTCAGACCATTGCCTTATCTCATACACGGTACTTCTAGATAGGATCACTCGATCCACAATATGCTACCGACTAGCCAGAACAATAATTTCAACCACTAAAGATAACTTTATTAGCACTCTTCCAGACCTGTCCCAAATGAAACATGTAGCAGATAATCCTGAAGATCTAGATATTGTAATAGAAAACCTGAACAGTATTTGTTCTAACACATTGGATGCCGTAGCTCCAATTCGAAAAAAGAGAATCAAAGAAAAAACGCCAGCTCCATGGTACGACCATCATACCGCATCCCTTAAAAAGGCTGCTAGAAAAATGGAAAGAAACTATAGAAGCACAAAGTTAGAGGTATGGCGTGCAGCATGGAAAGAGAGTGTTAAACACTACAGACAGGCTATAAAAATTGCCAGATCTACGTATCTCAGCAATCTTATTAAAGAAAATCATAATAACCCTCGCTTCCTCTTTAGCACAGTTGCGAAACTGACTAGAAATAAAGAACAAACAGAACCCACTAATAAACTCCCACACAATAGTAACGACTTCATGAACTTCTTTACTAAGAAAATTATGATTATTAGGGAAAACATTGTAGGTACCCAAGCAGCCACCACTCTACCCAGTAATATATTTAACGCTAGCTTACCATACGAACATCTTGAGTCATTTAAACCTACTACAATAGAAGAGCTATCTAAATTAGTAGCGTCATCCAAATCATCATCCTGTATATTGGACCCTGTTCCCACAAAATTACTCAAAGAGGTATTCCCTATAGTGTCTAACCCAGTACTAAATGTATTTAACTCATCACTAGAATTAGGCTACGTTCCAACAGCTTTCAAATTAGCAGTTATTAGACCGCTCATTAAAAAACCAAACCTTGACCAGGGAGATCTAAATAACTTTAGACCAATCTCAAATCTCCCTTTTCTTTCCAAAATATTAGAAAAAGTAGTGGCAAGCCAGCTACGTACATTCTTAGCAAATAATAGTACATATGAAAAGTTCCAATCAGGATTCAGGCCCCACCATAGCACAGAGACAGCGCTGCTTAGAGTTACAAATGACCTTCTCCTAACATCTGATCGTGGCGAAATATCACTCCTTATATTATTAGATCTTAGTGCAGCCTTTGACACAATAGATCACACAATCTTACTTAATAGGCTAAAAAACTATGTTGGCATCAGTGGTCAAGCGCTAGCCTGGTTCAGATCGTATCTAACCAATCGCTATCACTTTGTTTATGTAAATGAGGAGGAGTCACATCACTCCCTGGTTAAATACGGCGTACCGCAGGGATCAGTTTTAGGTCCTATCCTGTTCTCATTATATATGTTACCTCTGGGAGATATCATCAGGAATCATAACATACAGTTTCACTGCTACGCAGATGACACACAGCTTTACATCTCCTCACATCCTAGCGAAACATACCATTTTTCTAAGCTATCAGACTGCATCAGCGATATAAGTGACTGGATGGCACATAACTTTCTTATGCTAAACTCCAATAAGACAGAGATACTTGTTATCGAACCGAATCGCTACAAAAATAATATGACAGACTACAAGTTGCCCATAGATGGCTGCACTGTGGTGCCAACCTCCTCGGTTAAGAATTTAGGTGTGATGTTCGACAGAAATTTATCCTTCGACAGCCATATCTCCAACGTCTGCCGCACAGCATTCTTCCACCTTAGAAATATCTCAAAAATACGCCATATGTTGTCTGCATCAGATGCAGAGAAGCTTATCCACGCTTTTATGACCTCTAGAATAGATTATTGTAACTCGTTACTCGGAGGATGCCATGCAAATCAGGTAAACAAGCTTCAGCTAGTTCAAAACGCTTCTGCGAGAGTTCTTACTCGATCTAAGAAGTATGACCGCATAAGCCCAATTCTGGCATCTTTACACTGGCTACCAGTTAAATATCGTATACAATTTAAAATATTACTAATCACCTACAAAGCCTTAAAGGGCCTAGCACCCTCATATCTTAGAGAATTATTATCAGAATACAATCCATCACGTGCATTGCGGTCACAAAATTCTGGCCTCTTAATAATCCCTAAAATATCAAAAGTGTCTAAAGGTGGCAGATCCTTTTCCTACTTAGCCCCTAAGCTATGGAATGATTTACCAACCGACGTCCGAAAATCAGAGACAGTAGATAACTTTAAATCTAGACTTAAAACTTTTCTCTTTAACAAGGCATTTGCATAGTTTGTTTTAGCAATAGTACTTATCTCCCAATAGCTAGCTTGTACAACCTAATAAATTAATGAATAAATTAAAACCTTTTTTCGTCAACACTCCAAAGCATGGTAAATGTCATTAATACTCTTTAGTAATATGCTGAAACTTTGAATTGGTTGTCGATTGAGTCTTAATTGCCAAATATGGTCGGTTTGCAATTTTGGCCTTTTTCCCATGGCCTTAAAATAGTATGTCATACAGAACCGTTTGTCACTGTATGTTAGTATTAACGACGGCAGTGGGGCCTCTGGCCTTAGTCAAACGAGTTCTGTTTCTGTTTCTAAAATCATCAACTATATGTAATACACTTATTTCCCAATAGCTAGCTTGTACAACCTAATAAATAAATAAATAATAAATTAATGAATAAACTAAAACCTTTTTTTCGTCAACATTCCAAAACATGGTAAATGTCATTAATACTCTTTAGTAATATGCTGAAACTTTGCATTGGTTGTCGATTGAGTCTTAATTGCCAAATATGGTCGGTTTGCAATTTTTGGCCTTTTCCCCTGGCCTTAAAATAGTATAAAGAACCGCTTGCCACTGTACGTTAGTATTAACGACGGCAGTGGGGCCTCTGGCCTTAGTCAAACGAGTTCTGTTTCTGTTTCTAAAATCATCAACTATATGTAATACACTTATTTCCCAATAGCTAGCTTGTACAACCTAATAAATAAATAAATAATAAATTAATGAATAAACTAAAACCTTTTTTTCGTCAACATTCCAAAAACATGGTAAATGTCATTAATACTCTTTAGTAATATGCTGAAACTTTGCATTGGTTGTCGATTGAGTCTTAATTGCCAAAGATGGTCGGTTTGCAATTTTTGGCCTTTTCCCCTGGCCTTAAAATAGTATACAGAACCGCTTGCCACTGTACGTTAGTATTAACGACGGCAGTGGGGCCTCTGGCCTTAGTCAAACGAGCTCTGTTTCTAAAATCATCAACTATATGTAATACACTTAACCAGCAATAGTTAGCCTGCCCGGAACCGAGCTGACTAAAATCCACATTACTGTGTAACACTTGCTTTTTATGTGAACGGCCCCTACGCTAATAAGATTTTGTTTCTCTCTCCCTGTCTCGTCCTCGATCACGAGGACAATAAGACAAACAGATCCAGTTCCGGTAAATGTGAAAGTCGGCACACCACTGATCTACTGGCTGTTCTTCAACGTGATGTCCAGCTGATGCCTGACCAAAGACCACCGGCAGAACCCGCTTAATCTCCGCTTAATCTCCTTCCGTTTCAATGTGTATATATATATATCTCCCAAGGGTTTTTTCCTCCTAGGACTTTTTTTTTACTTCCCCGGAAAAAATTCCGGGGTTTTTTTTCTCCTAGGGGGTTTTTCAACCCGGGGAGGCAGCCTTTTTGGGCTTAACTTCTATACGTTACATTAGTAATACGTTTGCTTATAATGTTGATTTATAGCCGCAGCAAATTTAGCTGCTTGTGCTATCGTGTATTATGTTATGCTATCTGTCGATTTTCTGTGCTTTTCACTACATCTATTATGTAAAGCTGCTTTGATACAATTACCAAATTGTGAAAAGCGCTATATAAATAAAATTGAATTGAATTGAATTGAATTGAATTTGTGTTTCTTGTCAAAGCCTCAATCATGTCTTCTGTCACAAACTTTTGGAAGTATGCCAGTGGGGTAAGGAGGGAGGTGGCATCATTGGTAATTTCTGAACCAGAGAAATCGGTATTGGGACTGATAAAATCCTTTTTCAGCCAGCGAAATCTGTCCCGGGGCACAGTGTGTTTAATTGGTTGGGGCTTGATTTCCACATCATCATTGGCTGGGCAGTCAATGGGTTGGTGGTTTTCTTTGTCCATTTCACCTGCATCTTCATTCTCTGAGTCACTTGAATCAGTGTCGTCTGAGTCGATTTCAAAATCGCTATCTCCATTTTGGACAAAAGCAATCACATCCTGCACACTGAATAAAATACCTTTCTGCGCTGGTGGCATTCTGAAATGGAAAAAGTAAAAAAAAAAAAGAAGTTAAATATGTGAATAATACATATGGGTCTTACATTGTAGTAGATAAACTGAAAGAATAGACAGGGTATTAGACCATGTGGGTAGAAATCTAAGTATTGCCATTAGCATGCCCATAAGTATTATAATTTCAATGAAGTGATGCAGCCTATTATGCTCTCTACTTATCATACTAAAGGAACACATGTATCCCCCCAGAGCACTTACAGGTTCACATTCAAGACCATTCGCACCTGTCCCTGGACAATGCAACAGGCATCCCAAAAATTCCAGAACATTCAGAATCTGTTTTTCTATCTCCTAATGCTACTAACAGCTGCTTGGGCAACATTGAGAAAAAATGGCTCAGGATCATTTAGAAGTTAAAAAACAAACAAAAAAACTACAAAGATACAGGGAGTTTCAAATACTGCTTTAGATGCTGAAGTTTCAAATATCCCATAACATTTTTTCTTGTGTTTAATAATGGTCTAAGCTAAACTAAGTAAAACAATTAACAGAAAAACACATTTAGAGCTTAGTTACAATTAATCATGTAACACTACATTTCTACTACATTTATTTTTCAATTTGTAATCATTTGAAAAGTGCAGTGTCCTTATGTAATGTGTAAGGTGCACAGCGTATTTTGACTACCATTCTGACCCAATGTTGTAGAATTACAACATAGACATAACAAGCTCTAAATCAAATTTGATGAAAGTTTTCCAAAATAACTAAATATGTACATGTTCTAGACATTGTAATAAACACCCAAAAAAAAATATTTAAGCAATTGTCACACCGAGGGGCTGGCTGTCAATAGGCTAAAGCCACGCCCCTCTTCAACTTCCACCTCGAGGAGGTCCCCAAAGCCAACCCAATGACCAGACAGCAACAAGGACAGGTAAGTATAAAAATAATTCTTTATTGATTTAATAAATAGTTAAAATGTTCTTGGAAAATGGGGAAGGGGGAATTAAAACTAATATCCGTCTCTGCCCTCCAGGTGGGCCGCGGACAGGGAACAAGGGGCAACGGAATGTCCAGGACACTGAGGACCAGGGGGGAGGCGTGGGACTCAGGCTCCAACCTGGTCTCTGCTATCCGTGGCGCGCTCCTTTGTCCTCCTCTCTGCTGGACACAGCGTCCCGTAAGTACAGGTTTCTTCGATCTCTCCTCAGGTTATTCACTCTCTCGCTGTTCTCTCCTTCACAGGTATCAACTTGGACACAGAAGCACAGTTAATCGGCTTTGAATGGCTCTCACCTCTCTGCTGGACTCAGCGTACCGTAAGTACAGGTTTCTTCGATCTCTCCTCAGATTATTCACTCTCTCTGTCCTTCCCTTCACAGGTATCAACTTGGACACAGAAGCACAGTTAATCGGCTTTGAATGGCTCTCACCTCTCTCTCTGCTGGACACAGCGTACCGTAAGTACAGGTTTCTTCGATCTCTCCTCAGATTATTCACTCTCTCTGTTCTTCCCTTCACAGGTATCAACTTGGACACAGTGTCTAGTGGAGCAAGTCGTCCCTACGTGGCGTCGGGGGCGAACCCTCTCGACGGCTGTGCGGTGGCAGGGGGGTGGGATAGCGCAACGTCTCACCGGGCCGAGCGCTTCCCTTTCCTCGCTGCCGTCAGGCGTTCGAACGCTGGACAGGGGCGCCCCTTTGTAGAGGCCACGGGACGATGAGATCGCTTCACCTCGCTCTCTGCAACAATAAGACTCGCACAGTTGACAGTATTGAATGATAATAGCCACCAATCGTACTCACAATGCTGCTGCTTCTCCAGCTCTTCGTTTCCGCTCGCCACACCCACCAAATGTCTAGGCGGGCAAGGATCGTCCCGGGGCACAGTGCTACTTTCTGGGATCCGAAACACGCTCACAACATATGTAAAGTTGTATTAAGCTAAGGCCGGCAGCCTCTTGGTCTTCCCTTAGCGAAGTGTGTGAAGGCGGGGGTCTGTCAGACAGGACATACAGCAATCCACAGCAACCCACAGCAACGTACAACACCACGTCAAAATTAAAGGTTTTCACAGCACAAAAACTCACCCACCACGCTCAGTGCACAAAAAGGACTCCCGTCTTCCTTCGCTTCACTTCAGGCAGATCTGGCGATCGATAATGCGGCCCAGCTAGTGGTGTCGTCGTTGTGGCTGCTTCGGTAAAACGTCCACTCGGCTCACCCACCACGCTATTATAGGGGCGGGGCCGTTTTCTTCCTCCTGGAAGAGTCTAACATACAGTTAGAACGATACACAAGACATTTACAACTTGCACTTGGTACTCACAACAATGTCAGTTTCAATCCCCGGTTTCTCTTGGTCTCCATTCACCAAACACTCCGTGTGTTTTCCAACCTTTAAGGTTCGGGATGCCTTCGTAAGTATACTAAGGTAATCAACAAGACTTCGGATCAACGTTTCTAAAAAGCCTCCGTTGCAGTGCTCCTTTAACTCACAGCCCCGTCCTTTTCGCCTCCCCTGGCTGCCGCACTCTTTCCTCTCGCTATAAGCGCTCTTGTGGATCAACGGCGCCCTCCGGCTCTTCCAAGGACGGGGCGTGTGGTTCAGTCTGCCCTAGGCAATAAAAAGGCGCTCATGCCCGAAACAACAACTCTCTTGTGTGCTGCTACAGCTCCATTTATGTGTCCCGTCCTCATCTCTTCCTCTAATCAGAGCTGCTACCTAAATGGGCTGCACCTGTGGCTCGTTTCTTCCTGATTTGTGTTGCCAGGGAGACTGGGAAGTGAAAGGTGCACTTAAAAATTCTGTCCGGACGGAACCTCTCCTCTCCCTTTTTGGTTCCGCCCTAAGTCACCCTGTGACACAATGTTACTTACTTTAATCCTGACAAATCCAGTCATGCAAAAAAAGGAGATGAGCTCAGCGGGAAGTTTGCAGGTAGAGTGAGTTCATAGCCAGATGACCGGACCTATAAACACTTCTTCTATCCAATAGGATTTTGAGGACAAACAATAGGACCCATTAACTATGTAAATGTGGTTTTGAGAGGAAAAAAACATTTGCAGGCATTTTTTTAAATTGTTAAAAGTGATGTTGTAAATTTGCAACCGTGGGTCTTACAGGGTTAAGTAAGATAAAGTGAAAATTATTCCTAGATGACCAATAAAATCATACCAGGCAGACAGCAAAGGAGGAAGGATACCTCAATTAAGGGAAGTAATAGGTTAAATTGGGCCGGAGCGCAGCTCCGCCTCCTCGGGTCCACAACACACCTTGCCGGAGCCGTCTCCTTCAGCAACAGGGTTTGACGCAAAGCGAATAATAACGTTTTCATAGGCTTCAAACTCGTGCTTGGGGGGCACCCTCGACAAAAATCATTTAGAGAAAATCATGCTTCTCAGAGGTCCACTGTGTTTTTAATCCCGTCTGAATCGGCGATGTCTGTGTTTTTCTCTGACGACCTCTGTAATCTGTAAATTTCAGAGCATTTTACCTACTGTTTTTCGCCGAACTCAGAGGTCATCTGAGAAATGTTATCCCGTCCGGATGAAGACGTCTGTGTTTGCCTTGACGTTCGTATAAAACAAGTCAATAATATTGTCACCCCTCGTAGGACACGTCACCATTTGTTTAAAAGATGGTAAGGTGGTAGAGAGAGAGCAGTGATTAAAGTCCCCATTCAAATTAACTAACACATCTGGAGAGGAGTAATTCGTAATTCTTAAAATTGTCTCAGTGGCACACTTCCCATTACCCGATGGGGGGATATACACCACCATGACAATAACATGGGAGAACTCCCTAGGTAGGTAGTAGGGTCCACAGCTCACCGCAATGAGCTCAATATTCGGGTCACAAACTCTTTCTTTTACCGTAACATGTTGGGTATGACACCAGCGGTTGTTCACATACTGTACAGACAGACACCTCCACCTTGCTTCTTACCCGTACTTGCTTGGTCTCTGTCCATCCTGTGAAGTGCAAAACCTTCCATCTCCAGATGAGAATCAGGTATCCTAGCAGACAGCCACGTCTCAGAAAAACAGAGTAAGCTGGTTTGCTGAAACATGCGATCGAACTTCAAACATGCTGTCAATTGTTACGCCTTATTGACAAGAGAGTGGACATTCTCCATAATAACCGAGGGTAAAACGGGTTTATAACCCCGACAGCGGTTTCTGACCCGGACACCTCCTCTGCTGCATCTCTTCCTTTCTTTGGCCCTGGGCTTGATTTCTGATAGATCAACATCGGGATCCAATGGGCTTGATGCTGAAAACCGCAACTGAAGAAGCTCATGCCGGCTGTACACTATGACAGACAGGCCCGGCTCTCTCATCATGTGAAGTGTTTGTGCAGCTTTCCAAACAATCAGTATCCACAGCCACAGGAGGCAACCAAGTGTACAGTTATAAAGTGAAACCATAATCATGTAAACTGGGATCGATCAAGCTAATAATCCACAGTTTGAAATACTTCCAAACAACTTTAAAACACGTAAAACACAGACGATCACACGCACAGGGGTAGCAGAGTCGCCACCGAGGTGGGCGGCGCCTCGTATGCGAATTAACATTTATATGTTAATTCGGTCTTTTCCACAATAACCTCCCTCCAGTAGGTTGTGGTCTCTGCATGCCTCTTAGAGGCTTCCCAGTGCTTGGCTAGTATTTTTATGGATTTTGCCTCGCTAAAGGTTTCTAACACAGTCAGTTTCTGTGGGGGTTTGCAGAGGGACCCTTAGTGTCACATCATCGACACAACGTCAAGTGAGGGACAGAAAGGGAACATCTTAGTTATGTATGTAACCTCCGTTCCCTGCCTGACTGACCGCTGATTGGCCATTACTATTTCGGCTCCTCAGCATTCAAATCTAATGGATGAGCATACCGTTCTCCTGTTATACCCAGAAGTCTGGGCAGAGTGACGATATGCATATTTAATTCGCCAATGTTTATTTATCATTCATTGGCCATTTTTAGTTAGTAAAGATTCAAGTATTATTACCTTTTGTTTCATGTAATGCTTAACTAATTAAGTAGTGGTGCTGTGAGATCCAAATTTAATATCTTGTATGACTTCCATGAGCTTGAAGGACTGCATCCATGCGGTTTGGCAAGGATTCATACAATGTATTGATGAAGTCATCAGGAATAGCAAAGAAAGCAGTCTTGTAGGGCTGGGCGGTATGACGGTATATTCCGTTACCGCGGAATGCAAATAAGTGGGCGTGGCTAACTCTGCCCTCCAGCATGTTCGACTGAGTGTGACGGAGAAACATGTAAAATAGTTCTAATACTTTATAAAAAATGAATGAGATATTTGTGTAATTTTTATAATAAGTGCCAGTGAATCCACCGCAGGTCACGCAGCGAGACTCTTGTCTTGCTCCCTCTCGCGCTCTCTCTCGCACTCTCTCTCTCTCTCTCCTCATGCAGCAGCCGGCCGGTCTCTCGCGTTCAGAGGTCTCTCTAGGCAAGCGCAAGGAGCTGCGACGCCAAATAAAGAGTTCTTCTCGCACATAATGCTAATAGTTGTAAAGTTTTCTGAACTTTAAGCAAGCTAAGACAAAACTCCCGTTTATATCAGTGATACGTGCGCTGCTGGAGTGACGTAGTTTGACGCGCCATTTGCTTATACAAACATATTTGATCGGAAAGACAAGAAAGAGATGCAAATGTTAAGGTCTAATAGAAAGTAAAGGGCGTTAAGACCTTAAAACAAACTTCATGATCATCACATCATAGCACCTGTCACATTTATAATATCTAGACTAGAGCTTCTTTTCTCATATACAGGTATTTATCCTGTCTGTAGGTTTTTGCATATATTTTATACCTGTTCATTTTACATATTGCCTATTTTTAATGTAATGTATGCATACATTCAAAATACAATGAAGTTATACTATAGCTTCATTAGTCTATAAAATTAATAACTCAATTAAAAACAAGATTCTGTCTAATCAAGACTTAGCTGTTGTTATCTTCTGGGCATTTTCACTTTAACATTATTAACTTTAAATTGCTCATATTTTAAAACTGTGGAGAGCATTTAGTTAAAAGCTATAGTGAGTGGTGTATTTCTGTATTTTTATCTAATATTTTTATCATTAAAAAACAATATAAACTGAAAAACACGTATACCGTCATATATTCCGTTCCGTGAAATAAAATGACTCATTCCGTGAAACAGATTTTTGGTCATTCCGCCCACCCCTACAGTCTTGCATGCCTCCCAGAGTTCATCAGTATTCTTTGGTTTCATCTTCCATGCTTCGTTTTCAGAGGTGGAAGTAACGAATTACAACTACTCACGTTACTGTAATTAAGTAGTTTTTTTGTGTACTTGTACTTTTATGAGTAAATTTTGAAGTCTGTAATTTTCCTTGTACTTAAACCAACACTATGTAGTTTCCATTTTAAAAATGACTTACAGCTCCCCCATGTGGTTGAAAAGCGCAACAGTGCCTGGTATCAGACTCTCTTCTGCAGGCAGGGGGAGGGGCGGGGCTGTGTTTCCTACCCTCCACCGCCACTTTCAGAGTGTGCTTGTAGCAGCTAGGAGGCTGCTCAGGTTGCAGCAACAGTACAATTTGTCCAGTTAAAAGTTGTTCTATCACTGAAATAATTTTAGAGACATTATTTAAAGGTAAAAAAATTACATAGTGTTGCTTTAAGTACAAATTAAGTTAATTAATGTACTTCACTACTTTAAGAATCACATTCGTTACTAAGTACTTGTAGAATTTGAATTCAATAATATTCAAATCTTTGACAGCATTTTGGTATCCAATAGAAATAACTGATCGTGGGCGGGCCAATAAGAAGGCTTGTATTTTGACCAGGAGAAAAGGCGGTTTCTGGAGAGCTATTTAATCGATCCTCGCACGTCTTTGCACTGTGACATTGTATTTTAGTGTTTTTAATGTCAAATAACTTGACTGAATTGATGGCTGAATTAATTGAAAATTCACAAGAAATACCAGATGATGAGTGCCCATGGCCGCACCTGGAGGAGTTGTTCACATACAGAGGAAGGAAAGGAGACAGCGTGCAAATGCAATGCAAACTTTGTTTGCCATCTGCAGTGATTTCGGCTTACAAGACTTCAGCCTCTAATCTCAAAAAGCATATTATGGTAAGAAGACTTCTAACTATATTTATGTGATCGTTGTTTTCGTTTTTAATGTTGGGTAGACCTCACGATAAATTGACTAAAAACATCACTTGAAACATGAGCTTCAGTGTTACCTAGGTGGTGAGCACATAGACCGTAAAAAAGATTTAGCATTGTAAAATGGCACTCAAAGTTAAATATTATAACTTTTAATTGTCAACATTGTATTAATCATATTGAATCAGTGTTTTATAATAATAAACAGTCTAATAAGGACTCTTTCATCAAATTCGTCTCCTGCCAAGTCCCACTGGCGTAACAGTGGAACTGCACTGACAGTCTGTCTAGATTGCACGTGTCAGTGCTAAATGGTGATAACTTTGGAAATATAAGTAAGGTACTTTTGGAAAGCTTTCTTGTCCAATCAAATTTTTTAAACTCTCTTCCCCGCTATTGACAAGTTATCTCGTCAATTGAGAAAAAACATGTTCATAAAAACGTGTTTCTGAAGAATTTATGTTAATGTGCAATACCGCGATTGTCCACTAGATAGCGGACTTACCCAATTTATGGAAAAACTGAAGCCAAAACGTTATTTACTAATTGTATGTTTGATCTCGTTCTGAATATGATCTCTAACAAGATTCCTTCATAAAAATTCAATTATTTCAGCTTTTTGCTAAAAAAAAATATTTTTAAAGAAAATACCAATATTTCAGAGCTTATAAGCAGAGAAAAAAAACAGGATGAAACGGTTTTGTAAACCTTTTGTGAAAATCATAAAAAATGCTGGAAGGGAATGAGTTAATTAAAAAAAATCTGTTTTTAAATAAAATAACCCTACAAGCTTATTTATGTTGCATCATAATTCATTAATAATAGTAATAACATTAGACCATTTTTATAACTTGATAGAAAATTATATGAAGAAATAATATGAAATAATATAAAATTCCTTTGTTATCTTTTCAGAGAAAACATCCATCAAAGATTGATCAGTACGATGACATTGTGACAGCAGCAGCACGTAGTCAACGTAAGACCACAGCCACACCAAACAAGCTCTCATCAAGTAAGCAAGCCAAGTTACCAGATGTGATGTTGGCAGCTGCAAGCAAACGTGTCCCTCAAACAACTATTGACAAGCTAATCATCAATTTTATATGTGAAAGTGTACAGCCATTTTCAGTGGTAGAACAGCCAACTTTCAAAGAATTAATTACCACACTGCAACCTCAAGCCAAAGTCATCTCCAGATCCACCGTCCGTACCAGAATCTGTGATGCTGCTGATGAAATGAAGAAGACTTTAATTGCAGAATTGGCTAAAACCAAATTTGTTGCAACCACCACAGATTGTTGGTCAGCTCATCAGAAAAGTTACCTTGGTGTAACGTGCCACTGGATTGATGAGGAGACCTTAGAAAGAAGATCTGCAGCACTAGCATGCAAAAGATTAAGGGGGTCTCAAACATTTGACGTGATTGCTGGTGCTCTTGATGATGTCCATTGTCAATACAAGATTAGAGACAAAGTTGTAAGGACCACAACCGATAGTGGATCCAACTTCCTCAAAGCTTTCCATGTGTTTGGAATGCAGAAAGATGCAGAGGTAGATGATGATGACGAAGACATGGATGCTCTCGATGTAAGTGACCATATTGAGTATCATGATGCAAGTACAATCCTCGATGAAGACTCTGGTATGGAATATCAACTACCCCCTCATCAACGTTGTGCATGTCACTTGCTCAATCTTGTGGCAACAACTGATGCTTCCCTTGCAGAGGACATGAATGACAACTACAAGAGGCTTTTCCGTGCTACATTTGCAAAATGCCAGGCCATTTGGAACAAAACTGGGCGCTCTCATTTGGCTAGTGAAGTGGTAGAGGACAAGTGTGGGCTACAGATCATCCACCCCAATGCAACACAGTGGAATTCCACCTGTCTTGCCACTGAAAGAATTATACGCATCATTGATGAGAAAGGTGAAGATTCCATTAGGGGTGTATGTGACGAACTCAAGGTGAAAATGTGAGTAATATTAGTTAACCATGTTTGCAGTCTTTCCCTATAGTCATGATGTGGCTGAGTTGTTTGTAATAAACATGTTGTATCTTTCAGGTTGAGTCCTGCAGAAGTTGCATTCCTCCGGGAGTATAGACAAGTTTACGCGCCAATTCGTGGGCGGCGCCATTACTCTACACATATGCATTTCATTTCCGCCGGAAGTGCTTTGCGCAGCGTCTGCCGATGTAAACACAGCAATTTGGGAACACGGTTCTACTACTTTGACTGGAGATTGCGTTACTCTCCGCCACCCGAATTCAGTGCAGAACAGGGAGGATAACATAACGACGTGGCCCAGCATAACATACAGCAAGATTTGCTCCTAACTTACTTCGTACAATCCATGGCAATAGATGGAAAAGCAATGGACAATCTGAAATCCTCCGAGGCATGAACTGGATCTGATATCATCATGAACCGAACACTTGTTTATTAATAAACAATGAAAATGTCTCATTGAAATATTTTACATATTCATTACTTTTGCTGGTTGTATGAGACAGCTTTTAGGTGCTGTTTATATGAACGTCTTAACACTGCATCAGCACCGAAAAAATTGAGAGGGAGAGAATAAGATTTGGTTGACTTATTGCGGTTTGGAAAGAAACTGCTTGTTGCAGTACATTTTAAATATAGTGAGTTGTCATGAAACGTTGATGGAGCAGCAAAATGACATGACAAAGTCATTTTTTTTTAAATAGTGTTTATTGCGTTTTGGAAAAGAGCTCTTCATATTTAAAATGAACACAAACATATATAACATATTCCATATTAAATAAGCAGAGGTGGACACTACTTGAGTATGTATTTGTATTTTATCAGTGTTTTTCTTTGGAAAACATACATTACAAAGCATATTATCATAATTTTTACTCCACTACATTTCATATTTTCAAGTTTTTGGTTTATAATTAATATTTAAGTACATTGAACATTTAGAATTATTTTTACTTAAGTAAAAAGTACTTACTTTTACTCAAGAAAGTAAAAGTACACATTTTTTATGTAATTAGGTATTAAATACATTTTAATATGCAATATAAAAGGAATACACAGATTATATGCTTTAGAATGTAGTGAACATTTATTAGTAAAGTAAAGTAAAAAAAATTCCCAAGACAAACACTCTGATAAAGCACAGATGCCTGGAAAATTTACTCAAAGTACTCAAGTAGTGTCCGCCTCTGCAAATAAATAATAACCTGTTTTTACTATATCTCTCTAGGTCCGAGTCGGTATCAGGCTTGCGAAAAAATGTAAACAATGGAGCGCATGGACATTGCCTTTTCGTAGCTGGTTTGTGGTCGTAGCACTCTATCTAACCACTCGTTCAGGTGCTTTCTCGAGTGTTTGCAACCAACTATCGCACACGTCGTTCCCGAACCACCTTTCTTCATGTTATAATTGTTATATCCTCTTTGTCAATGCGATATCAGTGCTTTCTCAGCACAACAGAGCTAGCTAGCAAAACAAACCCAGCCCGCCAGAACGGAAGTGAGTTGCATCGATGGGAGGAGTTTAAGACGTAGAGCGGAAACGGCTCAAAAACTTGTCTATAGCATCACCATGAAGCCACTGATGAAAGCTTCAAACATCCTCCAGTCAGAATCCAGTGTTTACATGGGATGGCTGCTGCCAGTAATCCACCAGCTTCTATCCAAACTCAACAGGCTAGAGACATCAAGCAAGACCTGCACACCACTCATCAGAGCCCTGCAAAATGGCCTGCATAAGCGTTTTGGACAGATGATGGAGGATCCAGAATTGGCTGCTGCTGCAGTCCTCTTACCCAAGTTCAAGACCTCCTGGACTGACAGAGCAGATGTTATTGAAGCTGGTAATTTCAAATTTATGATCTCATTTGTGTCTATAACTGCACACCTGTATAAGCATGTATACTTTTATAACATCTCTGTCATGGCAGGCCTAAAAGGTTGTTATTAAAGTATAATTCGTTGTGATTTAGATAATTTAAATGTGGGTTTACAAAAATTTATTGTTTTCAATTGCAGCCTTGACATACTTGAAACAACATCTTGAAACTTCAGAGAATGAGGGTGAACTTCAAAGAGAGTCATCTGATGATGACGATTTCTTCTCCAGACCACTCTCCAAAAGGTCGCAAAGTCCATTTGAGCTTGATGGTTACCTTGCATGTGCCTCGGACAGCATAGACCTGCTTCACTCCTTCCCAGCCATCAAGAAGCTGTCTCTGAAGTTAAACACAGCTCTGCCTGCCTCTGCTGCATGTGAACGGCTTTTTAGCTGTGCTGGTCTACTTTTCACATCCAAACGAAGCCGGATAGACTCTGTGAACTTTGAAAATCAGCTTCTGCTGAAACTGAACAAAAGGTTAGAAAGTGAAATGTTCCAGAGTTTAAGGCCTTTGCCCAGTTGTTGGTTTGCACTGAGAAGTTTATATTGTTTATACATGTTTAAAAATCATTTAACATTCTTTAAACAGACAAAATTCCTGTAAAACACAAATTGCCTGTTTTTAATCCATTCATATGTCTGATTTCATTCAATGGATTTGATGTTTATACAATAAATATCACCGGCTAAAAAGTAATTAGTACTTGAGTAGTTTTTGAGAGGGGTACTTTGTACTTTTACTTAAGTACATTTTTAACACCAGTACTTTTACTTGTAATTGAGTATTATTTTAGCAACTACTTGTACTTGTACTTGAGTACAAATTTTCAGTACTCTTTCCACCTCTGTTCGTTTTTAATCCTACCCCACATATGCTCAATGATGTTCATGTCTGGTGACTGTGCTGGCCAATCCTGGAGCATCTTGATCTTATTCGCCTTGAGGAACATTGATGTTGAGATGGAAGTATGCGATGGAGCACCATCCTGCTTCAGAATTTGGCCTCTTTTGTGGTTAGGAATATAGGAGATAGATAAGATTTCTTGGTATTTTAGACTATTGATGTTGCCTTCCACCCTGCAGATCTCTTGCACACCCCCATACTGGATGTAACCAGACCATGATTTTTCTGCCACTTCAAACGATCAATGCGGGCTCCAGTAGGTCTCCTGCAATATTTGAGGCGACTGTGGTGTAATTCAATAGAAGTTTCATCTGAAAAATCACCCTTCTGCGTTTCCAGCGTCCATCCTTTTAGCTGGATGTGGGCCTTGGCAAATGCCACATGGGGCCCTATCTTGCACCCAGCGCAATTGACTTTGTCAGTGACGCATGTATCATTCGTATTTAAATAATAATTTAAATGTTTTCATAAGAAACCTTAATGTATATGAACTTGATTTGTTAGTCTACTTTGGGGTTGGACCTTGCGTTTCTTGGGTCCGATTTCAAAGCCCCCAAACCCTTTCAGCGGTGAGGGTGGACGCAGCGATGTCCTCTGCTGGCGTCAGGTCCTGAGGCAGATCCACCCCCCGTTACACGGCGTGCCCGATTTATGCTGGCAAGCTTGGGATTCCCCCGTACAAGGACGTCGGTCTCCTCGGCTGTGAACCGCTCCTGGCATGCGCCTGGTAAATCCGTCATAATAATAGCAACCCGCCACGGAACTTGCGCCCTTGCGTTTAAAGGGAATGTTGGATAGCGTTCTGATTGGTTTATTTGACGTTACGTCCAAACCACACCTATGAATAATGAACCTACTTCAGACCAACCCCTTATTGATTTGCGCCCGGCGCAAGAGTTATTTCTCACGCCGGGAAAATAGCAACAGCGCCCAAGATCCGCCCACAAACTCACTTGCGCGTTGCGCTTCGCACTTGCGTTTCAGATCGTTAAAATAGGGCCCATGGTGTTTCAATTGTCTTTTGTTTAGTGCTGGCTTCTGGGCACTGATTCGACCATGGAGGCTATTACGAGACAAAAATCCGACAAACTGTTCTGGTTGACACAGGGAGTTCAGGTGACCAGGTCTCGTGGAGCTCTGCTGCAGTGGAAAATGGACTGGCCTTGGATTTTCGAGCCAACAAACGGTCCTCTCGAGCTGTTGTCTTGTGGGGTCTGCCTGACCTGGGCTTGTCAAAAACATCTTCAGTTTCTACAAATCTTTTTTTAAATCATCTGTACTTGATGTTGAGACACATTGAAGGTGTCTGCCACAATAGCAGTGAATCTGGTCTTCAGTCTCTTAATAATCAAAACTTTAGTCTTAGGGTGAATATTAGGCATGGTTGCAGAGGTCTAGTTGCAGTTGATGTGAAGGTCTAGTGTACTGGGGTTCTGTTTATACACACCTGAGACCTAATTGATCCATTATTAGTCACAGATGAAGCTCATATGACAAGGCGACAACACTTATGTCTTTGCAAAAATGGACTCAATAGGCTTTACCAAGCTCTGAATATTAGAATACTTTTTGACAGTTTCGTTTTGCACTGAAACATTATTACAAAAGCTGTTGGGATTAAAATGAGCCATTTCTTGAAAACAAATCTTGATTAGAAATATATTTTAGCAGCACTTCAGGTCAATTTGTACACAAGCGACAAGACTTTTGTCAGGGAGTGTAAAGGCAAAGCAAAATATCGCATATATCGCGGGCGCCGCAAACTCTTTATTTTTCAAACACTCCGTAAAGAGACTTAGATTACTCTGCTGATTTTGGACATACAGATAGGATTTATACATCATTTAAACGTTAAAGTGTCTAGTTTTTTTCTGTCCATGATGCATGTTTTGTTCTCTCTCCCTCAGTGAAGTCCTATAAAATGTCATAAAAATGAACTGTAACTTAACGAATCCTTGTCATAGAAACAAAACATAAATGTCTACATAATGCTTGGTATGTCTCCTTTTAAATGATGTAAGTGAGATCGAAAACAGATATTGTCATTCGGTGTAAACTGTATGAGAAGGAGGAGAGGTACCGTCTTTCTCCTGTTACCTGTTTAACTGTAATGAGATGAGATCGCCACACCCCCGCGTCATTGAAGTGAATGAGCAGAGACATCCATATGCATTACTCGTGCCTCCTTGGATACGCAATCCACAACCCAGTCTCTCCATTCCTTGTTGTTTCATCCGATTGCACCAAACATGACATCTAAATCCTTATTTACTTGCGTATGTGTGTCAGTATCTCCAGGCGCGAGTGTTTTCTTTGTCTTCCGTCAAACAGTTCACACGAAGGGAAACACACATACACAAACACACGAGTCAGGAAACTAGAGGCAGTTTTTGGAATTCTTATAAAATACGCGATTGCAAACAATACAATCCTTATTTAGTTGCATCTAAGCGTAAATCTCTGCACATCAAGTTTATTAATCACAGGATCACTCATTTTGCATGCATGCATTCATTTGTACTGCTTTCATGATCAACACGTAAGGGATTAATGGCGGTGGCGGCTGTAAACAAACATTGATAAATTTATCACGCTTGTCCCTTGTTGTGGTTCTACTATCCAAATAGTGATACTTTTGCCATTAATATGTTTTTAAGCAACTGAAAAAAACACAAATGTCAGTGCAGGTCAAAACTTCCCCAGGGCCCTAAAACCCCCTTAGACCCCAGAGGGTTAACAGGTTCCTCCAAGAAAGACTCAGATGCCAGATTTCGTTTGAGTGAGCCCACTATCCTCATAGATCATTCTCATGGTCCTGTCTTATATGGACATACAACTACACAAAGCAGTGTCTGTCCTGAAACTCAGATGCATGTGAAATCCCCTACTTTACCAGCTCCAGGACAACCTCTATACTGGACCACAGGAAATGATGATATGCAACTTCCTACATCAACTGAGGTCACTTCACTGTCTTCAGTAGTCCAACAGGATCTGCCTAGGGTCCTTTCAACCCCTGGGACAGAATGACCACAACGTTTCACAGCTCAGTTTCAGAGTAACTGGGACCAATTGATGGTATCTATGGACTAACAGGAGGAAACTGTGAAAGAACTTACTCAAGCCATGAAGACTTCCTCTTCACACCACAAGGTACAGATCACAGAACTTGCTGCTCAAGTGGAGTCAAATAAGCAACAGGGCTGCGTTCCCCGAAACCTTCTTAGCTCTACGTCGTTCTTAAGTTGTACCTTAAGCTGTACCTTATCGTTAATACGTGTTTCCCGAAACGTTCTTAGTTACGTATTCCTTCTGTAAGTCATACTTTCGGAAGGTTGGTCTGGAGCACTCTTAGCTATACCTTATCCCACTTGACTCCGCTAGGGGCCATCACTGTGATAAAAGCTTACATTGCAGTCTGTGGTATATAAATATATATTATTATTGCTTTAGATTTTAGCTTTGATTAGATTTAATGTGGAACATTTGTTGACCTAAACAAGCAGTAGATATTCAAGTGGATAATCAAACTATGGCAGGCAGCTATACAACGAATCTTACCATTTGTGCATTTCATATCCGTTAAATCTTTACTTTACTGGCTATTTTAGCTGCAATAAAACAAATCAACAAAAAATTGCATGCCATGGGAGCACATTCATTACGAAATCATAATTGTTGATATTCCTTAATATTATTATTGATGTTAAGTCGACTTTGCATCAAAGTTTTTTAATGTTTTCTAACTTTGAGGCAACTGCATGCCATATTCTTTAATAAACACTCAAAAGAAACTGCTACACTTGATTATCTACTGCTTGTATAGGTCAACAAATGTTCCACATTAAATCTAATCAAAGCTAAAATCTAAAGCAATCATAATATATATTTATATATCACATAATATATATTTTTATGTTATATTTAAGGTAAACAGACAGGCCCGGCTCCAGAAATGCGTCCATTAAGCGTTATCCGCATTGTTAACGCGCTGCTTGCGCATCCAGTGTCCAAGCACAATAAACGCGTGATCTAATGAACAACAGTTTGTTTTTATATATTTTAAGTGTAATGCACAGCCAACCCAGGTGACTTGCATGACCCACTTTTGCCCTGTGCAACGCATTTATTGGGAACCCCTAATATAAATTATCCTTTAAAGTAAAGGAATAATGGATGCATTGGAGCAGTTTATGCATGATACTTTTGGACATGAAGTTGCGGGTTTTGCACGCGTTTGATATAAAATAAAATATACAATGTTTATATTTAGTTGTTTGCCGTTTGAAATATTTTTACAAGATATTCCTAATAAATTTAACTTGAACTATTTCTGAAATGTTTCTTTAATAAATAACACCGCTATCTCATAACGCAGCGAAGTCCCTATTACATAAAGTGAATAATTGATTGTCGAGCAATCGATATCAACCTATTCAGCACCATCGCCATGGACAGCACCTGGTAACGTCATACGTAAGAAAGAATCCCGCTAAGGTACAGTTCGGGAAACACGCCTAGAAAAGGTATACCTGTAGTTAAGGTTTAACTTAAGAGTCTTCGTAGCGCGCTAAGAGACAACGTTATCGGGAAACGCAGCCCAGGTCATTACACTTCTGACAGCTGATAAACAGCAAGTGACTTCTGAAGTTTATCAACTACTTAAGGCTGTGAAATTAATTATTTCAGAGGAGGCCCAGCAGGACTTAAAAGAGATGAAGGATACATTTCTGAAAAGCTTTGATCAACTAATATTAAAATTGTAACAATGTGCAATTCAAGCAGACAAGTGTCTTCGTGGTGTGGCAGATCTGAATAAAAAATTTTGAGCTTCTCATGGAGAAACTGTGGAAACTCAAACCACTCAAGTTCTTGATACTAGCCATTCATTACCTCTCAACCAAAACTGTTCCAAATTTATTACATAACCCCAAAATTAAGAGTGATCACATCAGATTAACCTTCCCCACGTTTGGACAACCAATGGATGATGTTGATCCTTTATTGTACTTAACCAAGTGTCATGATTTTCTAGCTCTTCATCCTTGGTCTGAGGCAGATCTCATGGCTACTCTCCGCACAATGCTGCATGGCACTGCACGAGAGTGGTGGGAGGTCAGTTGCTCCAGCACAGCGAAATGGAAGGAGTTTGAGAGAGCATTTCATTCTGCTTTCCTATCCGAAATATATGAGGATGAATTGGCTAAATGAGTCCACCCTAAAATACAGGGTAAGAAAGAAACAATTAGAGATGTTGCATTCACGTACTGAGCACTATGTAAAAGATGGAAAGCAGATTTTATAGGAAATGAGATCATTAAAATGATCTTAAAGAATAGCAAACCTTACTTTGCAAGCCAGCTACGAGGGTTAGTGAATACAGTAGAGGATTTGGTCAGGCTGGGTAACCAACTAGTGAGAGACCATGAGCAACAGACCATGAGCAACAGCTTCATTACGAAGTCAAATCACTACCCAACCGTCAGACTGAGAAACCTCCAGTTCTATGTTAGAGATGCAATGGACAACATTCCCCAGGAAACTGTCCATTGTATGCACCCCCAGCATCCCAACAGTCATCCGGTCAGCATTTTAACCATTCAAAATCTTCCCACCACTCTGCAATGTCAGGTGTACGATTGACTAATAACACTGTAACCACTTCTTCAAAAAACACTCAACCTCAAAAAGAACTCCAGAGAAATCTTGCTCCCATGACCATACCACAACATTTGGTAGTAACTGTCTGCCTTGCTACATGGATGGGAAAAGCCATTGTGGATACTGGTGCCAGTTACACACTTATTCATTAAAGCCTTCTAAAACAATTTGCAACCCTTGAACAAGTACAGCAATAATTCAATTCAATTCTATTTTATTTATATAGCGCTTTTCACAATTGTTACTTGTTTCAAAGCAGCTTTACATGAGTAGATGTAGGTGAATACACAGAATAATCAATAGATAATATAAGAAGTAGAATACAGCGGCTAAGAATAAACCGTACAAGAGAGCGTAGTTATAATGTAACGTATACAGTAAAGTGCTAAGTTAAGCCAATGTTGGCTGACTCTCCCGGGGATGAAAAAACCCCTAGGAGAAAAACCCTGTGTGAAAACTCCTAGAAGGACAAAAACCCTTTGGAGAGATAAATATATATTTATATATATAAGCACGGTAGGGATAGGTAAGCTGATTAAACTGGTTCAGCCGGTGGTCGTTGGTCGCGTACTGGCTGGGCATCACGTTGAAGGACAGCCAGTAGATCAGTGGTGCGATGACCTTCACAGCAGCAGGTACTGGGTCTGTTTGTCTCATTGCCCTTGGGGTCGAGGACGAGACAGGGAGAGAAAAACAGAACTATATTAGCGTAGGGGCCGTTCGCATGTAATGGAAGTGTCATACAGTATTGTGGTTTAAAATCCGCTCGATTCCAGACAGGCTACCTATTGCGGCATGAGTATATTACCCATATGAGGTATGTGAGTGCTTTGTTCTAGACAAACTAACTATTGTGGGATAAGTACATTTACTGGACATTTTATGTGAATGCTTTGTTAAAGAAGAATGTCTTAAGTTAAGCTTTAAATTGATATACTGTTTTTGATACTCGAACATTATTTGGTAAATCATTCCAGAGATTAGGGGCTAAGTAGGAGAAGGATCTACCACCTTTAGACACTTTTGATATTCTAGGGATAATTAAGTGGCCAGAATTTTGTGATTGCAGTGTACGTGGTGGATTGTATTCTGATAGTAATTCTTTAATATACAAGGGTGCTAGGCCATTTAAGGCTTTGTAGGTGATAGTAATATTTTAAATTGTATGCAATATTTAACTGGTAGCCAATGTAAAGATGCCAGAATTGGACTTATGTGGTCATACTTTTTAGATCGAGTAAGCACTCTTGCGGCGTCATTTTGAACCAGCTGTAATTGGTTTACCTGATTTGCGTCAGATTTGCGACATCCCCCGAGTAACGAGTTACAATAGTCTATTCTAGAGGTCATAAAAGCGTTGATAAGCTTTTCTGCATCTGATGCAGACAGCATATGGCGTATTTTTGAGATATTTCTAAGATGGAAGAATGTTGTGCGGCAGACGTTGGAGATATGAATATCGAAAGATAGATTGCTGTCAAACATCATGCCTAAGTTGTTAACTCTTTCCCCGCCATTGACGAGATATCTCGTCAATTAAGAGAAAGCGCTTCCCCGCCAATGAGGAGATTTTCCGTCTCTCCACAATACCGCTATTATCCACCAGGTGGCGCCCTTCCGCAACTTTTTAAAACCGGAAGTATTGCCCTATGGCAAGCTGCTGCATGTCCGTGTCTGTTTTAAAGATCTCTCTGAATGTGATCTCTATGAAAAGTCCTTCATAAAAATGGAATTATCTCTGCTTTTTGCTCAAAATGTGGTGTTTTTGCAAAAACCTACCCATATTCAAAAGCTGATTGCAAAAGAACCACTAAAGGTAGGATGAAACGGTTTTGTTTGAAAGCAGAGGGTCTGTTCTTTCATTTGGTATATTGTATGTTTATATATTTAAAGAAAAACATTTTCTGGAAGGCATTAAACTTTGGTGAAAATCATGAAAAACGCTGGCGCTGGCTGGCAACTTTTTTTAAAAACGCTGGTGGTGAAAGAGTTAACTGTGGAAGATGGCACCACCGTGCAGCCATCTATGGGCAACTTGTAATCTGACATATTATGTTTGGAGCTATTTGGTTCAATAATAAGTATCTCTGTCTTATCTCTGTGCCATCCAGTCCCTAATATTAATGCAGTCTGTTAGCTTAGAACAGTGTTTCTCAACTCCGTTTCTGGAGGCCCACAGCTCTGCACATTTTGTATGTCTCTCTTATCTGCCGGCCTCAGTTCAGTTCATGGAGATCTCTGCTAATGAGCTGATGATTTGAATTTGAACGGGGGAGTGATATGACTCTTCCTCATTTACATAAACAAAGTGATATCGATTAATTAGATACAATCTAAACCAGGCTAATGCCTGACCACTGATGCCAACATAGTTTTCTAGTCTATTGAGTAAGATTCTGTGATCTATTGTGTCAAAGGCTGCACTAAGGTCTAGTAATATAAGGATTGAGATTTCACCACGATCGGATGTTAAAAGGAGGTCATTTGTAACTCTTAGCAGTGCTGTCTCTGTGCTGTAGTGGGGCCTGAATCCTGATTGGAACTTTTCATATGTATTATTATTAACTATGAATGTGCGTTGCTGGCTTGCCACTACTTTTTCTAATATTTTAGAAAGAAAAGGTAGATTTGAGATTGGTCCAAAGTTATTAAGATCTCCCTGGTCAAGGTTTGGTTTTTTAATGGGCGGTCTAATAACTGCTAGTTTGAAAGCTGTTGGAACGTATCCTAATTCTAGAGATGAGTTAAAGATATTTAGTACCGTGTCTGACACTACAGGAAATACCTCTTTAAGTAATTTTGTGGGAACGGGGTCTACTATACAATAGACAATCTGAGACTCCTATAGGATGTTAAAGGCCACTATTTAGCTGCAAGATAAAACTGTTACATTACCTGTGGTTATCATCTCTTCCTAAGCTTTAGTTTATGCCATAGTCCTGGGTTTGAACATTTTTTAGTGGACTGCAAATTGATGTCAGTGAACTGTAATACTACTTTAAGTGTGAACCTACTAACGGTTGTCCATTTCTGCAAGGATATGCCAGTGAACCTCTTATGAGCCTACCTCTTAAGGAAAAGGGAAAACTACCTAAGGAAGTGCCATTCACCTGTAGTCATGGTACCAAAGAAAGACGGAAAGCTAAGATTTTGTGTAGATTACTGTAAAGTTAATGCAGTAACAGAAAATGATGCCTACCTAATACCACTTTCTTTTAGCTGAAAGCAAACCTCATCATACCTCCTGTTCTTGGACATCCTGATCTTCAGGTTCCTTTCATCCTATATACTGGATGCCCAACTCACACAACGAAAGGATCCTAACAATGAAGTTGTCACTGCATATTCCAGCCAAACATTAAACAGAGCTGAGGTTAACTACAGTGCCACAAAAAAGGAATGTTTGACAATTGTTTGGGCCTAAGAAAAGTGCCAACATTACATTGAACACAAACTCTTCACAGTAGTCACATACCATGCAGCCCTGCAATGGGTCATGGGATCCAAAAAGGCCAACAGTCGTCTTATTCAATGGGTTTTGAGACTTCAAAAATTAAACTTCGTCATTGAATATCGTAAGGGAAAACTCAATGCAGCCCCTGATGCTATGTCTAGGTCACCAATCCCAGCCAAATGCACCTTGTATACCAAGCAACAGATGGTCCAACACTTCCAGTGACCAATGTTGTCTTGTGGGAGGAACAACATAAGGATGATGAGTTTTTTAAACTATTCCAAGAAATAGTCGACAAATAAATCCCACAAATAGAACAATATGAAGTAATCAAAGACAAGTTTTACGGCAAAATGACACTGGCAAATGATCAGACACAGCACAGAGTGTATGTTCCTACCAGTCTTAGACCAACTCTCCTTGAGCATTACCATTCTCATCCTTTGAGTGGCCATCAAGGAATCTGTAAAACCTATAGATGGCTCTAGGAGGTTGTGTTTTTGGCCTAGACTGTGGTCAGATGTCAGGCAACATGTCAAGAGATGTGTGAAGTGTTAAACACTTAAACATGATAACCAGAAACCTGCAGGGAAACTCGAATCCATTACTGTCACTCATCCAAATGAAATGTTGGCGGTTGATATCATGGGTCCGCTGCCTAAAAGCACACAGCAAAATGAGTACCTGATAGTTTTTGTTGACCATTTCACCCGATGGACTGAGTTTTTTCCAATGCATAAGGCGACTGCACAAAATATTGCATAAATTGTAAGAAAAGAAATCCTAATCTGTTGGGGGTTCCTTTATTTTGTCTGACAGAGGATCCCAATTCATGCCCTCTGTGTTCAAAGAAATCTGTATGAAATGGAAAGTCACTCCTAAGTTAACAACCGCATATCACACACAAACCAATATGACAGAACAAGTAAACAGGACACTCAAAAACATGGTTTCAGTTTATGTAGATGACAATCACAGTAAGTGGGACCAATTCCTACCAGAATAACGTTTTGCCATGAACTCAGCCATTCACACTAAACCATTGGTATAAGCCCAGCCAAACTGCAGCTTAGGAGAAAAGTCTCCCTCCTGATGATTCCTTCTACGATGTAGTTACTCACCTTAAGCACCTGCAAGCACATGCAAGAGAGAGTATTAGGAGATCCCAACACAGACAGCTCTGCAACTACAACAAAAAAAGACAAGATGTGACATTCAAGAATAAACAGTGAGTATGGCTTTGTAACTTTCCTCTTTCTAGTGCACCAAAAAAATTCAGTGCCAAGTTAGCCCCAAAATGAAAGGACCATATCATGTGTTAAAGCAACTCTAACCTTTAAATTACTGCATAACACTAGAAGCTACAGGAGAAGATGTGCGCACAGCTCATGTGTGCAATCTTAAAATGTGCTATCCCACTGCTAAAAACTCGAAAGCCAAGAGAGAATTCGACTTCAGGATCTTTTCCAGAAGACTTCAGATGAAGAAGATTGCCTGGGTTTCTGAGCTCTTTAAACAACCATGGGTTTTTTCAGCAAGGGAGGGAGACTGTGACAGAATGGAAAAGCTCATCGAGTAGTTGGAGGCGTGTGTTAGAAATTAACCACGCAGGTATAAAGGCAAAGCTCATGTCATGCGGAGAATTATTGAAAACCGGAATATTTGCAATAACCCAGTCGCACACGGCCATGTAAACACCGGCAAAACACAAATATGCTCATATTCCTGTTTTTAAAAACCTGAATATGATCCCTGGGTTACCCCTTTTCTATCCCATATTTTTTTAGATTAAAATACTTTAATCTAACTGATCAACACAAAAACAAAACGCCATAATATAACTGATTGCTTACCAGCATTAAAACCACTTAAAATAAAAACCTTTATAGGTTTTTTCTTTGTATATGCGTCCGCTCCGTGGATGAGGAAGCTGCAGCCAATAACGGCGGTGGCTTTATTATTAACTGACTCAACTCTTGACTCTTACCTTTTTTGTTCTGTATTTTTTTACTCGCATGGGCTATATATCTACATATTTTCGACCAAGTAAAACTCAGGATATAATGTAAGTTATTATAGATAGTACTAAACTTAAGAAATGATGACAAATCAGTCTGACTAAAAATGATCTATCCAGCTTAATTTAGCCAAAAGACTGATTTATTCGTTTTCATACTTTATAGATACACATTAATTTATCTACTTATATACTATTGAAAATGCAATGAATAAATATTCATTGCCTTCTGTATTGCATTCCTTTTGCACATTTACAGGTGCATAAATACTGTCTAGTTTCCTTTCTTTAAGACACTGCTGTGTTCTGTATTTACCGATGCTCTGTAAATTTGCACTTAAAAAACCTTTTAAAGAAATTGTTCTTCAATTTATTTTTTTATTTTTTTCAAAAGTATTTTTAACTGTAGTATAGCTTGTTATGGGGTTAGATATGTAGCCTACCCTGCTTCTACATCTGTGCACCTTGTTGTTCTGGATTTAAATAATAATTTTATTTTAGAAATGAAGGCGTAAAACCGCATAGCACGCTAGTGAGCCATGCAAAATCACCGCAAGGCAAATTCCATCACCGTGACAGCCCTATCTTAAGGTTGTCCATCCAGACGCTAAACCTGCGTTGATGTTTACATTGGGATATTGCCAATTGATTACAGATTCCATGTTTACAGGAGTAACTCTCTCTTCTCACGCATGTAAACAGGTTATTCCGAATGTTGACCGCATGTAAACATAGTCAGTGGCTGAGGACGGGGCTTTATTAGTGTGACATCACATTAACAAGAGAATGCTTTGGTTTAATATGGACTTTTCATGTAGGGTTGTGTTTTATTTTTCATCGTAGGGTTGTTGTGTTAATACACAGCCCACACACATTTATGTCCAAAACCTTGTAAAAGTGGATTTTGCATAATAGGTGCCCTTTTATATTGACTGACTAAGACAGGGCTCCATACAAAAAAAAAAACACTATGGAGCGCCTGGCTTCTATGAGGTGGATAACAGGCAACAAATGTATTAATTTTATAATTAGAAGGTAAAAGTATTAAAAACAAGCCTCCATAGTTAAAGTACCCTTTAAACGGGAAGTGTACCACTTTTAAAATATCAAAACACTTCACCTTAACACCAGTTTAACACGTAGCCATCTATAAACAAAACATTTCAATGTTTACTTTTCCAAATTCGTGTAAACACTGCGGCTCTTTCTTAAAGCATTCTGGGCGTTCAAAACATTGCGGGCTTAACCAATGACATACTATAAACACGGGGTGGGGCAATCTTCAATTATTTACAGTCATTGGGCGGTTGTGTATCAGTACCATTAGTGTTGCTGGCAGTACAGAAATGGCAATTCACCTGGGTATAAACATGTCATGCTGACGTCTGAAGAAACTTCTATTTGTGTTCTTGCAGGAAAGCGAGACATCAGACGCAAATGGATAAGTACCGTAAAACTTCAAAAAATAGCCCGGGCTTTTATTTTCCCAAACCTATCGCCACACCAGGCGTCTAAAAGAGACAGGCGTCTTTAAGAGAAAGGCTTTTAATTTAATTATTCCAGCATGACAGCAGGAGGTTACCACATATTACGTTGTATTTATAATTTGAATGTGTTTAACAAATTAGTTTGTGTAAAAATAACAGTCTTAAATTATTGGCAGCATAAATAAAGCAAACGGGGATATGCTTTTTTATTGGTTGTTGCGTGAAATCTTACCAAGATACAACAGTGCTATTTTCTGATTGGCATTGTGTAGCCTCTTTCTTTTTTTTGGGATTGGCTCGCTCGTTTAGAACTCCAGGGGAGACGGGCTTGATAGAGAGAGCAGTCCAGATACATTTTGGGCGCTGCAGCATATTAAATATGATAAATCGTGTTTCCGCGTAGGAAATACAATGTATGGCGGGAGTGCATGCATGACAAAAGACTGAAAGCCTGGCTATTTTCAGCGGCCTCTAAACACTACCGGCCCACCGGGAAAAGTCCAGACTCTCCCGATTGCCACTTCGCTACTGTGATCATCACTTCAATCCTGACGACAAACCTTGTTGTGTTGTCATAGTGATGAATAATGGAACAACTGCGTCTGTCACGTGACATCTACCGGTAATAAAAACTTAAGCGTGTGCTATCTGCACCATAGAACTGGCTTAAACAGACAATCTGACGGGTTTTAGGCCGGTGACACACTGGATGCGTGGCGTATCTGTTGCATGTCAGTTGCGTGGCGGCTGCGTCGCGTTTTCTGTGTCTGTACATACCAGAAGCATGCCTGACTCGGCGCTGACGCGCTGCTGTTGCTATAGGTGACATATATTTTGGCTGGAAACGCTTCCAAGACGCTTGCGTGTGGCGTGAAAAATAGGCGTCGGTTCTATTTCTAGCAAGCACGCGTCTCATGCAGGCAGTCTGCAAGCTCTAACCTGTTAACATGGAAGCCGAATTAAAAACGGACACGCCACGCAGCTGAGACGCTCACGCCACGCATCCAGTGTGTCACCGGCCTTAGAAGATTAAATACAACCCGAAACTAAAAAACAGACCAGGCCTTTATTTGAGACAGAAGTTTATTTACCCAAACCTGTCGTCACACCAGGCGTCTAAAAGAGACAGGCATCTATTTGGGACTCGGCTATTATTTGAAGTTTTACGGTAACTATATTATCTACCTATATTCATTTTAATGAGAAAATAATTTCATGCACTTCATAAAACACAATGCATGAGATGTATCGTTCATGACACAAGCTTGCATGTTTCTTGCTTGTCAGGTGAGCACAGTAACTGTGTTCGAGTGAGGAATACGACCCAAATACTTGTTAATGGCTGCACCTCCATTGGGCCTATAGAAGTGACTTCCTGCAGTGGTGACTGTGACACCCAGTCAATGTGAGAGCATACACGCACCTGTTCAATAACAAACAAGAAGTCTTATGAGCTCTCCAAAAAACCTCTTACTGTTGACACTCATAGCACAAATATGTAGTCCCTAACACACTGACATGTTAATAGCTGATGTAGTTATGGGGTTATTCCTGTTAGACCACTAAATAAGATGACATCTGTTTACACACATTTGACTGTCTTTTATTTCTAATCCCGCACAGGTATTCCATGGAGGCTAACAAAATGATGACCAGCTGCTCTTGTTGCCGAGAGAGTAAAATCAGCACTAAAGAAGTGAAGCTGAAGTGTCCCGATAACAGCGAGATCATGTACAGCTACGGCTACACTGAGAGCTGTGAATGCACACTAACAAAGTGCATAGACTAGAATACTTCTAGCATAAAATGTCTTTCAGTTTTTGCCTTGATTACTGTTGATTTAAACATTATCTGTTGAATAAGAAAGCTATTAAAATAATTTAAGCGATTGTAGTGCATAATTCACAAACATTACTTTAATAGGGTGCTAACTTTAGGGAATTTTGGGAACTATATTTTTCTGCTTTAGTTTAATAATATAAATTGAATGCCAAAATGAATGATGAATCCAATAAAGCAAAATAAACAGCAACAGCTAAAAATCTTCATGAGTGGCTCTTCTAATAAGCAAACATTTTTTTTCATAAAAATTAAATTACTCTGGTATTTGTGTGTATAATAAATAAAAATATAAAAAAATTTTTTTAATTAAAATAGACAGGAAAATGTAATGTGTTTTAAGTTACCTTTCAGTTGGTCATTACGATGTCACAATGTGACCAACGAATTGGGAATGTGCTTCGCGGGACCAAACTACTATTGTTGTCTCTCGGGCCTGGGTATAGCGCACGCTGAGGCCGCATTCGTGGAGGGCTCATGCTCCGTCTGCAGGATAGAACTCAGAAAGATCTGTTTGCCTATCCAGAGACAACCCATTGTCGCATGTTTTATTCACTGACCAAGGGCCCCCCTCACCTTAAACAGATAAAACAGTGACATTCAGCCCATGTGTCGGCTTCCACCTCCGTTTTGGTGCTACACTATAGAGTCATTATGGAACACTGTAAGTACCAAAATGCTTACAAAAATCTGGTACTCCTCCACCGCTTTGGCGGCCAATAATGCGGAGCATCGGCTGTCAGCCTCTCACTAGATGTATTCTCTGTAAAACTGTGTGAGGCTGGGCGTCCACGCTGGGTTCCTATGTTTGTATTTCCGTGGAGTTTAATTCTACCACATTTTCCAGCTCTGCGTCTCTCTCTCTCTCTCTCTCTCTCTCTCTCTCTCTAGTATGTTACTTAGAGAGTTTTCATGTGTAAAAAACCTGTCGGATGTTACGCCACCCCAGGGTAACCTCCTTCCCAGTTTGCCTAGTTCACTATTGTGGGTTAAGGAACATGTAGTGACCGGCCTTTCTGCAGTAAGCCCAGGTTCCGCCTCTTTAAGATAGAAGACAAAAGGTTTACGCAGGCACTGGAGTGCCACATAGTTATGGACTGAAAGGGAATATCTCGGTTACATGTGTAACCCTCATTCCCTGAAGGAAGAAATCGGATACGTCACGTCCCGTTGCCATAGTTTGCTGTTCCACCACTGATACCAGACGTGCACTAGATGCTCGGCTTTCTCAGCAAAAATAGCTGATTTGGTATTGCACCTGGTGGTCGTTAAATACTCGCGCAGTGGGGTGGTGCCCGGGGTATACAAATACAGCACTTGCATGCCAAGTGAATTGTCATTTTAGTAGCTTCTTGAAGCAGAATGGTTCCCAATTTGTCAGTCACGAAATGACGTCTCTGTTCCCTTCGTTCAGGGAACGAGGGTTATATACGTAATTTTTACATCATGACCGGAAAGTATTAGGCTGTTTACACCTGGTATTAAGATGTGTTTTCATTAATCGGATCACAAGCGGACGAGAGAGACACATTCCCGTTCACACCTGGTGTTTTAATCCATCTCTTTTGTCCACTTTCGACCACTCTGTCTTGTTTATAATGAGGGGATGGTCTGTGGACGAGTCATTAAAACACTAGCATGAGAAATAACGGATTTAAATTGATATTTTAGAGCACTTGAAGAAACTGTCACACGCTCGCAAAATGAGGCAAAAATTAAATGAGGCTGAGAGCAGCCGCTTTAGTTTTATAAATGACAGCCTAAAGGCTGTGCCGAACACAGTGGGTTCGAGCTAGAAGTCAGGTCAAATGAAAAAACATTGTGCCTGGTACATCACATTAGACCAATAGCCAGAAAGTAGGCGGTCTTTCGACATTCGACTACAGGAGCATCTACACCACAAAAGCAATCCAGTCTAATGCGTTTTTGGCTACCTCTGGATGTGGTCAAAAGTGGACGAGTTCAAAACGTTTAACCTATTTACACCTGTCTTTGTCACCTGTCAAAACGCATCTTAATACCATTCTCTATGATCAGTACCAAACACTGAGAATGTAAACAATCAGGTTTGTTTCATTTGTATGTTAATAATTATTTGTTGTGTTAGCAGGTACAATTATTAAACTTTCTCCCCCCAAAAAATCTGGAAAAATGTAACTTGCGTCAGATGTCATTACAATAAAAAACAGCATATTTGGGAATCCTGGAACTAGGACTTTCCTACAGTACAACAGTATTTAGATGAACAAACTTAGAAATTATAATTATAACCTTGTGAAATTATTTACTGCAAATTAAAGAATTGACATCAGTCTGTTTTTGAAATGTTTTAAATAAGCACACCACACATTCTATCAAAATGTACTTGCAGGCAGATCAATGCCATCATAACTGTATTTTAGGACATATGATGAATGTTTTATATATTTTATGAAGACAAATTTTTAGATGCCTTGTCGCTGAACTGGTATACACTATTGCCAAGGAACAAACACACAAAGCAATAAAATTTAAAAGACAAATTAAATCTAGTCATTAATTTATGTTTGTTCAGTTTACACACCCACTAATTACATCTAACATTATATAAATTACCATACAGTAACATTAAGCTGTATCATAATATTAAGGTGTACCTGTCCAGAAGGTGTAGCCTGTTGTTTAAAGAACATGTTTTATAAACACATATTTCATATGTATCAGTTTACTTTACAATATTAAAAAGAAAATGACAAATCAAATATCATATTTTATGATGCTTATTTACACAGAAAAGTTGATGGAACATGTTTAAACTATCAAACGCTTTCCACAGATGTTTGCTGTCTTATCCAGAAAGATCCACAACTACAATAAACTCAGGGATATCAAACAATGCACAACACATCAAGTTAAGTTTACTTAGGAAACCAATTAAATTATTTTATTTTGCAAAATCATGCAACAATGTATACCTTAAAAAATAAGTTGCTGTCACTAATTGTATTTCTTACATCCACTTGTACATCCTAGTTTAAATTTACTTAATCTACACATTTAATAAACCTTTAGAACCTGTTTTCTAAACTCAGCTAGTTTCTTTAATATAAAATACATTAATTTATCATAAATTCTGTGTAATTAAACCTAAGGCTACTAACCATTTCTACTACTAACTTCTAAGCACTACGATGTATAATTTAAAATGTTTTGTTTAATTAAAATGTTTTATAAAAATTTCTGTGGGGGCCGCGAAAGGGATGCACCGTACCCAAGGGGGGCCACATGCTGATAATGTTGGAGAACTATTGATTTAACCTATGCTGGGCTCGAACCTTTTTGACCCAAAGCTGCGATTATTAAGCGCTGTCAAATTAACCTGCTTAAATTAAGTAAATTATACATATTGCACTATACATTTATTGGGTATGACTCAAAAATAAAAAAACCTTGTGGCAGCTCATCACAGATGCACATACACTCTAAAAAATGCTGGGTTATTTTTAACCCAAGCATTAGGTCAAAAAGGGACAAGCCAAGCAGCTGGGTTGAAATGAAATGTTTATATATGACCCAACACTGGGTTAAAACAACCCAGCATACAGTAGGTTAAATTAAAAGGTTCATTTTTCAGCTCCCCTGAATACATTCTTACCATTTTGGAATCCATTCAGCTGATTTAAGGGTCTGGTGCTACCACTTTTAGCATATCTTGGCACAATCCATTGAATCTGATTAGACCATTAGCATTGCGCCTAAAAAAAAAATCAATATTTTCCTATTTAAAACTTGACTCTTAGTTACATTGTGTACTAAGACGGCAGCAAAGTCCTTGATTGTTACTCCAGAATGAGAGTATAGCTCCTAGCCATATCTGCCTAGAAAATCGCAACTTTAAATTTTCTGTCGATCTTAGTACACGATGTAACTAAAGAAGAGTCAAGTTTTAAATAGGAAAAATATCAAAACTCTTTGGTTATTTGTGAGCGCGACGCTAATGGTCTAATCAGATTCAATGGATTATGCTAAGCTATGCTAAAAGTGGTAGCGCCAGACCCGGATATCAGCTGCATGGATTCCAAAGTGGTAAAAATCAAATATTTAATTCTAGGGGAGCTGGAAAATCAGCATATTTTCAAAAAAAGTGGAGTGTCCCTTTAAGCGGTGCAAAATATATTTTATAGGAACAAATATTGTATTTTATCAAGTTTACAACAAACAAGCCATTAAAACTGATTCTGCTAACATTATATTTAATGTTACATGTTAAAATACAATTTTGTGTTGCTGTTGCTTTACAACAGGGATTATGTAAGGATCAATTCAATCTCCAAATACGATCTTTTCAGATGTGTCCACTTTGCCAACAATGCTCTTCTGTAACTTACATCTCATTGAATATGTTTGATTTGTTGACATTTTAAATATGATATTCTGTTGATAAAAACAAGACTGATCACGCTTGCTAATAAATAGCATAGCATGTTTAGGGTGCTATATTTGGGTGGCCTGTGAAAAAATAAATGTCATGTTGTGTAACAGTCACATCCTTGTTTATTTTAAACAAAGAGCAAATGTATGGTTGTTTGACAGAATGTTAAATAGATTGTTTAATCTCAAACACCAACAAAGAGTAAATATTTATTGGGTTCCCAGAGTTTACTTCATCCAAGGCAAAATTTAAGATCCACCTTCAGTTCCACCCTCTGATCGCAAAGTAAAAGCCATTGAAAACAGGTGAGCTCGAGCAGAACGGACCTCTATGTGATCAGTGAAGATGTTCAAGATGAAGATGCTGGAATGGGCCATAGTCCTACTGGGCCTGCAGTCTGCATATGCAGGTAAGTAGACTACAAGAACGGATCTCAACTCAATTCATAAATAGCTCAACTGTACTGACATAAAAATACTGTACATTTCTATCTGTCTGTCTAAAGAGTTTTTAGAAGATGTTGGGGACATGGGCTTAGAACCATTGGATGTTTTTTTGCCAACAACAGGTAATTACTTTATTGTCATGAAACAAGCAAAAGCTACAACAGATTCTAAATTCTTGAATAACATCTGACTTTTACAGTGCATCCAAGGTATACATTACATTTTTTAGTCAGTATGTTTGGGTTCAAACCCACAGGCTAATAACACAATGCTCCACCACTAAGCTACAGGGGTAGTGGTAAACATCCCCCCCCCCCCAAAAAAATACTGTATTTCATGTTTTAAATACGATTTTTTATATGGTCTTAGACTTTTAGATCCCACTGTTTATGTCTAAAATGCACCAACAAACTGTACATTAAATACAATTTTATTGCTGGTTAAGTAAATCTCATAAACTAAACAGCAATTTGTTTATAAATTTCAACATGCCAACCAATACATTTATTACTTCATATATATTTAACAAGAGTACTGGATAATGATCTTATCATTTATACTACACTGTAAAAAGTGAAAATTGCTCTACTTAAAAAAGTTACTTCAATTGTTACAGCTACAAAAAAGTTTTTCAACCTAACTTTTCTCACTTTAAAAGAATAGTCTACTCATTTTCAATATTAAACTATGTTATTACCTTAACTAAGAAGAGTTGACGCATCCCTCTATCATCTTAGTGCATGCACGTAAGCGCTGGGGCGCGCTGCGACACTTCGATAGCATTTAGCTTAGCCCCATTCATTCAATGGTACCACTCAGAGATAAAGTTAGAAGTGACCAAACACATCAACGTTTTTCCTATTTAAGACGAGTAGTTATACGAGCAAGTTTGGTGGTACAAAATAAAACGTAGCGCTTTTCTAAGCGGATTTAATAGAGGAACTACATTGTATGGCGTAATAGCACTTTTGGGAGTACTTCAACTCGCCTGAAAAATCCGCTCCCCTTCTCCATAGATATGTATATAAAGGCTAGATGGCTCGTCCGCGCTGATGGCCAATTGAGTGGAACGTCCGCATTTTGGCGGCCATCTTAGGACAGGGCGCTCGCTCACTCGTAGCATTGAGTTTTAATGATGCTGGTACTTTTAAATGACCATAACTTGCTTAATTTTTTACCGATTTTCAAACGGATTGGTTTGTTATAAACGTCAAAGATGTACCTATGACACTGAATACGTAAACTAAAAATAAATAAAAAATTCATGAAACATGTTAAAGCATCCAGAATTATAGCCACGTTAATAACGTTTGTAAAAATCCAAACCGTTTGTAAATCCGTCAAGAATTCAGCAAGTTACGAGCATTTTAGTTGGCGTATGTCACTCACCTTCCGTCCACAGCAGCAGGGAGCAGCACTATGGCAGCACTGACCTAAGATGGCCGCCAAGTGACGACACAGCTGACTCCGCCTTGAGCCATCTAGCCTTTATATACATATCTATGCCCTTCTCCCTCTCATCGTGGGAGAGGGAGAGTGTTACTGCGCCGTGTCGAAGTACTCCCAAAAGTGCTGTTCCGCCATACAATATAGTTCCTCTTTTAAATCCACTTAGAAAAGCGCTACGTTTTATTTTGTACCACCAAACTTGCTCGTATAACTACTCGTCTTAAATAGGAAAAACGTTGATGTGTTTGGTCACTTACTTTATCTCTGAGTGGTACCATTGAATGAATGGGGCTAAGCTAAATGCTATCGAAATGTCGCAGCGCGCCCCAGCGCTTACGTGCACGCACTAGATGATAGAGGGATGTATCAACTCTTCTTAGTTAAGGTAATAACATATTTTAATATTGAAAATGAGTAGACTATTCCTTTAAGTGAAAAATATAAGGTGAAAAACCCACTGGGTGAAAGTAATTTTTTAGGTTGATCCAACTTTTACATTTTACAGTGTATAACTTTTTTTGTCTTCTATTTTCAGTCTTCCCCACTGTGTCAAATCGGGTGACAACGTCAGGTATTAAAAATCGAAAATAGATTTTTAAAACACTAAAATAGCCTGATTCAGTTTTCACAATGATTAGAAAACTACGCTGTGCATATTTGTTTACTAACAGTGTCTACTACAAACAAACATTAATAAATGCTCTCTCTTGAATTGGCAGAACCTAATCGTCGATCCACATACTGTAGCACATGGGGAAATTTTCACTTCAAGACCTTTGATGGTCATTTCTATCAGATGGCTGACACATGTAATCACATTCTGGCAGTGATGTGTGATGCACCTGTCTCAGATTTTAACATTCAAATGCAAAGAACGATTGTGAATGGCTCGGTTACTTTCACCTCAGTCACATTAGAGCTGGAGGGGACGACCATCAAATATAGTCAAGGCAAGATCTTCATGGACGAACAAGAGTGAGTTTATCTTTTAATTTTTGAAAGGTGTAAATAAGATTTTCCTTTACTGTGTTGCGCCTTTTTTTGTTTAGACAATTGTATTAATATCTAGTTAAACCAGTGGCCACCAATCCTGGTCCCGGAGGGCCGCTGTCTCTGCAAAGTTTAGCTCCAACCCTAATCAAACACACCTGAAGCACCTTAATTAGCTGCTTCAGGTGTGTTTGATTAGGGTCGGAGCTAAACTCTTCAGAGACAGCGGCCCTCCAGGAACAGGATTGGTGACCACTGAGTTAAACCAATCATTACACTATGACCACTAATGCCATGAGCAAAACAACAGGCCTGGCCAATAGGGCAGCAACAAATGCCAAAGACAAAGTACAATATCAATTACAAAAAAAAAGTTCCCAGTGTACATGAAAACTGCTTAATGATGGAAATACTTTGTAGCATAAGCGACAGAAGCGCTATACTTATATTTTTCTTTCCAAGCTCCGTGCAGAACCAAAAAACAAAAAAAACAAAGAGATACAACATGTCATAAGAGCAAAGATTATAATTTACATTTATAATAAATAAGCTGAAAGACAAATAAGGAGTGAAACCACTAGTTGACATGTAAATAAAACAGTACCAGTTAAAACATTAAAGGTAGCTTAGGCTTGTCAAACAAAACACCAACCACAATTCAGTTCGGCAATGCATGACGTCATCCATTAAAAGCGAATGGGAAGCGTTAATGCTTAAGCCCCGTGTGAACGTACCATAAGTCTTTAAAAATGGGGTACTATCCAATGCAATTATAGACCATTTCATCAGACGCATGTACGAGGCCACAGTTACGCACCTGGCCCAAAGTTAACTTCAGGTAATGCGTTTTTTTTATCGGTCTGGCTATTGACGAAACAACTCTGGATCAAAGCCCTTGTCGAAAATAAAAGTTTTCCCGCTTCCAAAAGAGAAGCGGGAGACAGTGAGCAGAGAGAGAGGTTTGGCAGCCAGGCAGGAACACATGTAGCTAACTTTGTATATATGAAGAGTTTCGTTGCAAAACGAGATAAATATAGAAATCTCGTTTTTTGGTTTTGCATTCCAATTAATATCAATTCAACTGCAGTTGGTTTAAACCTTCATAACTTAAAAAATACAGCTAAGTAGCACCATAAAACAAAATAATAACATGATAACATAATAATAAACATGTTTTGACAAAAATGTTAAAAACTGAGTGATCTCGTTTGCAACGAATCTCTTCATATTCATTATTTACATTAGTGTTAGCATGGTGTAGTAGACGATACTCTTTAGCAATTATTTGAACTAAGGTAATTTACTTGTTTAGTAAATGCGCTGTCAGGAAAAAATAAAAAGGGTCCCAAGCTGTTACTGGGGCATATACATCTAGGATGAGGGTAAGTTAAATATGGGCTAATTTTCATTGTGGGGTAAACTATTCATTTAAGTCATGGGTATGATTCTTAAGGAATGCACTTACTCATAAACATACTACAAACAAACTACAAATCTTCAATTTACAGGAAAATGTTGTTCCTTATCCGTGAATAAAACATCACCTACAGTACACTTCTCCTAATAAATTAATATAAAGGGTTAATTCTGATAAAAAAAAATTAAAAACTATTTAAAATTATATATGTTTGTTAACAGCATATACATAATTCACATAATAATTAAAAAAAAAAATTTCTTGCAGGGTATCTATTCCCATGAGTAAGAATGAAATTAAAATCGAGGGAAGCTCTTCGAGTGTCAAGATCTCCAAATATGGGGTGACTGTCATTTTGGAGGAAGAAGATCACTCTGTGGTGGTAAGCTACATCACAGATCTTACTTTCTGAAAACAGCTCAGGTCCTTTAGTTATATGTCATGCAATTTTTATCTAGGGTATAATTGCGCCCATAAACACACCCTTTAATCCTCATGTTTGCTCTCAGTAATTAATCCAATTATGCTAATATCAAGCAGGATATTGGTTTTAGACACCATTAAAACAATATAGGTCTTACAGATGCAAAAATTGACTTCAAATGCTTAATCCGAATTTTGTTTGGTTAAAAGGGGACGAGCACAGCCAGTTTGGTTGTAATTTATCCTACTGTATGCTAAGTTGTTTCAACCCAAAATTCTGTACGGTTTAACCACTGATCTATATAAATGACTGGATTGCACATAGAACGCTTGACGTAACTGCGTCATGTGAAGCCAGCTCAGAGTTCGAGCGGCCATCTTGGTATACCCAACCGGCAGAGAGCGTCATTGACTTCTATTCAAAATCATGATCAAAATTTACCCCCTTTTCAGCGTATCAGTTACACAAGGTTAATTTTTAGGATATGTGTACGGTTATTATTTGTTAATTCTGGTGTTATGTTTTAATCGGGCAGGATAATGGATTTATAAAAACCGTTAAGGTGAGTGTGTCTGTTGCATTTGTTAATGACACGGGTATAAATAAAGTTTTTTTTGACATTCAGCTACACTGTGACGGTCAGTGTAATTTCTCTAAATAAGTTTAGGTAACTAACTTGTAAGTTTAGATAACATAATTATAAAACTAGCAAATTATTGCATGCACATACGGTACAAAGTATGATTATTTATTTAGATTTCAGAATGAGCACGTTTATTGTCATTAATACTAAATATGCTGCGGTCTGTCTGCTGATCTGATACTGTAATAAAGATGAATGTATAATAACTTATTAAAACGCAAAATGTACAACTTTCAGTAAATAACTATTTACATGCTTTGGACGTTTGTGTTGTAATAATGTACAGGGTAACTTCACATATAAAAACGAAGACGAGTAAAGTGATGTTTTATCATTAAAATCTGATAATGTCCATTGATTTAATAGAACGTTTGGGTATACCAACATGGCGGCGCGGTGGCTTCACAAGTGTGACGTCATGCGCAATCCAGTCATTTATATAGATCAGTGGGTTTAACGCACAGGTTTTCAAACTAGGGTCTCCCTAAAGGGTACTAAGGGGTCCCCAAGAAAAATAAAGAAAAAAATAAAGAACATTTCTACTATATACAATATAAATTTATCGGGGTTATTATTAACTCAATGGTGGGTTAACATTGGACAGAACACATGTTGGGTTACAAATAAACCTATGCTAGGTTCTTAAACCAACAATGAGTTGAATCAACCCACCATTATACACTAATACATTATATTTGGGGGTTCTTGCCATTATAAAGATGAAAAACTCTGGTTTTAACCATTGTTGGATCAAATATAAACATTTAATTTTACCCAACTGCTGGGCTTGTTTCTTTTTGACCCAACGTTGGGTTGAATTAGTCCAGAATCTTTTGCAAATATCAAACAATATTTTAGCCACAAATAAGCTAAATAAACATATATAATTTCTCCAGATTGAACTTGCTGATATGTACCGAGGTCAGACATGTGGACTCTGTGGAAACTTCAATGGCAACACTACTGATGACGTAATTGTAACAGGTAAATCAGGGAATCACCTTTTTTTACCTGTTTTAAATACAGTAAATGTTTTTTAACTTTCCATATGTCAACTTTACAAATAGATCACATGTGTGATTAGCATGACGTGTTATTCCTCTCAGATCCAGAGACATGGAAGGTGTCCACATCAGCTGAACCCTGTGAAAAAGTTCCACTTCCCCCTAGCGATCAGTGTAAAAAACAGGTACAGGGACAAATGTTAAAAGTATTGAAGTATTGAAAAACTGCTACCTTTGCCTGGTGTGTCTAATACGAATTTTATCCCGCAGGTTGACATTTGTAAGCAGTATCTGAAGAGTTCAGGGTTTGATGACTGTCGCCATCTGATGGACCTGAGTTCATTTGAGAAAATTTGTGCAGACGACCTGTGTCACTGTCCTGAAAACCAAGAGTGTGTCTGCAACACGCTTACAGAAATAACACGACAATGCACGTATGCTGGTGGCAGGCCGGGAACGTGGAGAACAGACAAACTATGTCGTAAGTTTGATAACTACATTATACAGAGAAGCAATGACCACATAGATTGTATCTGATTTATTATTTATGTGTTGTTCTGTGGAGCAGCAAAGACATGTCCACTAAACATGGTATACATGGAGTGTGCTGGCCCATGCAAAAACACCTGCTCCGCCCCAAATGGATCCCTGCCTTGTAAAGATAACTGTGTAGATGGCTGTTTCTGCCCTGAGGGTAAGGCCTTGTTTCAAGCAATATTGTTTTCTCACTCTTCAATGAAAGTTTTGTGGAGAAGGGTCAAAATAGCCAGATTTAACTTTATTAATCCAAGACATTATAAGTGTTTAATTCCCCCATTATTTTTACAGGCACTGTGGAAGACAACATTGGTAACAGTGGTTGCATTCCTACAAACAAATGTCCATGTATGCACGACGGCACAATGTACTGGCCTGGACAGTCATACGAGCAAGCGTGTAAAAAATGGTAAGTCACACACATGCATCAGCCAACACGAATCTAACAGATTTTATTTTGAAAACATTGCTGCCGTACCGTAACAGCGAGTGTTCTGCTGGACGCTGGAGTTGCACGGATCTGGAATGTCCTGGAATCTGCTCTGTTGTGGGAGGCTCTCACGTCACCACCTATGATGGAAAAACTTACAGTATTAATGGCAACTGTGACTACATCTTCACTAAGGTCTGTGACTTTCAATACAACAAAAGCACCTCAACAAGTACCCAAATAAATCAATAAAATTACAAATGATTTTTTATTTCAGCAATCTAATGACAGCAGAATAGCTGTTGTTGGAAATTTGGACAAGTGTGAGCCGAGCCGAACAGACACGTGTTTGAATTCTGTTACTCTGATCATGTCAGACACCATAGTGACCACTGTAAGTGTTTCAATTTCTCATTTAATAATTTTAGTAAAATAATGTGATAATTTCATGCTTGTCAAATACTAAACTAACTGAAAATAATTTTTATTGCTTATAGACCAATTTCGTGTTTGCAAACAGAGATGACGTTTTTTGTGGGCGGAGCCAAACTGGTTGCAGAAAGTGACTGCTCCGCAGTAGGGTTGTGAAGTGTTTTAGCATTAAACCGTGATTTTTATGGATCCGGTGTTCTTTCGAAGTCTGATTCCTTTATGTTTCCCTTTAGTGCAATGTTTCTTATAGTGTTTTAATCACATTACGTTTATTTTTTTAGATAGATAAAAAGTTTAAATGGCTTGGCTACTGATATGCATGTATGTAATGTATATGTATTGTTCTTTTTTGCTAAATCAAATATTTTTACAGTCTGAATCGCTAAAGTACATGTAAAAGCAATACTATCATGTATTATATATAATAGCGTTTATTAAATATTTCATAATTTTCCTGTTTTATATTATTTCTTCCTTAATAAATTATAATTGTAACATGATAAAAACGCTATAAGAAACACATGGAGGGAACAGACTTCGACAGAACACCGGACATCTTCTCTACTTATTTTCTATTCTAATTATTAAAAGATTTCCAGATGATTTCCTTGCTCCATTCTGTCCGTTTAAGGGCTTATTGTAATCATAAACACCTACGTTTATCTTCAAATGATGTCTTTGACGATGGTATTCTATAAAAATGAAAGCCATCTTTTTTCGCATTCTTATTCTGACACTAACAGCACAACCGGACATTTTCCAGTGAGTTATCTTGCTCTTTTCACTCGTGTCTAATTCATTTCCACTGTTTTTCTGCAACCGCATTGCGCGCGCAGCTTGCAGTGACGTAACTGTGACGTCTACTCTAAATTGGTCTATAAGTTCAGCCAAATGTTTAGAATGACTGCTCACTGAATACTTCACAGTATAAGCCATACAGAATGTTGCCTAGAAGAATAATTGAAGAGCTCAGATACAAAAGCCGCTTAATGCTACTTCCAACAAAAATTTGATAATGATATTGACCTTATTATAGCGTAAATTCATCAAATACTTTCGATTTTAATCTGGTTAATCTCTGCTCAGACCCTTCAAAAGCGACATAGTTTTTTGCACAAGAAGTCATTTAAGTGATAATGTAATTTATTAGACAGATTTATTTGTTTTTTTACCACAGAAATAATTTCAGGGACATGAAATATTAAATTGTGATTTTCAAAAATAAAATGTATTAAATTTGTTATGTGATGTGAGCAGATGCACATATCTAGTAAAATGAATGGCTTTCTATGGCCCTTTGCTGGTCAAAGCTATTTCTTTCTTAACTCTATCACCGCCAGCGTTTTTAAAAAAAGTTGCCAGCCAGCGCCAGCGTTTTTCATGATTTTCACCTTCCAGATGATTTTCACCTGATGATCAAGTTTAATGCCTTCCAGAAAATGTTCTTCTTTAAAACATACAATATACCAAATGAAAGAACAGACCCTCTGCTTTCAAACAAAAAAAACGTTTCATCCTACCTTCAGTGGTTCTTTTGCAATCAGCTTTTGAATATGGGTAGGTTTCTGCAAAAACACCAAATTTTGAGCAAAAAACAGAGATAATTCCATTTTTGTGACGGACTTTTCATAGAGATCCCATTCAGAGCGATCTTTAAAACAGACACGGACATGCAGCCGCTTGCCATAGGGCAATACTTCCGGGTTTAAAAAGTTGCGGAAGGGCGCCACCGAATAATAGCGGTATTGCGGAAAGACGGAAAATCTCGTCATTGGCGGGGGAAAAGTTAAACGGTAATTCCTTTAGGTTTATCTCTAACCAGCAAAAGGTGGAATTCTACACCTAACACCTAGATCAATATCCAAAAACAATTTAAATAAATTTAGATAATAATTTAAGTGATTTATATATATTTACACTCACCGGCCACTTTATTAGTTACACCTTACTAGTACCGGGTTGGACCCCCTTTTGCCTTCAGAACTGCCTTAATCCATCATGGCATTGATTCAACAAGGTACTGGAAACATTCCTCAGAGATTTTGGTCCATATTGACATGATAACATCACGCAGTTGCTGCAGATTTGTCAGCTGCACATCCAGGGCACGAAGCTCCCGTTCCACCACATCCCAAAGATGCTCCATTGGGTTGAGATCTGGTGACTGTGGAGGCTATTTGAGAACAGTGAACTCATTGTCATGTTCAAGAAACCAGTCTGAGATGATTTGCGCTTTATGACAGCTTTATCCTGCTGGAAGTAGCCATCAGAGGATGGGTACACTGTGGTCATAAAGGGATGAACATGGTCAGAAACAATACACGATGCTCAATTGGTCCTAATGGGCCCAGAGTGTGGTAAGAAAATATCCCCCACACCATTACACCTTCACCACCAGCCTAACCCGTGGATACAAGGCACAGGCTTTCATGTTGTTGACGCCAAATTCTGACTCTACCATCTGAATGTTGCAGCAGAAATCAAGACTCATCAGACCAGGCAACATTTTTCCAATCTTCTACTGTCCAATTTTGGTGAGCTTGTGTGAATTTTAGCCTTAGTTTCCTGTTCTTAGCTGTCAGGAGTGGCACCCGGTGTGGTCTTCTGCTGCTGTAGCCCATCCGCCTCAAGGTTGGACATGTTGTGCGTTCAGAGATGCTCTTCTGTAAATCTCGGTTGTAACGAGTGGTTATTTGAGTTACTGTTGCCTTTCTATCAGCTCGAGCCAGGCTGGCCATTCTTCTCTGACCTTTGGTATCAACAAGGCATTTGCTCCCACAGAACTGCCACTCACTGGATATTTTCTCTTTTTCGGACCATTCTCTGTTAACCCTGAAGTTGGTTGTGGTTGAAAATCCCAGTAGATCAGCAGTTTCTGAAATACTCAGACCAGCCTGTCTGGCACCAACAACCATGCCACTTTCAAAGTCACTTTCTACCTTTCTTCCCCATTCTGACGCTCGTTTTGAACTGCAGCAGATCGTCTTGACCATGTCTACATGCCTAAATGCATTGAGTTGCTGCCATGTGATTGGCTGATTAGAAATTTGCATTAACGCGCAGTTGGACAGGTTTACCTAATAAAGTGACCGGTGATTGTGTGTGTATATATATATATATAGATGAGAAGGAAAAAAATATATATTATTGGAATTATTGAAAATTATGCTTTCATTTTTGGGGTCATATATACAACAAGGGACAGTAGTATAAACAGGAAACGAGGACCATTTGAGGGTTAAAAAACACATTATTTTCCACATACTGTAAATTTATGTAGCTACAGATATCCTGCCTTCCTCAAAGGCTGAAAAGCTCTGTGTCCCTGATTGGCCAGCTTACCGGTACGTTGTGATTGGCCTGAATACAGCCAGAAATGTGATGCTCCTTACCATGTTTTAAAGATTAGGTCACAATGTAATGCTAACAGGAGTTAACTTGCAGGCTGTATTTCAGAATCGGGAGGGATTTGTACCTTTGCATGTTGTTAACATGTACTAATACACACTTACACACCAAAGGAAATGTAAAATCATGAATCGTACCATAGTTGCTCTTTAATTGCATTCTATGGGCATTATCCACGCTGTCTATATGTGCAAAACGGCTCACATTTTTTCCACATGAATTTCAAAAAAAAAAATTAGCTAGACAGCACTTAAAGCTCATAATCATAGGGGAACCATTTTAATGCTATATAGCACCTATGAAGAACCATACGTGATATTGTATCACTTTAGCACCACTTATGGTACTACAGGGCATAATATGGTTCTACTTATGATTACGAGCCAGTGAACCACTTTTAGTACTATTTAGCACCGTTTATCTTTAGAGTGTGTCGCACCACGCATTTTTGAAGAAGTGCTTTTAGCTCCTAAGGTTGAAAAAAGTCAACTCTGTGCGAAAAAAGGCTTGCTGTCATTCACATTTTTTCCATTTTCCAAACAAACGAGGGGAGAGGTGGGCTTTCTTTTCTGCTGACAAATATTATAGTTGCTTGGAACAATTGGAGACTACTCTCACTCACATTTCAATTACTAACTAATAACCTTTTCATTGCGATTAAAGTGAAATTACTGAACCTAATCATAAAAGCCTGATAAAGAACACAGTCGCACTTAGAGGGTTTTGCATCTGAACTATTTATTTTTAAAAGTAGCATGCATTATAAGTATCAGGCAATAATCAAAAGTGACTAATTCTGTCCAACTGCATCATAGGATGCTGTTTTCTGTGCAACATGCTCTCTGGAGTTTTTAGTAAATGAAGTATGTCAATTAGAGCATAAAGAGCTTTGTATACATAGTGCATATTTTATTTACAGTATAAGTAAAGTGGGAAAATGCTATCAAATTAGTCTTGTTTCTCAATTGTGATCAAACTTTTCTTTACCTATAAAACAGGTAATTTTTTCGTCCAATGGGACTGTCAAGCTAAATGTAATCAGTCCAGATAAGTTGCCAATAATCACAGGTGTGTAATCAAATATGAGAAAATGTCCTTTATCTGAAATTTACATGATTAAGCATATCATCTATTTTGTTTCTTACACAATTTCTGTGACAGAGCGACTGGCCATCTACCAGCCCTCATCATCCTTCATTATCGCTGAAACAAAGAATTTTCGTATAGAAATCCAAATGTCTCCAATCATGCAGATGTATATTATAGCCAGCACCTCACAGAAAGGCAAATTGATTGGTGAGTTTTGTCATTTGGTGCATATTGACCTACAATACACCACAGTTTTACTCCATCCCCTTTACAAAAGGACAGATGTATTAATGATAACATTATATGTTTCATTCAGGTCTTTGTGGGAACTATAACGGTTTTCAGAAAGATGACTTTAAAACACATTCAGGCAATATAGAGGGAACACCAACATCCTTTGTCAACTTTTGGAAACAAAACCGATACGGTTGTCCAGATGTTGAAAACACAGTTGACAACCCCTGCAGTCTGAGAGTGGAAACAGGTCATAAATTCATGCAAAATTTCATCCCATTCTCCTTTTTGGGTTAAATAGACTGTGTGAACTTTGAGAAAATGTGTCAAATATATTTTTCTTATTTATCTAGAAAAACTTGCAAAAGACTGGTGTTCCCGTCTGAAGGATCCAAATGGAATCTTCTCCTCGTGTCATTCAGAAATATTTCCTGAAACTTACTATCAAGTAAGTCTTTACCTCACAGAACACTCTTTCCTCTAAATTTACTGTACATGGACAAATAGTTAACACGCTTACGATCATCTTCTGCAGAACTGCGTTTATGACACCTGTAAGTGTGCTGATATTGGGAAGTGTATGTGTGCTGCCCTCTCCGCCTATGCCCATGCATGTGCCGCAAGAGGGATCATTCTCTACAGATGGGTGGATTCATACCCCTGTGGTGAGGATTTGATTTGATTTAATTTGGTTAAATGTCTAGTTTCTTAAGATTGCTCTGTTTTAAAAGTGCATCTATGCCTTTGATTTTACAGACAAAGTGTTCGAGTGTTCAGAAAATATGAAGTACTCCTACAATGTGACCAGTTGTAGCAAAACCTGTCGTTCTCAATTTAAAACCGACTACACCTGCGAAATGTCTACACCTGTGGAAGGCTGTGTTTGTTCTAATGGGACTTACCTGAATGATGCAGGGCACTGTGTGAATGCTGACCAGTGTCCTTGTTACTATAACGACCTGGTCATAGAGCCATCAGGATCAACAAACATAGATGGTGCCAATTGGTAAAGAAAATATTTCAATATATTGTTAAAGTCTGTGTAATGTGATATTAAATATGCGTTCTGAGTTTGTCAGAGGAAAATGTGTTATTAACGGGGCAACCTTCTGATCTCTCTGATTGAAATCAATATGGAAGTGATTTAAACTGCAATTTATCGACGGGCTGCTACAGGCTGGCTCCAAAAGGGAGTCAATTCCCATAGACCCCCATGTAAAATTTAGATATTAATACACTAGTCAACATTCGAAGTGGATCAAAACCATTCAAAAAAGTTTACATAAAACCAATCCCTAATACCCATTCTTGTCTTGGGACAACTTTGATAAACTTTTTTGATCCACTTCAAATGTTGACTAGTATATGTTTACAGCCTGGTACAAAAAGTGATTTTGGTCTATATATCTAAGGTTCCCTTCAAGACAACTGTAAGGAGGGTTAATTCTTTTTATAACTCATCCGTTTAAATGATATTAAGCCTTAAAGTTCTGCATACTTCTAGGCATGCGTGGTTTCTGTAACCAGCCACTTCAGCTTTACCCATGTCCACCCTCTTTAATTTTCGGTTATCCACGAGTGATGTGCGGTGACGCAATGCCAAGATAGTAGTGATGGTCAACCCGGATCTTTTTAAGGATTCGGGTTATTCTGAGTCACTCACTAATATGATCCGGGTTGTGCGAGTCACTCGAGTCACTTGAGTCCCTTGGTCAAAATCTCCCAATTCCAATCGCTAAGTCATACTAATGCCAACCAAGCAACTCGGATCACGCGTGCAGCTACGAGTTTATGACTCCTCTGCTCACAAAAAAGGGCTTATGTGACCTGAGGAACTCGTAAAAAACATGCATGCCCGTGGTAACATTATCAATAACATAATTGTAAAAGTTTGGTGTGTTTAGTTTCATTTCATAACGACAAATATATCAACACCACATTTAGAAGATGTCAGGCTTGGTTGACTTGGACGTGAGAGGAACGTGTCCTGTTTCAGATTGACTTAAAAGATCCACGATAGGCTTCGGTTAATCTTGTGAGTGAGTCCCAGACAGAGCCGCTCGCCCGCTCCTGCACGGGTCCTGTGAGTGAACCACTCACGTCACTCTGAGTGACTCAGTCAACAAGAGGAGCCGTGTACGTCCGTCGGTGGCGGATCTTTCCAGCAGCACTGCTGCAGCAGTCCTCGTATTTAAAAATGTTAAACATTTGCAGCTTCTACCCAAAACATTGTGCCAGTCAAATATTTCAACAGCTTAGCCTACATGAGTCAGTGGGTTAACAACACGAGCAAGGTTTCTCCTAGCCCAGGATTCAAGCTCCATGAGTTGAGTCACTCTCTGTGTGAATCCCCGAGCCGCCGACCAACTCATTGTCGCGCGCACGCATCCCTTTGTACTCGGACTCAGAGCTGCAAGAAATAATGATCCGGAATAGCAGCTTTTGGTTCACTCGGTACCCCCAGTCGACATTTGGTGATGTAAATTAACTCGTTGTTGCAAGTTATAGAACCTATGTCAGCTTATGTAGAGTTATTTGTTGTAATTCTGTTGTAAACATTTGAAGAGCTTTGTGTTTGATACAATTTCTCATTTTTAATGCAAAATCTGAGAGGACTCAACTGACTCGGGTTAATGGTCACTAAGGACTCATGGTTCTCGAGTCATTTTAGGGATCGGGTTAAATGATCCGAGTTTCGGGTGACTCACTCATCACTACAAGATAGCAACGGCAAGCCCCGCCAACTATTGGGTTAAAAAAGCTCTTCACAAATCTGTGGGTGACATCACGGACACTACGTCCATTTTTACAGTCTGTGGTTATTAACCACCCAGCCAAATTTAAAAATGATAAACACAAAGTAAATGAAGCAAGTTGTCAAAATTCTGGAACAATAAACAGGGTTCTCTGCTTTCAAACTGGGGGTGTGTCAGCTGTCAGCACTTAAACCACAGCACTTTTTCAACCAGGGTTGCCAGTTTTCACAGCAAAATTCCTACTCAAAATTGCGCTGCGAGGAGGGGTTTTCTATTAAAGATCGTGTGCTGGGGGGATAAAGGCAGGGACCATCTACTAAAATTATCATTCTGGGGAGGTTAAATATCACATTATTAGGGTTGCTTCAACCTTTGGCTGTATTAAAGTAGCCCAATTCTTAACAACACTGCTCTCAACTGTCTCTTCACAAAATTAATCCACCTCGTCTTCATATCATCGCTATTAGGAAATTTAAATAAGGATGCCAACCTGTTTTGTAAATGATCCCAATCAGGTAATATTCATTTGCGCAACAAAGGCATAGCTAACTAGAACAAGCTAACTAGTGACTTTAAGAAACCTTTACACAGGCTTTAACACATGCATAATTAACAAAAATACTGTACGGTATTAACCCCTGATGGTGGATTTTCATGATTTTGTCATATTACAGCACCTGCACTCTCGGAAAAATACAATGCGACAGTCCAGAAGGTGAGCTCAAACAACAACCTCTAAAACACAACTAGACAAAATCAACCATTAGATATTACTGAAACAACACTACTTTAGCATGGTGTGTGCAAGTTATACAAACCTCATCCATGTGCCTGTTTTGTTTTTAGACTGTGTGGCTCCAATGGTCTACGTCAAATGTTCAATTAATGAACAGGGAAAAACAGGATCAGAGTGTCAAATGACATGCCAGAACCAAGATCCAAATAACTGCGTGAGTTAAAATGAAAATATTTGCTGGACAATGAATGGTGGATGAATGGGTTTGTAGTTTGATGGATGGATGGATGGATTGGTGAAAATGAAGGATGGACTGATTATTTGAGTGGATGTATTGGTAGTTTGGTGAATTTATATAGAGGAAACATTCTCCCTTTCTGGTTTTGACTGCAGGTCAGCACAGGTTGTGTATCAGGTTGTATGTGCCCAGATAACCTGCTAGCCGATGGTCAAGGTGGCTGTGTAGAGAAGGAAAACTGTCCCTGTTTTCACAATGGATTATCTTATTCAGCTGGGGATGAGATTCAAAACGAATGCAACACCTGGCAAGCCATTCATACATTATATCAAAGATTATAATGTACTGTAAAAACTATGTGAAGTAGTAATATGAAAACATGAACAGATTCATGCAAGGTTTGCAAACTTTTAATTTCGCAATTGTTCTTTTTTTAGCAAATGCACAAAAGGGATGTGGAATTGTACTGATAAAGATTGTTACGGCACCTGTACCATCTATGGTGAAGGTCATTATAAGACCTTTGATGGAAGAAGATATTTTTACCATGGAGGCTGTGAATACATCTTAGCACAAGTATGTTTTAAACATCTCTTTCTAGTTTCATGATGATTAAACAAATAATTGACTAGTTAAAACTGCCATCCTTAACAGTAACACTTTAGACATTTTACTAATTATAAGTACCTTTGCAAGTAGTTGCAAAGCTACTTATAATAAGTACAATGTTTAAAGTGGACTATTATCAACTATCAATCTTTACAGTATTAGTAGACTGTCTGCTGTTGTGACGATCCCTAAACAGACATTCAACTGTCTAGAACTATCTTTACAGGTGCATGTCAACTAATTCCACTAACCCTAACTTCTTTCCTTACCCTAACCCTTACAGTCTACTAATACTCTAATGACAGTTAATTCACATGTAGTTGCAAATAAATGAAAGTTAGTTGACATGTATTTGCAAAGTTATTTATGTAAACAGACCAAAATGTACTCGCAGAAATGTTCTGACCAGATACATAATTTTTCTGTGAAATCCCACCAGGATTACTGCAACATGGGGGAGAGTAAACACTCATTACGCCTGGTTACAGAGAACATTCCCTGTGGCTCCACTGACTTCATTTGCTCCAAATCTATCAATCTTTTCATTGGGGTAAGGCTACTTCAGTGTTTTAAGTCAACATGAATGCAACATACAATTAAACATAACTCTGACATAATTGTTTACAGAGGATTGTCAAGTTTAACTTTCACCATTTCTGATAATACTAGCAGTGAGTTATATTAATTTGTGTCATGGGCAATTTTATTTCGCAACTTACTATTCAAATCCTTTAGAGATACAAGGTGGTTTTATCTGAAGTGGATGGAGTAAAAGTTGTTGAAACCAATGGAACTGATTACCAATATCAAATCAATTATGTGGGGATTTACACTATCATTGAGGTCAAAAAGCTTTTAAACTTAATGTGGGATGGCAAAACAACCCTGACGCTCCAACTCCATCCCAGCTTAAAGGTATGAATTACATATGAAGGTATGCATAAAACTATACATTTTACATGTTCACCCACTCACCTAAATGACTGTATAATCTTTATTACAGGGCAAAGTGTGTGGACTGTGTGGAGACTTTGACGGGAATGTAAATAACGACTTTGTAAAGCACGATGGAGAAGATGTCAAAGATGCGGTTGTGTTTGGGAATAGCTGGAAAGTAAATCCAAGCTGCCCGGAAATGAACAGTTCGATACACCCTTGTGAGAAAAACCCTCACCGGAGTGCCTGGGCTCATAAGCAATGCAGCATCATTACAAGCAATGTCTTTCAAGACTGCCATGCACATGTATGTAAAGTTCAAAACTTTTTGAACTTCTTAGTTTAATATAAATCATTAAAACTAATTGTTACATTTGTATCTAAAATAGAAGAGAATAATCTAATCTGTACTTTTATAATGTTGCAAATTTTCTTGTTTATAGGTGGACTCTGCCCCATACTATGACGCCTGTGTGAGGGACACCTGTGCATGTGATTCTGGTGGAGACTGTGATTGTTTCTGTACAGCGGTGGCTGCTTATGCGGCTGAATGCCGAAAGAAAGAGGCTTGCATTGAATGGCGGACTCCACATATTTGTCGTAAGTGTTATTGGAATGCTGTGGCTACTTGTTACACAGGGGTATGTCTCAGAAAATGGAAAACTCTTAACTTAAAATAACTTGGTGAAATCAATCATTGAAACTAAAATTCTAATATGAAAACTTGTGTAGTATCTGATAGATAATGAGTTAACACAAACTTGTAAGATATGTTCCTTTGAAATACAAGCCTACCTTTATAATTCTATGTTTAAGTAGAAAACCTCTGAAACATTCTATATATGGTATATTACTTAATCTTCAATAGACTACTTAAAAACTACGTACGCTGCCCCCCTCCCGCTTATCCTCTGTGGTTTCCACCACGCTCCCTCCTCCTAACCAGCTCTCCCTCCTAAATACTGATAACGCCACCCAAACTTAAACAGCTTATGCCCTCTGACATCTGCACCAGCCCAGCCTACCCCTTCCACACCTTGGCCATCTGATGTATCGTGAGCATCGATCCAAGCTTATAGCTGCGGAGAGGAAGTGGTGCAGATTGAAAGATCCTGCAAACCTCTGTCTCTATCATTCTCTTCTGGCCACTTTCTCATCAGATTTCTTCTCTGCTAAAACTGACTTAACAACTGATTAATTTGCTTCTTTCTTTGTGAGGAAAACAAACTCAATCAGCAGTACGTTCTCTGACCCACTGGCTCCTGCACAGGCTGAAGTTCCTGATGCATGCATGCTCCCCTCTTTCTCTCTCCTATCTGAAGAGGAGCCAAGGGCCGGTTGCACCAGCCGTACATAAAAAAGTTGGGTGTAAGTCCTACGTCGGGCATTGTGAAAAATATTTACGCCTGAGGAGCTGTCCTCATGTTTACCAGTGCGCTTTCCCTCAAGATGCGTGTGTCACGTGCAGACCCATCAAACAAATTAACGAAAGCCTTTACTGTTCGCACAAAAGGTATAATAGTTTGCAGATTCATTATAACAGCTCAAGTTTTAAGCAAAATTAAATGAAAGCTTTTAATATGTTCTCTACAGTGTCTTTGTAAGTATTTATGTATTTTATTATATAATTCATTGGCGGTATCTCTACCATGCATGAAAGCACATTGCTCGCGTATCCTGCGCATTAGACGCGTCAATGTCTTGTCACATTTCATTATTTCTATTTTTGCCATAGGAAAAAAGTCAATAATTTATACTTACGCCTACTCTTGACCAGACATAAGTTTAAGTTTCAAACATGCGCTACGGCTAGATGGTGCAACAGGTGCAGTGTTTCCCACAGAATTTTGAGAGACTTGTGGCGGTGATGACGTCACATTCTAATTAGCATATATGTGACGTCATCACGTGTTTGCGTTTGATCGAGTGTTGGCACCTGAAATATGTTTCACTTCTACTCTTTGATCTGTCACGTTATATTGGATTTTAACACAACTGATTGCTATTATTTACATATTATCAGTTCTGTTGTCAGACATAAAATGAGCAGACTATAGCCCTATTCGGATGGGATTAGTTTTACGATTGTAGATGGCGTACTGTAATTTTACCACAGGACGTCTGTAATATTGATGGTCAATTCGGACGGGATTAGAAATCTCAGTTAAACATTCAGAAATGGGAGGGGTAACTCGATTGCGCAGCAGGTCACCTCTCTCGTCGTCATGTGCACGTTGCTTCTTGATATCAACATGACACAGACAAGAAAAACTCGAAACACTGTGTTTAATTTCAGTTTGGGGAGAACGTCAGTTTCAGGAACAGTTCTGTGCCTCTGAGAAGTGAATTTGACTTGAATTTGAAGTTTCTGTCGTGTTATTCAGGAACTGACTTGCCACTGACTTGTTTTTCGCCTAGAATCCAAGTAAATGCTTAACTTAAGCGCTTTTCTATTTGAAAGAAACCCGCAAAATAACAGGAAATTACGAAACGTACGTGCATGTTTACAGCTGGTATATAAATCACCATACATTTACATTGAAGTCTTACTGCTGTTGCTCTTCTCATCAATGTCTTGTTATGAGACCCTTTTTATTTAAATGCGAGTTTTATTGTCGCGTATAGCGCAGACAATTGGGTGCAAATTCAGAAATATGAGAGAATACACAGTAACTGTTGCACAAAGTTACTACAAAACACGTGCGCAGGCATATCGCATTATAGAGAGGGAGAGAACGGGTGTGTGTGGGAAACACTAATGCTAACCTTTCGTCAAGTCATCGCCGTCTTCTCTGTCAGTAAAATCTGTGACTGTTGACGTTTACGCGAAAAAGGAGGAACGGACATTGAAACACCGCCACCTTTTCACGCTCATGTGTGTGTGTGAGAGAGAGAGAGAGATTGAGAGAGAGAGAGGCGCGCGCTGCATGCAACATAGAAAGGGAGGGCGCGCTGAGTGCTTGCAACAATGAATTAAGACGTTTTTAAACAGTAAAATATACATGTAAATGGGGATCATGACAAATCTATTTGTGGCGGCCATCGCTGATTCTGTGGCGGTGCGCCACGAGTAAATCAACGTATGGGAAACACTGAGGTGTAAATTCTACGTCCAATGTAAAGCACATTTTATGTCCAGAGTAGTCTTACGACTGGGTTTACGCACAGCTGGTGCAACCGGCCCCAAGATCTTTGCCTCAAGTCACCCCACTACCTGCCCGTTAGGTCCCATACCCACCCATCTCATTCTTCTTTGGTTATCCCTGCTCTCGCGCACATTACAAATTCAGCCCATTCCAGGGGTGCATTTCCCACAGCTTTTAAAGAGGCCAGGATAACCGCACTGCTGAAGAAACCCACACTTGACTACAGACCTGTATCTCTCCTTCCCTTCATTGCCAAGACTCTTGAGCATGTGGTTTTTGAGCAGCTCTCCTCCTTCTTCACACAAAATAACCTCATGGACAGCAACCTGTCTGGTTCCAAGAGTGGCCACTCTACCAAAACTTCACTGCTCTCCGTCACTGAACCCCTAAGAGTGGAACGGACAGCCTCCAAATCATCTGTGCTGATACTGTTGGATCTGTCTGCTGCTTTTAACTTGGTCAATCACCACATCCTCCTTTTGACCCTCAAGACCATGGGTGTCTCTGGAACGGCGCTACTGTGGTTCAGGTCTTACCTCTCAGGTAGGTAATTTAGAGTATCCTGGAGAGGTGACCTCTCCGAACGACAATGTCTCGATACTGGAGTACCTCTTTTCGATTTACATGACATCCCTGGGTTCTGTCATTCGGAAACATGGCTTTTCTTACCACTGCTATGCAGAAGACACACAACTCTACCTGCCTTTTCAGCCTGACAATCACACAATTTCTTCCCGCATCTCAGCATGCCTAAGTGACATCTCACTCTGGATGAAGGATCATCCTCTGCAGCTGAACCTTGCTAAGACAGAACTGCTGGACATTCCATCTGACCCTAAGATTCAACACAATTTTTCAGTTGAACTCTTTCAGTAGCTCATTGTAGATTTTTCTTCTACAACATTAGGAAAATTAGACCTTTCGTATCTGAGCATGCTACACAAGTCCTAGTCCAGGCTCTTGTCCTGTCCAGACTGGACAATTGCAATGAGTAATTGGCTGGACTCCGGGCATATACAACCAAAACCCTACAGATGATCCAAAATGCTGCGGCAAGAGTGTTCTTCAATGAGCCAAAGAGGGCGCACGTCACTCCTCTCTTCATCAGGTTACACTGGCTCCCTATAGTGGCTCGTATCACATTCAAAGCTCTTCTCCTGGCCTTTAAAACCACCACTGGGTCAGCGCCCCTTTACCTTAAATTGCTTATACAGCCTTACGTACCTTCTAGATCCCTGCGCTGGTGCCATCCCAAAAAGGGAAAAAATCACTATTGTGTACCTTCTCTGATTTTGTTCCTCATCTTTGAAATGAACAACCAGTTGTGACAAGATCTGCTGCTGAAAACCCATCTCTTCCGCCAACTCCTCACTTGCTAATATTTTCTTATTTTCTACCTTATCTTTACACTGTCAAAAAAACTAACCCTTAGCAGGGTTTCCCGCAGATATGTTGTTAGTTAAGGTGGTAGGGTTGGGCGGGGCAAAGGGCGTGGCAATCAAAGGTGCGGGGCGTTTGCGTCATGATGAAAATTAAAATATTTTAATAAAATAAATTAATAAAATATTTATTTTTAAAACACTCAAATAAAACTTAATTTTGAAGAAACTATGACAGAAAATGAACACATACTAGATTATTAATGAATTTAAATGTTTTTAACAGATACCTCTAATGGGAATAGCTGCGTGATGAAGTGAAACTAAAGGGTTAATAAACACAAACTAAACCAGATGTTGTAGAACGTCTGGCGAACGATGATAGATAGTAGGGGTGGCACGGTCCATGAAAAAAATCCGAACCGTTCGGTTCGCTTGTCTCGGTTCGGAGCGCGTGTGTACCGCACGGTTCAACGGTTCATGGCATGCGCAATGTAGTCTCATGCCCTGTATGTGACCTCAGATAGCGTGTTTCCCTTTCGCGCGAAAGAAGAGGTGACTGGTTTGGAGTATAAGTACTGCAGGTTATGTTACGTGTAGAAATGGCAAGTGGGAGAGAAAAGGAAGTCTGCCCGCAGTTGGAGGATGCGCCAGCGTCGTATAAGTTTGGTGTGTGGAAACATATTTTTATTTCATGTTACTTATGATGACAGCGGAAATAAAACAATAGATTGAACTGCAGTCTATGGGTTGAATGTGCTCCAACAGCCACAGGAGATCGCCTTCTCTCCGACCATTTATCTAATCTGAGGTACTGACAACAATGTTTTACGTCTTTTCATATTCAGCGCTATTTTTAGCCTTTCATTGATAAAATTAAAGCGGCTGATTTCCGCGTAGTTTCATTTTGCTAGCGTGTGAAAGTTGCGCGATCTTTCAGAAATTGCCCCTCAAAGTAATCAGAAGTGGTCAAAAGTGGACAAAAGAGACTTAAAGAGATTTTAATATTACAGGTGCAAAGGTTATGTTTCTCTCTCGTCCACATAAACTCTCAGTATTACAGCAGCCTCTCAGTGATAAATCTAAGAGCTACACTGAAGTTGGCATTTTAATAAATGCAAGTTATCTTTGTGTGCTAAAAATGCACATAAAGTTTATGTAGATGGCAATACACATTCTCTTTTTTGCCAAATAAATGAAAAGCATGTTGAAATCATCAATGTCTTCCCTCTTGCTCTATCAAAATCTCATCTGGCTTTCCTCAGAGATGGTCCAATGTGCTTAAAGTCAAATTCAGTTTGTGCATGATTACATGATATAACTTTTTTTAATACTGTATCCTAAATTATGGATAATTAATACATTAATAAGATAATACATTTCTGGAGTGTTAAAAATTTAAAGAAAAAATAACAACAAGAACCGTACTGAACCGTGAACCGTGACCATAGAACCGCGATACAAACCGAACCGAGGGTTTTGTGAACCGTGCCACCCCTAATAGATAGCGCAAAAATTGTAAAAACTGATTATTTCCCACTATTAATTACATTGTCTTAAAGGAGTGTAACTACTGTAGCATGTTAATAATGCACATAAATAAAGTGAGCAAGAGCGCTCAACAATAATATCTTATCAACAGGCACGTGAAACCTTAGCAGGTTGCTCAAACAACAAAATCACCAGTGCCCGGTTGCATGAAAGTCCTTAAGCTAAGAAATCCCTTAAATATAAGGTTAAGGGTACCCTTAATAAAAAATGGGTTGCAAGAAAAACCCTTAAGTGAACCTTAAGGCTGTCAATAAGTATTTACCCTTGAATGCTAAAGTATTACCTTAAGTTCTGCTATGCGTTGCTACAAAGTCCTTAAGTCCCATTTTCCCTTAAAAACTTAAGGGACTATAAGAGGTCCCTTAACGTCACACGCGATGGCTGATTTTATGGGTTTTTTTAAGAAAATGAAGCACAAACGCGCATTTCTAACAATCGAAATAATCCCTAGAGAAAAGTGATGCGCATTTATCAGAAGAATGGCGGTCTGATCGTCCGTCAAAATAAAGTGTTTCCAGTTTGAATTACTTTGAGTATTCATGCATGCGGCACTTTACAGTCTGTTATTTGCAATGTTTCATTGTACACAAATTCGCCGTCTGTTGAGCTGCGTGCGTTGATTTGTTTACGCTGTGAGATTTTGTAACCGTAGCAACTGCTTCTCCGCAGCCGTGTTTTGCTACAGACTATCGTAAAATACTTAGTATCAACACTTAGGTAAGGGTGACAGTTAAGACCTTTGTTGCAACGCTCTTAAATAAATCCCTTACCTCAGGGATTTTTTCTCCCTCAGGGAAACCCTCACTTAAGGAGTTTCATGCAACCGGGCACAGGTAACTTACTTTAAAATTAGAAGAACTATAGACTAATACAATAACTGGCTTAAATAAACCCAAAACATAAGTCCACTTACAGTTCTCACGGACACGTGTTTAATCAACTGGCTATCCTCCAGACATGACGGAGCACGTCTTATCTCATTTCGGCCGTGTGGCACGCGTGCACGCTCGCGGTGTGAAACGCGTTAGCGCTATTCTCCGAGATGTTTTATCAACTGGCTGGTTATCCTCCAGACAGTGACGATCCGGACCACGTCTTTCTCATTTCGGCCGTGTGGCGCGAGTCCGCGGTTTTTTTTTTGGACGACCTAGTTAAGGCGGTAGGGTTTCCAAGCTTAAGCGGGCCGCCTTAACTGAAATATGCTGCGGGAAACCCTGCTTAGCTATACTACGTTAGACTTGTTGAGACTAGTTCTAATGCACTTATGTATTGCTGTTCTGATGTTGCTCTAATTGCTTCTATTGTTATCTCATTTGTAAGTCGCTTTGAATAAAAATGTCTGCTAAATTATTAAATGTAAATAGACGGTTTCATCGGACGCACGTGTGATGACGCAATTATATATTAAATACTCATCGAAAATAAAAAATATATTGGTTTCCTAAATACAAGGGAAGATGGCGATAATGGATTACTGCTATTTGATGGGAGGTTTGGCAGCCGGTCTGTAGTTAAGATTGCATACATTATAAGTATTACAGTAAGTTTTATACTTTTAAGTAGTACACATTTTACACACTAACGTTAGCGAAGTGTAGTTTTTGATATGATTTAGCTATGATTTGAACTAAGGTATTCTATATGTTGTTTATTTAGCTTGTTATCAGAAATAAACTACTCTAAAAGGACTTTGTTGTTATTGATTCTTAGCGGAGTTGAGTTTACCGGAAGTTACATGTGTTCAACGAAAGCCGTTTGTTTATGGTGCTACTGCTGAAACAGTCTATATATGATCTAGTAATCTAGTCTAGAAAATTTTAGGTTGTCTGCTATTAAAGTTGTGACTAACTGGTTTGCAGCTTTATTCTGTGACTATTACAATGGCCCAGTGGGAGACTGTGAGTGGCACTACAGAGCCTGTGGTTCGGCCTGCATGAAAACATGCAAAAACCCAAAAGGGACCTGTTCCAATCAAATTCCTTTACTAGAAGGTATGACACTTTTTAAACCTCTATAAATTAATTGACCAGTGGGCGTTACAAAATTTAAAGGAATAAATAATTTTTGTTTAATCATTCTACCCTTTGTTACTTGCCTAGGGTGTTTTCCTAAGTGCCCTTCTGACAGGCCATTTTTAAAGGAAGAAACCCAAAAATGTGTCACAGAGATAGAGTGTGCTCCTGTGTGTGTATATGATGGGAAGGAGTTCACGATTGGAGAAGAAGTGTACCACACCAAAGATGAAAATGGCATGTGTTTCAAAGCTGTGTGTGGATCAAATGCAACAATAATTAGATCTCAGGAAAATTGCATCACCACTGGTATATCCACATCTACAACACCACAAACACAACCAACTCAAGAGCCTATCCTTGAAAAATAAATAAAGAAAGAAAGAAAGAAATAAACAACCAACAACATAACCATAAACAGCAACTAAACCCCTGGTGTGTCCACATCTACTGGACCATCAACAAAACCAAAACAATCAACCACAAAACCATCAACAGTTACTCATACCATTGGTGTGTCCACATCTACTGGACCATCAACAACACAACTATCAACAGCTACTTAAACCACTGATATGTCCACAACTAAAGGACCACCAACAAGAACAACAGAATCAACAACACAACCATTAACAGAGGAAACAACACAACCAACAACACAACTATCAACAGCTACTTAAACCACTGATATGTCCACAACTAAAGGACCACCAACAAGAACAACAGAATCAACAACACAACCATTAACAGAGGAAACAACACAACCAACAACACAACTATCAACAGCTACTCAAACCACTGGTGTGTCCACATCTACAGGACCATCAACAACACAACCAACAACAGCCATTCAAACCATTGGTGTGTCTACAACTACAGGGCCATCAACAGGAACAACACAATAAACAACACAACCATGAACAGAGGAAACAACACAAGCCGTACTTCCCGTAATTTTGGCTAACGTTCTTTAACCTCCTAAGACCTGACATAGACATAAGTCTTTGGTTGTTTGCACCATAATACTTAATTCTGTGTAACTGGAACCTGTTGTACACAAACAAAGACAATTATACTGCTTTATGTTCAAAGAAAAATATTTGGTTATTACATTTATTGGTTCCTCCTAACCCCAAATAGCTGGAAGAAACCTACAATGCAAGCCAAACCAAAGCTCGGGTCTTAGAAGGTTAAAGCTTCTCTTAAAGGTATCAAAAAACATTTTTGAAACAACATTAGTACACCATTTCCATAACATCACCTGCAATTAATAAACATCCCTAAAACATTATCATTAAAAACTTTATAACTGCATCTTTAGCAGAACTTTCTCAAACCATTAACTTTGAAAATGTTACCATGGTTTAGGTAATGTAACATTCTTAAAACAGTAGCATTGCAAACCTTATAATTGTATTGTTAGTGGAACGTTCTAGACACCTTAGCATTGAAAACGTGACAATTGTGTATGTAATGTAACATTCTTAAAACGTTACTATAAAAACCTTCTATAATTGCATCATTGGCAGAACGTTCTAGACACCTTAGCATTGAAAACATTACCATTGTGTATGTAATGTAACATTCTTAAAATGGTAGCATTTCAAACTTTATAATTTTATTGTTTGTGTAACGTTCTAGACACCTTAGCTTTGAAAACTTTACCATTGTGTATGTAATGTAACGTTCTTAAAACGGTAGCATTGCAAACATTATAATTGTATTGTTAGTGGAATTCTAGACACCTTAGCATTGCAAACATTACTATTGTGTATGTAATGTAACATTCTTAAAATGTTAGCATAAAAATTTATCTTCTGGGGATTTAAAGAAATTTAAGTAAATGTAAGGATGAGTATAATAAAAAGGCCTAGTTCTGGATTAATAAACCCTATCCGGGATACCTCCCCCTAGTCATTACTTCATCACATTTGCCATTCTTTGCATAATGGATGAGCTAGTTATCAAGATGTGTCATCATAATAAATTTTCTGTACAACTACTTTATCAATTCTATATCATTTCCATTATGTTTTTGTAAATAAACCTTTGACCTTGTTATAGTGTCAACCCTAATAAGACCCTTGGGGTCAACCTTACCCCCAAGCCACTTTTCTTTAGTTAAAAAAAACATGGTTCCCTTCATCTTAGTGGAATAAGATGTTGTGACTTTTTCAGATTATCTGTCAAGATTCATATAAAAAACTAAGCTTGATTTGGTCGTTCTAAAGACGTGTAAAAATGTTACTTGAATAGTCCCTTGGGGGTAAAAATTACTCCAATTGAAAATTAATGGGAAATGCAAAAAAATCAATGCATCCAGAATAAATCTGAAAATTTTAACACAGAAAGGTAGGCCTGGTACTAGAGCACAAATGCAATATAGAAAATACTTGCTCAATTACACAAACACACAAAGGTATTACTGCTACAGAGAGCATTTTATGTAGAATTTGGCAAAAAAAAAAAAACACAGATACAAACAATAATGTAAAATGCTCACACAGGTGTGTGCCCGCACACACACACATACTACACATACACACACACACATGTCTGCACACACACACACACGCAAAAAACACAGACTCACACACAAAGACATAGTAAAACACACACATTAAGACACAGACACACACAGAAAGACAAAGTCACACACACGCGCACACACACTTACATTCAGTCAAATTTCTGTGGCATTTTGTAAAAACAGACATTTCAAAATGAATCAAAAACTACAAAAAATCTACTATTTTGAAATAATATTTATCTTTAATGTCCTTTCTAAATTTTATATAAACATAAATTCACAAAATGTATCACTTAACTAGTAATTTGAGCAGTTGGCTACATCCAGTAAAATGAATGGGTCTCTATGGGCATCTGCTGGTCGAAATGATTTATTTCCTAAACTGTAATTCTTTTATGTGTTTTTTCACAATTTTTTATAAAAATTTTGTATTTTACAGGCAAGCTAATGGTGTAGTTGAGGAATTGAGTGGTAAACAGGTTCAAATATCTTCATATCTCCCAAAACACAGCATTAATTCAATTCAGTTCAATTTTATTTATATAGCACTTTTCACAATTTTTACATTGATAGAAGCAGGGGAAAACACAGAAAAATGTATATATATATATATAGTTACTGGGCTCACGTTGAAGGACGGGCAGTAGATCAGTGGTTCGTTAACCTCCACGGCAGCCAGAACTGGGTTTGTTTGTCTTAATGTCCTTGGGTTCGAGGACAGTACAGGGAGAGAAAAACAAAATCCTATTAGCGTAGGGGCCGTTCGCATGTAATGCAAGTGTCACACAGTGTTGTGTTTTAATATATGCTTGGTTCCGGGCTAGCTATTACGAGATAAGTACATTTACTAGACAAATTATATGAATGCTTTGTTAAAGAAATAAGTCTTAAGGTTAGATTTAAATTGATTGACTATGTCTGATTCTCAGACATCTGTTGGCAAATCATTCCAGAGATAACATAGCAAACATTGGTCCGACCGCAACGTCGTGTCCCTGGCCAAAAATAGTCGCGGTATGACGGCATAAATCTGTGAAAATATGTAACACAGAAAATTTCATAAAAATGCATTCAGAATCATTTGTACATGTCTATAGTTCTATGGGGTTGCATGTATAATTGTTACTTTGACTTTTACTACGTGTGCTTCAATATTTATACCCTGTTGTGAATCGGTTGGTAGAGGAAGTCACTAGGTGACGTCTTTTACAGATGCATTTATAGTCCATCATTATTAATTTCAAAATCTGTGCTGCCAAGACTGTATTAACAAAAGATAGTGATAAATCTCGGGATATTACAAAATCGCGTGATAGGATAGATTGTCTCGCAAGGTAGTTGTCATGTCACGCGTTCTCCCGGAAGTTCCTGGACATGCAGCCATGAGTAGAGGGTGAATTTACAAAGGAGTTTTGTCTATATATTATATAAAATCGACTGTTGGGTAAGTACATTTTGTATCATTTGAATAACGTGCTTAAGTTTTACTTGTTTGACATGAGGGAACCGAAGTAGACGTTTTAGTATGGCTAAAATTAGCTAACTTCTTAGGCTAAAAGTTACTTTGAACTTATAAATGGTAGTATAAAGTATGTTTAATGATACAGTCAAAGTTATTACTTTAACTTGTTTATGTGGCCTTTTGAAAGTTTCTTTCAGAACGTAAATTATCTGAAAGAGAAAAGTTATTTGGAATGATGATATTGTAATGATTTGATTGCCTAAACATTGCATGTAAAATGTATAATACTGTTCTGTATTTAAAGCTCAGTATAAGTGTTTGATTAACTTCCTTTGCTTTTGTTTTGTACAAAGTAAAAGCAGAACCTAATCCAAATAAAAATAAACAAGCTGTTAAAAGGACTGTGTCCTCCTCCAAAATATAACCATTCAAAACCCAAGCCAGGTAAACGCCTCGGTTTGAAAATACACTTAAACAAATGGGAGTTGGTATTGGTGGTGTTAATATCATTAATTACAATTTCATTTTATTTATAGTTGAAGGTGGTCAGCACAAACCAAAAGAAGATGTTGCAGATTCTAAAAAAAATAAATAAAAAAGAAGGTATGGCAAACTCTATATGAATTGTGCAGATATGGCTTAAACAGTCTACACATTTGTTAATGTTCTCCTTGTTTGTGTTAAAGACCAAATTTTGTGTCCTATACACTTGGATGAGACGTGCCCGACCCCTGACTTTGTCTACCCTACATTAAGTTGTAACTTTTTGCTTAATACTAGGAAAAAGAATCATGCTTTCATAAAGGACTTTTATATATTTTGATATGAAACTCAAAAATGTATATAAATTGTTTTGATGTATTTTGTTTACACAGGTGATAGCACACTTCATGACAGTAAACATCGGTATCAAGATGGTGTGATTGATCTATACCCTAGAATAAGCTGTGACACTATGAGACGTACATGCTACTGATGCTTTTTGTGATTTTTTTTTTTTTTTTTTTTGTGCATTCCCACACTATACAAACACATTGCTTGGCTCCTAAGTGCATACACTTTTGCCTTTATAATGTCATTCTCATTTATAGGTAAAAATGTATTCCATGAGTCAGGGTTTTGCCTGAATGTCAACATTATATCTCAAAACTTTGATATAAAAGTGATTTATTTTAATATTTTACACAACTATGTATTTTTAAAATACATTGTTCATGTGTATGTTTATTGTACTTAATGAAATTATAAACATTTACATTTCTCTGAATCTGAGTTAATAGTTAGTTACACATACAGAGCTTATAATGTCTGTCATTGCTCAACCACAAAGATAAAGTACAGCCAGCTGATTTCATAACTAATGCAGTATTACACTGTGAAGTTATTTACTGTTAATATTTTACACTACCATATAATTAACTATATTTGTCCAGGTGAGGTAACACACAACGAAAAAATAACAGGATGGAGACTATCTGATTCTTCACCTATGGCCTCAGCTTCAAATGCAAGAAGTAAGAAATGATATATGACCATGTATTTTGCATTATGAATACATCAAAGATGTTGATAACAAGTTGATCTGCGTAAGTTGTCACATAAAGAATATGTATATTTCCATCTATTTTTATATAACATTATTTCAATTGTTTTCAGATTTAGGTCCAGCAACTGTCTGAGCTGGTGGATATTCTGTCAGAGACTGCGTGAACAACTTTATTTCCCTTGAATTGTGTAATCCTGCATAATATTTTAGGAATATATATTGATTACAACCATAATTAACCCAGCCATTTATATTACTTCAATTCAGGATTTAATCTGTCACGCATCACTTGTTCAGAACTTTTAATGTTCGTAGTGGCTCAAACAGTCAGCCATACTGAAAACAAGAAATCAAATCATAATTTCAGTATAAGCCATTACTTGTCACCAAAACCTATGGATGAGGATATATTTCATAGCACTTGTTACATGGTAGATGAGTAGTTGTGAAGTGTTAACACATAGTGTATGTTTGAACATTGCATGCAATTGCTATGTTGCACATTACTGTTTATTGTGATTTATTGACCATTTAGGATATATGTCTAAGGTGTTACATTTCTTTCACAGAAAGATGTCAAATTGTCTTATGGCAAAGTTCAATATGAGTCTTTAGGCACACCATTGTATTATGTTATTCAGGGTAATTTGGGGAATATGTTGATCTAAAAAAACCTTGTTCTTGTATATTGATGTAATTTTTATTGCCATGCTTTATCTATTAGTGGACATCACAGCTCACCTGTCTTTGTCAGAAATGTCCTTTTCCTTTCCTGACAGTTACACAACTAGTTAAGGGTCTTTCTCAAGAGCACCACAGTGGTATTGTAGACGGAGGGGACAAATGCTGTTTCCCCCACAACTGATCTTACACTTATTTAAAGCAGAACATCTTTATATAATAATTCATATATATATAATTATAATATAATTTTCACTCTAGACCATAAAGTTTTTAAAAGTAAGTGCATGTCATTTACCTCAAATTTTAATTGTATTTATTTTAAAAAGAAACCTATTCTTATCTTCCTTCAGATGCTGTGAAGAGGTGGAGCCCAAATGCCACAGACTCTGAAATAGTTGCAGCTATGGCAGACCACCTCAAGCTCGCTCCAGGAAGAGCTGGGGGTTGTGAATACAAAACAAGCCTAACAGTTGTAATGTGTTAAAGAGAGAGTTCACCCAAAAATGAAAATTGTTATAATTTTCTTACCCACATGTTTCAAACCTGTATACCTTTCTATTTTCTGCTGTACACAAAGATTGAAGAATGTTTGTAACCAAGCAGATCTCACAACCCATTAACTGTCAATAATTTTTTTACAATTGTAGTTTTTACAATTACATTCTTTCAAATATCTTTGTGTTCAGCAGAACATAGAAAGGTAATACAGGTTTGAAACATGAGAGAGGATAAATGACTAAATTTAAATTTTTAGGTGAACTATCCCTTTATATAAAGTATTTTGAAATTGTTATTATAGTTAAACGGTTAAAAAAATAAAAACTGCTGAATCAGAATATACTTTTTTTTGCTTATATCCACAAATAATGTGTTCTTTAATGTGTTTGTGAAGTAGAAGCGATTAAAACGTTTTATGGACGTTCAGGTCTGACTGGACCAATTTTGAACCGATTTTGAACCTTTGTGAATATTTGTTAAACCTCAAGACAATTGATTGCCTTTCACGATTTGACACAATGGGTGTATGATTATTTTACATGCATGCTTAAACATACATTTAAACTATGCAGCAACACATTAAAACATCCAGAAGATGGCACATTTAGGCGTCCAGAAAAGACGTGTAATTCACGGCCAGATGGCGTCAAAGACGCCCGCTCAACTTTCATTTTGGATATATTTTTCAACGGGGACGGGCCGTGACGAACGGACGTCTTTTCAACAGTCATCACATGTCCAAATGTTTGCTGGGTAGGGGCTAAGTAGGAAAAGAATCTACCGCCTTTAGACACTTTTGATATTCTAGGGATAGTTAAGAGACCAGAAATCGGGAGTGCAGTGTACATGATGGATTGTAATCTGATAGTAATTCTTTAAGATATGAGGGGTGCTAGGCCATTTAAGGCCATTTGGTAGCCAGTGTAAATATGTCAAAATTGGGCTTATGTGGTCATAGTAAGCACTCTTGCGTTTTGATTTCGCTGAAGCCTGTTTAGCTGATTTCCATGGCATCCGCCAAGTAACGAGTTACAATAGTCTATTCTAGAGGTTATAAAAGCGTGGATAAGCTTCTCTGCATCTGGTGTAGATAGCATATGGCGTATTTTTGAGATATTTCTAATATGGAAGAATGCTGTGCGGCAGACGTTGGAGATATGACTATCGAAGCATAAATTGTTGTGGAACACCACACCTAAGTTCTTAACTGTGGAATATGGAACCACAGTGCATTTTTACAGTTTGAACAATTTCAAACGAGTTCATACAAAGTCATATTCTTTTTAAAGAAAAGAGTGACATTCTTTCACATGATTTATTTACATTTTTAGAACAGAACAATTCTTTAAAGTAAATGAAAATTAGCAGTTTGCTTCAATAGTATGTAGTAATTCACGGAATTACAGTAATGAGAAAAAAGGTAGAAACTAAAACTACATACTGTAATTCGAACAAATAATCCTGCCTCTCTCTAGCATCAGGCCACAGGTTTTCATCAACCTCACATCTAATGTTCTCTCTTGCCATGCACCTGGGGAAGAACCTTCTTGAGTGCCTTATCCATTCCGGTGTTATGGATCAACTGGGGATCGTGTTATCTGGGGACATGCGCGTGCACGCACGTAAATTTACCTAATATACCAGCACCGCATCAGATTCGTTAAATTCGAATTTCAAACGCCGTGATTAAAAACATATATAAAAATTATTTATAATTGTTGTTAAAAATGTTCGACTACTTTGTTTCCTCTGCTTGTGTTCCTGTTTTTATTTTTTGACGCAGTTTAAATTAACTTTGGCGTGTTTTGCTTGGCCAAATGCACCACGCCCACGTTAAAATGGGACAGCTGTAACGTTACCTTTCGGGGATGTTATCATTAAACTTGCCAGCGGATTTAAGTACGTTTGTAAGTATTTTCTTTAAAACACAACTGTATCGTAGGGAAATGTGCATCTGAAGCGTACCATCACGTGTCATGATTAAAACATCATTTACATTTACATTACATTACATGTACATTAGTGAAATGTAATTGCTTTTTAATAAGGGTTCATTCTTTTAATAAAGTAACTAAATGCATTCAACACATTGTATAAGTAAATTTAATATCAATTTGAGTTGAAGGCAGCATAGAGATGCATTTGGTTTGTTCTAAAGTGAATGTACTCAAATGCCTGTATTAAATTGCTTGTACCAAAAGCTGAGATCTAGCAGTGTATGCATGCATCTTTATGATCTGCCCTGAACAACAAACAAAGAAGTAATATGCAAAGGTAACTTCACTGTACAAACATTATTAACTCCTCTTATGGAGCAAATAAGCTTTTAGCCTGACTTAAATGGACTAATGTTCTGATTGTAGGGCTTGGCTGAAGTTAAGAAAGGCAGATGACAGTCAAACATCAATCTGTTTTTATTGTTTCAAGCAGATCGAAATTTGTGACAAATTTGGAATTATCTAAGGTAAATGACTGATCTTTGAAATTACATCCATACACGTTACATATGCTTACAAAATGATATTGTTTTGTAACTCAGTGTAAAACTGAAACTTTTTAAAATTATATCTTGTTTCTGTGATTGGATATGTGGAGAATACATTGTTTTATGTAAACTTTCTCAATAAATAACTGGTCTCTATTTTTTCTGTGACATACTAATCTTAGTCTTTATAGTCTTTACAATTCAAAACTCACCATACTATAGAATAATGAGGTGACAATGGGACTTGCAGTTTTCTCCATCAATGCTACTAAAGATGATAAAGTGATGATGATTTTATTTCTTTGTTACCATCCTAAGTTTCAAAAAATATTTTTCTCAGCTTCAACAGGCCTACTTCCCTTATGTTTATGCAAGCTTTATGACAAGTGCTCAATGTAACCACATAAGCAGAACATAGGCTATCCATAAATCATCATAAATTCTGAAACAATCATTTTTCTTACATGTATGCTTTAAGACATTATTAAATACAGAACACATCATTTACTCATTTGGCACCTCAATCTAAAGCATCAACTAGTATTTGGGACTTTGCTGTAACTTACTATTTGCAAACAAAGCTGTCTTTAAGGTGGCTGGTGCTACATTGTTTTGGGTTCTTATAAAACTATATGCTTTACATTCAGATAACTCAACATATAAAGAACACTTTTGCCAGATGTTCAGTGTCCTTAGGCAAATCAGCCTGAGGTTGATTGGCAGGCTCTACAATCCTATAATAGAAAGCTCTATTATACACATAATGTGGTAGTATTGTATTTGAAAATGAATTTAAAATGTTACAGGTTGTAACGGAGTGCATAGGGAACTGGTAATTTAGCAACAACAAAAAAAAAAAAAAAAAATATGAAAAATATAAAAATATTTTTCATATTTATCGAATTGGTTGTTCTTTTGCAGTTGTTTCTGATTATGAAAATAGTATTTTGTATATTCCCATTTATTTACAAGTTATCACAAGGACATGTGGTTTGTGCTTTTACTAATTATAAGAATATGTTTCATATTAGATGTTGTTTCATATAAGAACTTATTTTGAATACTAATTTGTTAAATCAGTTATGATCACTTAAAAATATATAAATGCTGGGTTTTCACTTGTGAAGTTGTGAGAAAATAAAAATAAACATAAACGAATGAAGAAGGACTAGCAACTAGTCAGCATGCCCAGAAGTGAGGTTCGAACTCTGGTGGTTTGAATTGTAGCGATGAGCACTGTCCACGAGGCTATGGCTCCACAACGCTAACTTAATATATTATTGCGTGACAGACTGCAGACTTTATGCGCTCACACGTCTAACCAATTTCAATTGATTAGTCTCAAAATAATATGGGCGGGGCTTAACATTAAAACTTTTTAAAACCCGCTTATGCGGCATTTAATACATGAAAACAGACACCGAGAAAAAGACAGTCTCAAATAATAATACCAACATTTATAGGTGCTTTAATATAGGTTTTCATAAGGGCTCCTTTGGATAATCAAAGTGACGAATCTGTCGCCGTCTAACATCTGCTGGTATATCAGGTAAATTTACGTGCGTGCACGCGCATGTCCCCAGATAACACGATCCCCAGTTGATCCATAACACCGGCACACATGGCTTCCAAAAGAGACATTTGGTTTGATACCCACATGTGGGTGGGTATCAAACACTTTCCACCTCCAGGCAAAGAAAAACTCCTCTACTGGGCACAATGCTGAAATCAATTTTGTTTTGAATGTGTGGTTTACAGTTTTTACAGCAGTGTGATAGCATTTGAACAATGTTCTGTAAATCCACAGTGTTGTGCAGGTTGTGGTTAAAGTCATGGGATAAGTGTGTAGAGTTTTGAAAACTGTGTTCAAGCAATGAAAAACGAACTAGAGTTTGGTCCACATGAACTGCTGCTGTGCAGACTGTAGTTAGAGTTTTGCACATGTGAAAAACTTTAAAGGATTTGACCGTGATAACGTGATAGTACAGGTGTGGTTTTAGAGATGACCATGTGCGCTTCAAACAGTGTTGACATTTGAGCTACAGCTTCTGGTAAGCATAGTGCAATTTGTTGATTGTATAAAAAACTTTAATCACAATGCTGATTAGCTTAGTTACAGTTACTATATTGTTTTAATGCGGTTATGACTGGGTTAACCATGTGATTGAATTTTCTTGTAAACTGCAGCTGCCATTCACAAAGCTGTTAGCAAGTTTAAAAATCAACACATGAAAAATCAGCTGTTACGACAAGTAAACTTTGTCAAATCAATAGCTAATTTGGCGGGGTTCGGCTCAAGCGCCCACCGAAATGACCAAGCACATTATGTTCAATTGCTTCACATTTGCTTCACATTTTGTGTCTAAAACCGCTTTCATCCATTTCAAACAGCAGACTTCAAAGTGTCTGTCATTGCTAGCATTGCTTGACGATGTGACAAACTTAATCCTAAACACACAGGCGTGGTTTCCCGGACAGGGTTGACATGTCCTAGACTAAAATAAATGTTGTAAGAGCTGTCCATACTGAAAACAACTTGCACTGACAAATGCAGACAAATAATGTTTTAGTAAGGCATGTTTGTTAAAATCTAGTTATATTTCATAATTAAACTAAGGCCTAGTCCTGGTTTAAACTAATCGCTGTCTGGGAAACCACCCCAAAACATTTTACAGGATTTAGGCTGTAGCTGTACCCCATCTATTCAGGAATGCTGTTTCATCCTAATCCTACCTCCAAATATAATCCTAAACTTTTCGTTGGTATACCTTCTATACAAAATCCACAACTGCAGCTGGCAAAATCAGTCTACCTAATGTCCCCCCTACCAGACTGGCTGTCTTAAATAGAGAAATAAAGTCCTTCCTTGATTCGTGTTGTTCACTTATTTATAAATACACTCCTAAAATATCATAATTTTTCTAGGGGTTTAGTTTCATGCGCAAACACCATTAAATCAACAGAACGTGATGATTTTGTGAAAGGTGTTGTCCAAACAGGAGATGAGGCCGGATCTAAACGCAGAAAAGACTTTAATAAAACAAAACATGAAACACAATCCATGGCATGAAACAAGGAGCGTGATCAAAAACATGAAACAAACCCATTCAACAAACAATAACCGACAAAGAACATCAGAACATGCCACATAAGGGAACAGGGAAACAAGAGACAACCTCTTAAGGGCGGCTCCTGAAGCCCAACAAAAAGAAAAAATATGAAGTCCTTGGGTGGTTGTGTTAGGACTGTGAAGCAGAGGTGGGCCAAGGCAGTGGAGCAGCAGAGGGCCTCGGCAGTTGCTCTCTGCCTTGTTTCTTAATACCCTCCCCAAAAACATACTTAAGGGAGCGACCATCTTGGTTGTGGGTTTTGAAATGATGGTGGCCTTCATGGGCACTGGTTTAGGCATGGTGACAGCTATCTTGGGAATTGGTTCATGTATGGCGGCAGCCATCCTAGGCACTGGTTCAGGTATGGCGGCAGCCATCTTGGCCACTGGTTCAGGCATGGCGGCGGCCATCTTGTGAAGTGGTTCAGGCATGGCGGTGGCCATTTTGGGAACTGGTTCAGGAGACTCAACTTTATGGGCTGCAGTGAAGTCCATGGGAACTGTAGTGCAGTGTGTGGCCAAAACACACTACAAAGCTGTAGCCACTACTGGTAGCACTACAGATAGGGTATAGATCTCTCACTCTAGCTGAGCATGCATGACGTGAGAAGACTCTGGCTGAGCTGGCATGATGTAAGGAGACTCTGGCTGAGCTGGCATGACTTTATAATTCCAGACATGACAGTAAGGGCATGAAGAATTTCTCAGACTTCCTCAACTTCACCCATAGTAAAGTTAGAGCCACATGTCCATAAAACATAATCAATATACTACACTATAGAGCGGTGGTAGGCCAAAAGGCAACTATTCATAAATATGGTCATCAAGACCATTTGTGAAACAAAATTGCAAAATCCCATCCCAGTGTCATCCCATTGTACATAATAGCAAGTCCTGAACATATTCCTCGATGGGACAACCATCTTGATTTATCAGAAACAACTTATCTGCTAGATCCATTTTGAGGTTGGTTATTTTGTAAGGCAGATAAGACTTTACAGGTTTTTTCAATTGCTAAATGACAGTTTGCACAAATGGAGTCACATGTGCAAAACTCTAAGGGGCTGGACACACCAAAACTTTTAAACGCGGCTGAAAACGCCTTGAGGACGCCGAATGCCAGCTGTTTTTCAGCTGAGTGCCAGCTTTCTTCAGCTGAGCGCTTTGATAGCTGTGATATTTCAGCTGCGAGCCGGATGGTTGCTGTGGTAATGTCCCGCCCCTCCTCCACTGTGATTGGGCGGCCGTGTGAGAACTGACATTGACGAGCGGAGCTTTTCTCCCCAAGTTGAATCTCTTTCAACTCTCGACGCTCAGCGCCGAGCGCGGAAAAAGCGCTGAGCGCCGGTTTTCAGCGCGGAAAAAACCCGCTAGCTGCTGGCTTATTTGAAAAACACTGAGCTTCCATTGGAAACAATTGAAAACATGCGCCGGCCGCGGGCGTAAAAGTTTTGGTGTACACAACCCCTAACTACAGTCTGCACAGCAGCAGTTCATGTGGACCAAATTCTAGTTCGTTTTTCATTGCTTGAACACAGTTTTCAAAACTCTACACACTTATCCCATGACTTTAACCACAACCTGCACAAACTGTTATAAAATGCACTGTAACCCCACTGCTTCGAGGGGTTTATTGCGTTTATAAAACGGTTACTTCATATGCATAACGGTAGCGGGATTTTATAAAATAAAACATAAATAAATTGTAATTATATTAGTACAAATTTTACTCTTCCGCCAAACAAAGTAGTTCCTCAGAATGCAACAGAGCGCAGTTCCCAACCAACACAGATGCAGCAAAGACACAATGAAAATATGATTTAAGACTGTGGTGTTTATTTTATAAATCACAATTCATCTAATTTATACATTAACATTTATATTGTGCAACTTTTGAAGTGATGATCAAATATGCTTGGAAGCATGCTGAACTCTTTCCCTGTCAGCGGTTTTTTTTTTAAGTTGCCACCCAGTTTTAGTTTAATGCCTTGCAGAAAAATTATCTTCTTTAAACAAACATAAAATATCAAATGAAAGAACAGACCATCCGCTTTCAAACAAACAAAAAACCGTTTCATCCTACCTTCATTTGTTCTCTTATCACCTCTCAAATTTTCAGCTAAAAGCGGAGATAATTCCATTTTTGTGAAGAACTTTTGTAAGAGATCAGATTCAAAGCCATCAAAACTTACAGGTCACGCTAAATCCACCACAACGCTGTTGTGTCGAGTGAATGAGTCAGTGTTTAAGTTGGGTAAGATTGCCATCTAGTGGATAATAGCGGAAATATCAATTTAAGACAAAAACAACTCAGAGAACGTTTTTCTATTTATTGACGAAATGACTTAACAATATCTATGACATTTATCTGGATATCGCCATAATTGTGCAAATGTAGAAAAATTAAAAAATGATTAAAGACTGTGGTGTTTATTTTCATAAATCAGTACGCAGCAACAGTGGCGCAGTGATACTTATGTAATACGGTCTGAACCGTGGGTATTTTATCACGGCTTAGAACGCGTTTCAACCAATCAGAATGAAGAACCAGAACGAGCCGTTTTATAAACAACATTTTATGGCTCTTATTTCAGTATTCTTCAAACTGCATGTCACATCCCATAAATTATCATTGTATGCTTTAAACAGCAAGTCTCTTAAATATATACATATACATAAACCCACAATTTCTGTATTTGTTTTTCATATTCTAAAACCCTTTATTTATTTACAAACCTAAAACACAGACACACTAATTCTAAGAAACAAATTACTCACATTTACACGTTAAAGATATGTACTTGTATGTTGTTGTTAAACATGTCTGTTTACCAGTGTTCATTTTTTACAATAACCTCACATTACATACCTGAATTATCAGGAGAAACAAAGGAGAAGCAGATTTAGTGACTTTCCTCAGCATAGCTCAGTAGCATCGAGAGTAAACACAACTTTGAACCATTTCTAATGTTAACGTTTTTATTAGTGCTGATGAGCATAGATTAATCTAGAATAATCTCATACAAAATAAAAGTAAATGTTTGCATAATATATGAGTTTGTGCTGTGTGTAATTATTATTTATATATAAATACAAACACATTAATGTACAGTACGTATTTAAGAAACATTTAGATGTGTATATATATTTATTTATATTTTTATATATTATATATAATAATAAAAAATGATATATAAATAAAACATTTCTTAAATGTATATATATGTATGTGTGTGTGGTTAAATATATATAATATTTATACACAGCACAAACTCATATATTATGCAAAAAATAACTTTTATTTTGTATGAGATTAATGTAGATAAAGCTATGCCCAGCCCAAGTTTTTATTCAATTTTACAAACTACCCCCAGAGAGACGACGGGACTGGGCCACAACGTTCCGCCCACTTATACACACGTTACGTGAAACTTCCAATCCACGCACATTATACTTCTACGCTACAGTAACAGCCAATCAAATGTGCAGAAGTGAGATGACGTAACAGGAAGAGTTTCGTTTATCCACTGGCGGGAGAATTTTATTTGTTATGAAACAGAAACATGGTGACGGCTTATTCTAGGGAAGAAGACAGCATAGGGCTAAATACCTATCAGACAACAGTTATTTTATTGATATCTCAAGTCCGTTTATAAAAGAGGAAGCGTTGAACACTCACAAATTACACAGTTTTAGTTGTCAGTATATCTCGTTTTAAATGCGAATGTAAGTTAACATCCGACAGCTGTTTTTAAGCTTTATTTGCTTTGATAACGTTTTTTTTTTTTCAGGTCAAGGATTTAAAGTTATCCACAGGTTTGTTTGTGCGTATACATGTCAAAGATGAAGGTTACGGTGGATAAGATAATTTCGCTGTCAGAGGAAGATGGTGTAGATGAGCTTCAGAAGCATCTCGCCTTGCTGTCTGACGATCAGGTTTGTATTTTGTGTAATATTGATAACTTACATATAACGTATATAAATATGTACGTATAACGTGTCGATACAAATAGTCTCATATTATTTAATGTTTGAAGTAGCAGCACTAAATGATGTGTAGACTATTTAAATGTGCTTAATGACTTTTGCTCTTCTTGTCCTGCTTGTCAGCTCACATCCATGGTTACTAATAGCGCTTTAAAGGGAAAGGACACAGGTGTCCTGATTAAAGCTATTTTTAAAGGTAAACCGTGTTTGAAATGTACAATACATAAAGTCCAGCTTCAGCTGCACTAAGTATTTTATTTGTTAAGACCTCTAGTTATAGTGTATAGTCCGACCTAGACCACTGTACTTGGCAATGAAAGAGCACCTTTACTGAATATAACTTAAGCAAGTAACTTACAGCAGAATATGAAACTGTGCATCTGTTTGGCACATTAGGGTCACCGGTGAGTGTTTCACATGGTGCAAACCGCAGGCTGCTTGTGTACAAGCATTGTATTCCTCTCTGTGAGTCTGGGGACCTGCAGCCAGAAGTTGCCTCGGATATCATCGGTCTTCTGATGTTGGAGGTGAGATGCTCACTTTTATCTACACGAAGCAATAAGAGTAGTATACAATCTTTGGTGGTAAGTGAAAGACTGAAGGTTCGAACCTCACATGACTCCAGAAGACTGTTCTTTGCACATTGACCCTGAAATAAATATGACCTCATGTTATGTCAATCACATTTACACACTGCCTCAGAAACCTTCGTCAGTCAAAAAATATTTGGATATTTCTGCGTTTTTCACATCCGTAGATCACATCGCATTTTAAAGGGTGTTTTGACATCAGATCCACCTTACCAAAATCAAGAATAGCATCTGAAAAGTTAATCCATCGTCTCGCAGCACAAAGTATAACAAACAAAGAGACAGAATATATAGACAGATAAAAAGTGCCATGATTGCCATGTATGGTAGCCAGCCAGCAGGGAGGAAATAAGCTGTCTTGCTCAAGTTAGCTCGAATTTTTCCCAGCAGATGAATTAATACGCATTGTATATGTTTGAAAGGTTTGTATGCGTGATGAATTTGTAGGATAACACATACGAAAAAGCGCATATGAAAATGACAGACTACAGTGTGCAAAGTTTACTTGAAACCATGTCATACTTTATTGTTTAGTTTAGAGACAATAATCATGTGTATTAAACATCATCAGCTTGATTTGGAGGAAATAATAATTTGGATTAAATTCATTAAATTAAAATTTTCCATGTTTAAGTGCTCCCCAGTGCTTCTATCCACAAAGAAAACATAAAAAGAACAACAAGTGTATTTTTTGTTTTGTGATGTAGGTAGCAAGTCTTATTACAATAATACCGCCTGTCAATCTGCACTATCCAACCACGCCACTGACACATTCATTAAGTTTCAATTTCAACAAGCAACCATCATGGCGATCAGTGACTGCATTTCATCAGCTCATTGGCATTTTAAAGGACGCATCCAAAAATGGCACATTTTTGCTCGCACCTACGAAGTGCCAATTTTAACATGTTTTTTTATAAGTTATCTGTGGGGTATTTTGAGTTAAAGCGTCACATATGCAGTTTGGGGACAACAAAGACTAATTTGACATATTTAAAAAAAAAACTCACCCCTTTAACAATTCATGTACAACATTCATATCTTCTCAGACACACAGTCTGCCTGGTGATGCGTTGGCAGCTATAGGGTCTCTATATGTGGAGGCCATTAAGGTGGGTGAGATGAACAATGGGAGATCGCTGGAACTCTTCCCTACCGTCTTGACTGCTCTTGCTGCTACTGAAGCATTGGCTTATGGCAAAGGTAATAGGTATTGCATAAAAAGCCACAACTTCAATCTAATAGACCAAGTTTAAATTGATTATAAACATTTGTATGTGAAGAGATCAAATGAAATGTAAGTAGTAAGAGGATAGAGGATACAAGCAAACATTTCATGCACAATAATATACAAGGATCACAAAATGGGGAGAACAATTATTGTGCCTATAAAGTATCTTGTATCTATAAAGTGTGTAAAATGATGATCATGTAGTGTGTGAAAATGTTTTTTTACGTTTATGTTAAAGGTGAGCTGAGTGGAGATGAGTATAAAAAACAGCTGATCAACAGTCTTTGTTCGAGCAGGTGAGATATCCTATTTAACTGATTAAATAAAGGCTTTCAGATAGCATTTATAATTGGTCTCAGTTTGATCATTGAATATATGGGTTGATGGCAATGAAATAAAATTGCTTTGAGTTTAAAACAGCCTAAAACACATCATTTTACACTGGCTTATTTAAGAAGATTGTGGTTTTAGTAACAGACTCGTCTAATGTGTACAGATGGGATCCACAGTGTGTAATCCACCTTACCACCATGTTCAGGTATGTTCAAATCTATTGTACTGGTCAAATGTATGAAACCAGAAGAAAAACTCAATGTTTTGTTGTGTCAGGGATGTTCCATTGTCTGCTGAAGAACTTCAGTTTTTAATTGAGAAGATTCTGCGCATGTTCCTAAAGTTGGATCTACAGGAGATCCCACCTCTGGTCTATCAGCTACTACTGTTGTCCTCAAAGGTCTGATATTGAATTCTGATGATAAAGTAATTTTCTTAAAGTAGAAAATGTATATATTATGCCCATTTTTACAAAATGTTATATAATTTTCAGGTTTGCCCAGAATGTGTAGGACTGTCAGTAAATGGCCATGGGTGGGGCTTTATCAGTGTGACATCACATTGATAAGATAATCAAAACGGCATGTCTAATGAGACTGATTTGGTTTAATAGGGATTAAAATAGGAGGAGTGGGTGGATTTTTTAATTGTAGGGTGGTTGTGCTCACACACTGCCAACACACATTTATGTCCAAACATCTTGTAAAAGTAGATTTTGCATAGCAGGTGCACTTAAATGTTTTTTTTTTTGTTTGTTTTTTAAGTTGCCAACCAGCACCAGGATTTTTTTTCCTCAAATATGGGTAGATTTTGAGCAAAAAGCTAAAAGATAATTGCATTTTTGTGAAGGAATTTTTATAGAGATCAGATTAAGAGTGATTATCAAAACAAACACAGAGTCCTTACTGTTTATCCTAATGCTGCGTTCAGACCAGCCGCGGTAGAGGTGTCAAGCGCGAGTGATTTAAATGTTAAGTCAATGTGAAGACGTGAATGAGGCGTTTAGCGCGGCGTGGTAGATGCGATTCCGCCCCATTTGCGTGTCTAGTTAACGCGAATGGCGCAAATTGCTGCTGCAAACGTGCGAGTTCAAAGATTTAAACTTTGGTGGAAAAACGCGCGCGTTAACCAATCTGGAGCTTGTTCTAGTAGTGATGTGATTACAGGAAGCGAGCGGAGTCTCAGAAGCCCCTCCCATGACGTGAATTTCCGTGTGAATGTATCGATGACTAGAATTTCACGTGCGTATGAAGCGAGAAACTCCAACTGTTCAAGCGGCAAACTAGGCGCGGTAGACGTGATTTTGACGCCTCAAACGCTGCTGGTGTGAACCCACGGCAAGGGGTTGCTTTCTGGGTTTTATAAGTTGTGTAAGAACGCCACCTGGTGGATAATAGCAGAAATCTCTTATTTGACGAGTTCACCTGTCACTGGTTGGGAAAGAGTTAATAATTAAGGCTACTACGTTTTTTTAAACATTTTATTTGTGTTCTAATATATTTCTTTACAATTTTTAAATAGGGTTGTAAGAAACTGGTTTTAGATGGAGTCATCAATTACTTCAAAAAACAAGACCAGCTACAAAAAGAGGAGCAGAAAAATGGAGAGTGAGTTTCTTACTTGCATATAGTTTTATTACATCAAATTACACACAAATCTGTCAGATATGTCATATAGCTGGCTTTAATGAGCATGGCATGTGTGTTATGACTATATAGACTAAATAGATGATGTGGTCTGTGTTTTTAGGAGTGAAGATGTGGAGGTACAGACCATCCCGCAGGATCAGCTGCGCCACGTGGAGGGAACCGTCATCCTTCACATCGTCTTTGCAGTTCGTCTCGACCATGAGCTCGGCAGGGAGTTTTTTAAAAGCCTCAAGGTACGTCTATCAGTCTCGCGTAAACCTTTTCTTAAAAGTAACACTGAGCCAGCTAAATGTTTTGATTGTCTGTAGGCTTCCCAGAGCGACCCATTGTGTCCTTTCAGTATCGCACTACTGCTCTCAGTGGCTCGAATCCAACGGTATGAGGAGCAGGTGCGTTTGTCTCTCACATATACACACACTACACAAGCTCAAAATAACCAAAATGTTGTCCACATAGACATCTGAATTGGTTTTGAGATGAAGCTGCTCTCACCTTAAAATTATTTACAATTATCAGGTATTTGAGTTCCTGAAGGTCGCCATCACCAAGAACTTCAAGGACGATCAGATTCAACAGAGCTCCAAGTTTCTGCAGGATCTGCTGCCTCAATGTAACAGTGTCTCAGACATGATTTTAGACACTGTGAAAAACAGGTAAAAAAGCATTTACACTTGCTTGTTGTGTAGTCATTTGTTTAACACATTTTGTCTGTAGTGTGTTTGGCTGGGACCATGTCACTCAGGGTCTGGTGCAACTGGGATTTATGCTTATGGATTCCTTTGGGCCTAAAGCCGGAGTGTTTGGGAAGGTCACGGATGTGGTGTCCGCTGTGGCTAAAACGCCAAACCAGCTGGCATGTCGACTTGGTGGAGAAGTTCTCTTGGAGAGTTTCAAGGTATTACATTGTGTCGATGTATTTATCTTTTTAATGTGGCAAATGTTTGCGTGCAGTTTGTATAAACCGTTTGTTTGTTTATACAGATGCATGAGCCAATCAGAGGGGAAATCCTTGAACAGGTCTTAAACCGACTGGTGACCAAAACAGCCTCCCCTGTCACTCATTTTATCGGTTAGAAGTTTAGTAGTCTGCTTGTTTATTTCCATTTGTTTGTAGCTTTGCATTAATTTTTTTCCTTGCTGCTCCCGCAGAACTTCTTTCCAGCATTGTGATGTCTGCTCCCATGATCCTCTTGGAGTCGTCCTCCAAGGTCACAGAAACATTTGACCAGCTTTCATACTTGCCCCTCAGCACAGTACAGGGTCTTCTCAAGGCTGTGCAGGTAAAGTTGCACCTGAATGTTGACATCTCTTTAAATGCACACCAAATATGTGATGTATTTGATATTATCTATCTTTTCAGCCGCTGCTCAAAGTAAGCATGTCCATTAAAGATGCCCTCATCCTGGTCCTCCGGAAGGCCATGTTTTCTAGGTTGGGCTGAAAACATTTTGGTGATTTATGTGTATAGCGATAACTTATTCCTAATGATCCTTCTTTGCAGTCATTTAGATGGACGCAAGGCAGCTGTGGCCGGGTTCCTGTTGCTACTGAAGAACTTCCGGGTTTTGGGGAGTTTAGCTTCTAGCCAGGCTAGTCAAGCCATTACATCCAGCCAGGTAAAATCTGCAGATGGACATTTACTGCAAACAGCCCATTTTTTAAAGGAGCTGTATGTAAGTTTTTGTTTGTACTAAATTAAGAAAAATACTATAATGTGTAGCTATTTAAACAAAAAATGCTAAGTTCCCGTATCGGTTTCTCTAAAAATCAATGCTTTAGCCATGTACTATGTGTTCAGTGGCGGCTGGTGACTTCTTTTTCTGAGGGTGCACGATGCGAAGTTCGTCACAACATGTATGTAGCCCGTCATGTGTGTGGTACGTAATTTCAAAATATGTGTTCTGCACTTTGAGAGATCGTATGTGCATCACGTGTCCTGCCAAAATAAGTGTCTGCTGCAGACGTGTCAATGGGTTTATGATAAAAGAGACGCTCGCGTTTGCCAGATACTCGCATAATCTCATGCGTAATCAGAGTTTAATGTTAAGGGAGTGTCTTTTGGAACATGAGCGTCTCTTTTATCATAAACGGTTTTGATGCGTGTGCAGCAGGCACTTATTTTGACAAAACACGTGATGCACACATGATCTCTCAACACGCAGGACACATATTTTGGAAAAGGGAATCACACACATGATACTCCGAACACTTATTTTGAATTCGCGCCCCTCGGATGAGGAGTCACGAGCCGCCACTGTATGTGTTCAACTTCATGTGGCAGCTGGCTTGAAGCAGTGCACGGCTGCATGGAGTTCTGATAACAACACAGCTTTTCGTGATTGGTCGCCTCACTGATAACAACGAACACGTGCATTTTATATTTAATCCAACCTTAAGTTCCACTATTACACATTAATTCATGTTTTTATAACAGGTTAAACCCATTATGTCGTAAAATAAAAATGAAAAGAAGCAAACGACGAAACTCTATTGGTATTTTAATAATCTAAGCTTGTATTTCCTGTTATTTTCAGGCATACAGTATAAACACCAACTGAGATATTCAATATAAAGGGTTTCTGGTTGCAACTTTATAAATATATTTGTTTTTTGAAAATTCACCATCTAATTTACAATTAAAATAAGGAAACACGGCGCACACGTGACTACGGCAAGCAGTAGGTGTCAGACTTCGGCTCTGTCTTTAACTCCTCCCTTGTCTCTGCAAACCTCTGCAAAGCGCCACATGAACTCAAACACACCTATTCTCTTTTTGAAATGGTACTTACTGGTCAGAATGTCTGTTTTTGTTTTGGTCTGCGTGACCCTGCAGCTGCCAATTTAGCCAATAGTGTATTTCGACAGCTCGGTTGCCAGTTATCATGGTTGCTTAAATGAGACCATAAATGTGACCTCCGGTGGACGCAACCCCTGAAATAAGTGCCAGATTGAGGTATAAATATCCATATGAGCAGGTTTGCAATCAACAAAAAAATTAGCAGATAAACGTATTCCTTTCATCCTCAGTTGCGCCTCCTACATGTGTCTGGCAACCCGAGCAGGGGCGGAGAATAAACTTTCTCCATATTTTGAATGTAGACTGCAATACCACGTTCAGCCTCTAGAGGTCAATGCTACATACAGCACCTTTAAACGATTTTAGTTAAATCCTACCCGCCACTTTCATTATTACTTTAACTATCCTTCAGGAATCCTCTATTTGTGCAAAGTCAATGTGGCCGATTCTTGTTTTCAGGTCCAGGCAGACGTCCACTCGCGTTACAACGCCGCAGCAAACGAAGCCTTCTGTCTGGAGATCCTGAGCAGCCTGCGTCGATGTCTCAACCAGCAGGCCGATGTGCGGCTCATGCTATATGAGGTCTGGGCATTTCAAGTGGAAGAATACAGCTTTATTTCACTGGTCCTCTTCTTATTTTTGTCCTCTGTTGTGCTGAGAATGTGATGTGATTTTATTCTGAAGGGTTTCCATGAAGTCCTCCGTCGAAACTCTCAGCTGGCGAGCTCCATAATGCAGACGCTCCTATCACAGGTGTGCATTGCAACTCTGAATGCATTATGATAATCATATATTTGAATCCTGTTTTTGATACGTACTGTGTTTGTGTTTGCCAGCTAAAACGCTACTTCGAACCCGAGCAGGATCTTCTTCCTCCCCTGAAGCTGGAGTCTTGTATCAGTGCACATGGAGATCAGGTCTTCCTCCAGGAGCCTCTGGTACTGTTGCAGTGTTTGATTTGCTAACCTTGAATCCCAACATGTGTGTGTGTGAACTCCAGATGATGAATGTTGGATGGTGTCGTTCAGGCTCACCTGCTGTGCTGCACTGTTCACTGCCTGCTGTGGTACCAGAACGTACGGACCGGTGGCGGCTTGAACGATGGCGATGAGGAAGACGATGAAGACGATGAGGGTGGAGTCCAGAATGAACTGCATGGCATTCTGGAAAGCATAACGAAACGAATGATTAAAAGTGAACTGGAAGATTTCGAGTTGGTATGTAGATGGTCCAAACTCTTTTTATTTGGTAAGATCAGAGAAACATTTAACACGTGAAGAGGAGCTATAAGTAACCAAACTAGATGAAGTACCATAGCTACAGTATTGCTATGAGGATCTGAAAGCTGCTATACTGATCACAGGATTAAATGGAGATTCATCCTATCCGTGTGCGTTTCAGGATAAGTGTGCCGAATTTTCAACAAGTTCCAGCGTTGGGGTGAAGAACAGCATCTATGCTGTGCTGGTTATGGGAGTGAACGAGGTCCTCATGGAGTACAACTTCATCACTGCCAATTACAGGTCTGTGCAATTGCGTCTGTGAAAGTCCTCTGAAACCTGTGCCGATTTGTGTTTAACACGCTACTCTGTGTCATGCAGTAAAAACCGTATTGAAGAAGTCCTGGAGCTTTTCAAGCGCTATCATAAGGTGTCTGAGATCCTGCGGGAGAAAGCGGGAAAGGGCCGCACGCAATCCAGCAAGACTCCTCGTAGCCTGCTGTCTCTGAGCTTTGTCTCAACACTGCTCACTGCTCTGTTCAGGTACAGTTCAAGTATAGAGTAACACAAATATATAATCATTGGATTATTGGATATCTGAATGCTTGATTTTTTTTTTAGAGACAGTACTCAGAGTCGTGAGGAGAGTCTGTCGGTGTTGCGCTCCAGTGGAGAGTTCATGCGGTACTGTGTGAGCGTAGCCCTTCAGAAGATCCAACAGCTGGAGGAGACGGGACACACGGACGGGCCCGAGGGTCAGAGCTCCGACAAGACTTTCCGCCACCTTTGTGACATCACCAGGTCTGACCTTTACTGTATGTTTTTACAATAAATACATTAAAAAAAGATTTTTAGATTGGTGATATGCAGAATATCATCAAAGCCCAAAAACGCATTTTTCTCTGCAAAATAGTTCATATAAGACCTTGGTGTGTGAATAAGACTGAAATGCGTTCACTTCTCAAAGCGTGCTGTTGTGGCGCTACACCAACGTGCCATCGACCGTGGAGGATGCTGGAAAAAAGGAAAAAGGCCACAGTGTGTCTCTGCTGTGTCTGGAGGGTCTTCTTCGAGTCTTCACTACCGTTGTACAGCGATACCCAATACAGATGGGCATTTTTTTGTCATCTCTTGGTGAGGGTTTGACACCATAATATTTCTAGCTTTGAAATATATAATTTTATATGAGTATTAGTGAAAAATTTGTTTATCCTAAAGACATTTCAGGGGATGGAGAGGGCGAGGGGACTGATTTGACAGAGCAGACTGCTTTCTACATCCGGCAGTTTCAGGTACCACTTTTAAAGTATTGCTATAAAGAAAATCCTGATAATTTACTCACCCCCATGTCATCCAAGATGTTTATGTCTTTCTTTGTTCAGTCGAAAATAAATTGTTTTTTGAGGAAAACATTCGAGGATTTTTCTCCATAACGTGTCTCTTAAATCAGAAAACCAGACACGTTTAACAAAGTTGCATTCAACAAAAATTCAAGTGTATTTTGTCAGGTGATTATGACGTTTAACCAATATTTGAGATGTGTGAAACACTATTTGACAGAAATGGTTATCAGAAATAATTAGGGACGGGCATAGATTAATCTAGATTAATCTCATACAAAATAAAAGTAATTTTTTGCATAATATATGAGTTTGTGATGTGTGTAAATATTATGTATATTTAAACACACACACATACATATATATACTTTTAAGAAATGTTTTATTTAAATATCGTTTTTTATTTATATATAATTTAGAATATATAAAAATATAAATAAATATATATACACATGTAAATGTTTCTTTAATACTTACATGAATGTGTGTGTATTTATATATACATAAAAATTACACACAGCACAAACTCATATGTTATGCAAAAAATAACTTTTATTTTGTATGAGATTAATCTAGATTAATCTATGCCCAGCTCTAGAAATAATTTATTTAAAAAAAAGACAAAAATGTTTTAACTAAAACTTAACTAAGGCATATTGAGTTTTTTTTTTTTTTTACTAAAACTAGACTAAAATGACAAGACTTTTAGTTGACTAAAACTTGACTAAGATACCTTGAGTTGTCTTTTGACTAAAACTAGACTAAAATGATGAGACTAACAAGGACATTTGGCACAAGACTAAGACTTAATTAAAAAAGGTGACAAAATTAACACTACGTCAATTAAGAGAAACGCTTTCTGCCAATGACGAGTTTTTACGGCAAGCCATATTTCCACTATTATCCATTAGGTGGCTCACTTACCCAACTTATAAAACACTGTAACATCCATGGAATTAAAAACAGTTAAAACTATGTGTATGTTTTGATCATCTTTCTAAATGTAATCTCTAACAAAAGTCCTTTAGAAAAATGCAATTATTTTAGCTTTTTGCTCAAATGTATGTTTTCTTTTTTTTTTTAAACGTACCCATAAATGAGAGGTAATAAAAGAGACCAAATGAAGATAGCATAAAACATTTTTTTTTTATGTAAAGGGTCTGTTTTTCATTTGATATATTGTATGTTTATATATTTAAAGAGGAAAAAATTCTGTAAGGCATTAAACTTTTTGCAGGGAAAGAGTTAAGTTAAAAATAATGGTAATTCCTCTGTTGGTTTTACTGTCCTGAGCTTTTATCTATAAGATAAAGCTATACGTCTTTTTGTACAGCGGGCTCTCATGACTCAGCTCAGCAGCGGAGAGGAGGAGTTTAACACTAAAGAAGCTCAGTTATTGGTCAACATCCTCAGCGTGTTGTCACGGCAACTCAACCCCACCTCTCAACAGGTATTTACACTAAACGGCTTGTAGCACTATTTGTGGCTGCTGTCAATCCTAATGTACTTTTTGTTTTTGAACAGTTTCTCCAAATGATCACCTGGACGGTGAAACTCTGCAAAGAAACCAATTTTGGTAAGTGACCCACAGATAAGAGGAGAATGTTGCTAAATAGATACAAAAGCTTTTTAAATACACTTCATATTCAGCTTTTTTCACAGTTTAATTTTGGTTGTGGATAAGTTATTCTTTGTTTATGTTTTAGAGGACATATCCTTTAGTAAGGGTTTGCTGTCGCTGCTATTCAGCCTGCATGTTCTCTATAAAAGCCCCGTGTCGCTGCTCTGGGAGATGTGCCAGGATATACACAGCCAACTAGGAGATATCGACCAGGTAATAGTTTTTTTTTTTTTTTTAAGGTGAGTATAGCGGTTCAAGCTAAGGGACATTATCCCAGAAGGTTACTGGTTTAATCCCAATATTACCAACAAACTGGTATACTATTAATCAATATAAAGCGTATTTATTTAGTTTTTGGTGGAATCTCAGTTTCAAAAAATGAACCCTTATGACTGATTTTGTGGTCCAGGGTCACAAATGTGTGTATCTGTGCCGTGACTCTCTCTCACTCGCTGTGTCTGTCTAGGATGTAGAAGTTGAGAAACAGTCTCACTTCGCCATTGTCAGCATGAAGACGGCATCATCCACTACAGTAAGAGAACACAAGTCTGTTAGATTTGAACCCTCAGACTTCAGTTGCAGCTTATGACAAGCTCTCTCTCTTCTCTCCAGCTTTTAGTCTTGACTCAGGTTGGAAAGGTATTGGATGAAGTCGACTGGTTGATTGCCAAGAAGAAAGCTCAGATAAGTTCAGACAAAACCATTTCAGGTATTGTGCACATTCATTGGTTTTGAAACCTGCCATATTAAGGTATAAGATAAATAACACATCTGAGAACTTCCTGCATGTGGCATGTATTAGGAAATACCCAGCAGCCACCGGGCCAGCAGGACTCAATAGAGAAAGCAGTAACCATTCAGTTGGGGACGCTGTTGACGGCTCTGCACGAGTTGGTTCAAACCGCCCTGCTTCCAGGACCATGCACAGACACACTGATGCGAGAACTCAGCCGGACATATTGTATCCTGACTACCCTTACCAAATATGCAAGTCCTCTCCGGATTTAATACAATACGAAATTATTAAAGATGGCAGGGTTCCCACTCTAAGTTGAGTGTAAAATTTCCAGACTTTCACTGACTAAAATAAATCTACTCAATGACCCATTTCTGGGATGCCATGAGTCTGGATAATGTAGTGTACACTAGTGATGGTCGTTTTCGAAGCACTGCTTCATGAGGCTTTGAAACATTTACGAATCTTTTGTTTCGAATCAGTGGTTCGGAGCATGTATCAAACTGGCCCAAGTCATGTTATTTTAGCAAACGAGGCTTCATTACGTCAAAACTTTTTGAAAATCCGATGGTTCACCACTGGGGGAGTTGTTTACAAATGACCATTGTCTATTATGTTTAGGTGAACTCGGGTCAGTTTTATAATGCAAGTTCATAAAACATTTATCCTTCTGACTATTAACACTGCCATTTTCTCTACTTTTTGTTTATAGACAGATTTAATGACAAAAATTTACATAATTAAAAGGGTAGTTCGTTTTAATGATTTGTTTGCCCTAAATACAACTAAAAACACATAATAAACTTTTAACTATGTGTTAATTAAGTTAAATAATTTTTTAACATATTTTAATAAAAGTCTTGCTATTATTTTGTAAAAAAAAAAAAGGTGTAAAATGTTTGGACATATCTGCTTTTACACTATTTTGACCAGCAGGGGTCGCCAGCGTTTGTGGTGTTTCGAACTGCTTTGAAAAACTGAATCAATTTTCAAAGCATTTGGTTCAATTGATTCGAAGCTTCGAAAAGCTTCATTTCTCCCATAACTAGTGTACACTGTGAGTTTATAAAATGTAGCTTAAATGCATGAAAAGAATAGACAGTGCCAATATACAGCTGTTAAAGGGACGTTCCACTTTTTTTGAAAATATGCTCATTATCCAGCTCCCCTAGAGTTAAAGGGACACTTCACCCATTTGCATTAAGCTTTGTATAGTTAGAACCCCAGTCATGTGTTTGAATGGTCATGCATAATTTTCTCAGTTGCTGCTGAGACAGGAGAAATACAGATTTCAGTGTTGCACTTCCTTCTTTCAATGATGTAAAAATCATCATTTTGCATCATTGAAAGAAGGAAGTCCAATATCGTTGTTGAGGGAGTGAGACTGCAAACACCCCTTTTCTCGGTCAAATAGGCACCAAATTCTAAATGTATGTTACATTTCGACTACAAATATGACACACTTTCAATAAAGATTAATGTTTCTACGGGTGAAATTCTCCTTTAAACATTTGATTCTTACGGTTTTGGAATCCATTCAGTTGATCTCAGGGTCTGACAGTACCAATTTTAGCATAGCTTAGCATAATCCATTGAAACATATTAGACCACTAGCATTGGCTAAAAATAACCAAAGAGTTTTGATATTATTCCTATTTAAAACTTTTACTCTTCTGTAGTTATGTACTAAGACCGACGGAAAATTAAAAGTTGCGGTTTTCTAGGCAGATATGTCTAGGAACTATACTCTTAAACTGGAGTAATAATGAAGGACTTTGCTGATGTAACATGGCCGATGCAGGCGTAGTGATATTACGCACTGCCTGAAAATAGTCCCCTGCTATTGATCCCCTGCTCCGCCCTCCTATGTGCTTCCGCTTAATTTTAATTTCGCTTACGTCTGGGACTGCTGTGTAGTTTCGTTTTCTCCTGCAAAAATCTGCAGGTCCAATCAGCGAACGGAGGGCTGTGGCTAAGAACGATGACGTTGAGGTCGTGCGTCAGTTTGAGTTGTAGTTCAGTAATGGCAGCGGAGAAAGACGTGAGAAAAGCTATTCGGTCCGTTGTTGCAAAGCTGCCGAATATACAGAAGTTAAAGCCGGAGCAAGAACAATGTTTGCTAAGTTTTGTTGGTCTGATCATTCGTACTTGTTGTTTCTGGCCGGTGTCGGCGCATGATATACGTCACAACCACACGTTAGCGATCGCCTATGGCAGATCCTGAGTGACTATGGGCAGATCCAATAGTTTTAAACTTCAACAGAGGACCCTCCTTAACGGAAGTAACGCTTTGCAATGGAGCGTTGCCAGACTCTCTGTACAAATGAAATGAATTTACGAGTCTGGTTGGACCAGGCTAATTGAAAGTAACCAAGGCGACTATTTTCGGCAGTGCATAATATCACTACGCCTGCTGCGGCCATGTTACAGCAGCAAAGTCCTTGATTATTATGCCAGTTTGAGAGTATAGCTCCTAGACAAATCTCCCTAAAGAAATTAAAAACTTTACATTTTCCGTCCGTCTTAGTACACAATGTAACTACAGAAGAGTCAAGATTTTAATAGGAAAAATATCGAAACGATGCTAATGGTCTAATCAGATTCAATGGATTGTGCTAAGCTATGCTAAAAGTGCTAGCGTCAAACCCGGAGATCAGCTGAATGGATTCCAAAACGGTAAGAATCAAAATGTTCATATTTAAAAAAAGGTGGAATGTCCCTGAAAAATTGTAGTCAGCGGAGGCTTGGACATGGAATTTTTTTTTTACGTCATAAGTGGATTACATTTTGATAAATGGAAACCAAAATAAAAGCAACAAACAAAATCCCTCATATTCCACGATTTTGACAAAAAAAATCTAAAATTCCCTGACTTTAAATGTCTGTAAAAGACTTCCATGATATTCCAGAAATTCCATGACCCGTGTGAACCCTGTTTAGGGTTCTTCAAACAACATACTGCTTGAACAGGTTTCCTCTAAAACCTTTATCTTCACTTTTGCAGTATATTCAGCTATGTGCAACCCAGCCTGGCCAGCTCCCTGCACGCCTGGAGAAATTGGTAAGTATTTTTACAGATGTCTAAAGGAAAGCTTATGTTTTATGTTTGGTATCAGCCAGAGTGGATTTCACACTTTTAAAGGGCACATATTATGCAAAATTCAGTTTTACAAGGTGTTTGGACATAAATGATAAAACACGATGAAAAAAATCTAACAGCTCCTCCTTTTTTAATCCCCATTAAACCAAATCAGCCTTTATAGGACATGCTGTTGTGATTCTCATGTTAATGTGATGTCACACTAATAAAGACTCTCCCACAGCCTGACTGATTGGTTAACAAACACAAGCTTTTCTAAATGTGTTTGTTTACACATTGTAGAGCTAATGCAGCTAAAGAGACTATTGCCTCAGACTGTATTTACAGAAATCACATTTATTTTTAACCGAAAGCAGTAGCTTATTTGCATTTAAAGGTACACATGAAAACTTTTTTTTGGGGGGGACATGTGGGGTATTTTGAGCTGAAATGTGAGACTTCTATTACATATTGTAAAAATGGACATTAATAGATGCCCTTTAAATTTAAAAGTAATAGTCAAGTCAAAAGGCATAAATATGTTATGTGCACATCTATAGGTCTTCATCCATATTAAACCTCATAATACTAACTGCATTATGCACATTTCTTTTCATTCCTAATTCATCTTTTAAACATCTCGTATGTTCAGGTGAAGCTGTCAGGATCTCATCTCACTCCTCAGTGTTACTGCTTTATCACATATGTACAGGTGCGTATGATCTGCTTATTTAAACCTTTACCTCTGTGTCAAGCGCATTATTTAACGTTCCTCGTGTATAGAGCGGAGAGCTGACAGCAGGAGGATCCGAGAAGACCAAGAAGAAGAAAAAAGAAGACGAGGCAGTAGCGGCTGCTTCAGTAAGAACTAGTGTACTGTACTCTGTGTGTTGATAATGTAAAACCATCAAGTTGAATAACAAAACATAATTTTTTTTATTCTCAAGGCTAAAGTTCTTCGTGAAACTAAAGCCATACCAAACCTCATTTTCAACATTGAACAGTATGAGAAATTTCTCATCCTTCTCTCCAAGAAGTCAAAGGTAATTGCTTTTTAAATTATTATTAATCCTAGGCTATATGCACAGCATATACATATTTGTAAGATAAAGGCACTTCTGTGAATATCAATGCCTATGTCGCCCTCTACAGGTCAATCTGATGCAGTACATGAAGCTCAGCACCTCCAGAGATTTCAGAATTAATACCGCCACCCTGGAAGCTGCACTGCAGGAACAAGAGCAGGATCAAAGCCAGCAGGTGTGTGTTTGGTTAAATGCATTATCGATCAGTGCGTTTGGCTTTTGCTCTCAGTGATGCTCTTTTTTTAATTTCAGACTGAAAGTTCACAGGCTTCAGAGGGAACGCAGGCACCCAAGAAGAAGAGGAGGAAGCAGTGAGATAAGACGACATCCCTAAAAGACATTCCTTTGCACTTTCACACAGTTTTTTCCGGATAGTTTGAGATGTCTGTTCATCCGTCGTTTTATCTTACAGATGTGTTGGTTTTTATTTTTCGTCGTTTTTCTTTGGCCAAAGATCCTTTGGTGATCTCTAGAATCTGGTAGATATCCAAGGCCTCACCTGTTTGTATAAAAACATACATGTTATGTTCGAGTTAGCAAAACATATGATAACATTTGGTATGATGTGCCCAAATATCATTTCATTAATACATTTTATCGCTGCTATAATCTTAATAAACAAATTGCTATATCTGGTCTGGTGAGTTTCTTGACCTGTTTTTTTTTTTTTTAATAGATATTGAACATTACATACAACATTTACATTTTTAACAAGACATCCAAAAAGATTACATATTTAGGAAATTGGATTTAGATTACACAAAGAAATTTAAATAAAATAAATAAAAAATTAAATAAATAAAAGGAGACCGTATATACCAGTTTTATTTTCAATTAGCTTCAATTCGTTGGCGTATAAAAAATGCATCTCTGCATTTTTTGTGAAAAACGTTGGAGAGACTTAATGTATAAATGAAAATCAATCATTTAAACCTTCAAACAAGGTTTAGAAATAATAAAATAAAATTGACAAATGGATTTTTGATTCAAAATATAAGACAACATCTTTGGATGTTAATTAACAATTATAAACAGACTTCTGTTGAAAATGTATAGATAAATCTTCCCAGATGTTTTGGGAATGATAACATTCAGAAAAAAGATGTTAGGTTCTTTCTGGCTGATCCGAATAAAAGCATTTTTGCATACATTTTTTAAGTTGTCTATGTAATCATGCTTTTATTGAAACCAGTGTTTCATTTCTTGTAAAAAAGCCTTTTAGTCTCACCTTGTGGTAGTCCGTATCTTTTCTCCACTCCTGTGGGGTTCGATGGGGTCACGCAATCCATGGTGACCTCCTTTCGTAAGCACTTATCGATATCCACGGTACTAAAGAAAGCCACTGATTGGGGCAGATCCTTCATTCCCACTTTATAAGCAAACATACACCTGAAGACATTCAGAGCAATGGGTTTAGGTCTTGAATTCACACAAAAAAACATGATGTGTAAAGCTAGGGCCACACCAAAAGATTTTCAAAATGTGAGAGACCACAAACATGATTTGCCAGTTTTGTTCTTATAGTGTGTGGAGTGCCACTTTGTGGTCATGAGAGCACACCATCAGATTCCCTTCACAAACAACGCAAGTCTGACAGAGAACAAAGGAAATCTCCTGATGTCTCTCATGGTCAAACGTGACTTCACAGTAAGTAAACACGACGGACGACAGGCATAAAGAAATGTCATTAATACTGTGGACTATATTTTACATTTCTGATGTCCATCTCACTTTGGACTGTGGTTGTTATGGTGTTTCATCAGCTCGCTTTCTGATTGGATACTGTTTTGTTTAACATGACAATCTACAGCGTGCGTGCACATTTGTCCTTGAGGTTCCCCCCACACAACAGAATTTCAGATCTTAAACATTCAACATATTGAATATTAACTATTTGCCATCGGAGCACCTCTGACGTCCAAAGAAATGTACCTGGCTCGAAAATGACCAGAATCATTTTTTATCCTATCCTGACATGCGTATTTTGTTTTTAAAGAATTACCCAAGACATACTTGAGAAAATTTTAGTTCTACCCGAACCAGTGGGACCTTTTTTAACCCGAATGTAGATGGCACCAACTTGTGTGCAGTCTGCATCCCGCACACAACAGTCAGACAAAAAGAAACCCTGTGGGCCCGGCGACCAATTTGTCCCGCTGCTCCATTTATTTTCCTTTGTTATCGTACAAATGTGCATTCATAAACAGAGTTTGGGTCTTCTTGGGTCCATTCGGCAAAAACACGTTCATTATAAATTACACCAGACCCGATGCCGCTATTACTATACCAGACCCGTGTCCGAGGCACACATGAAACTTTTAGACCCAAACTCGCTCCGGTTGGACCTCGGGTTTTCGGATCTAAGTTAGTGGACCTTTAAAGACCTCTACTTCCGAACAGATTCAGATGCTCTTAACACACCACACCACAGGAAAATCTCGAAGACGATTGGGACTTTAGGATTGTCATAAGGGCGAAAAATTTGCCCAAATTCAGCCTGATGGTCTTTTGGTGTGTACCTGGCTCAAGGATTACCGAAAGTGGATTTTTACCTGGTCAGCAGGTTTGTTATTTGTAGTGCCAGTGCAGCTCTGTAGCGATCCTCACTGCGCACCAGGTAACGCACCTCATCGTGTATGCTGATGCAGAAGCGCCCGTCAATGTTGTGTTCCTCGAATAGCCACCGCATGGCCACCAGCATGAGATGAAGGTAGTCAACGGCTGAACTCTGCACCACCCAGTTCACCCTGCTGGTTATGAACTAAAACATAATAAAGGTAATGCAAATGATACAGAAACATATATTTATAGAAACAAGCATTGTATTATTTATGATAATGTAGGTACCCTCATTACATTTTTAATCTTTGTTTGCTCTGCTTTAATGTATTGTCCAAGACATTTTAAAATAAGGGTTTCTGTTCCTGCTCCTAAAAAGGGTAATGTCTAGCAAATTTTGAACCAAAAATCTGAACCCTCTCATCAAGGATTCATTGTTATTATAGCCAGGTATGTTTGTTTTGTGCTGGAACTAAGATCTACAGGACACTGGACCTTTAATACAGGAGCTGACTAACCTTAAGCATGAAATATCAAAACTTTTGGGCAAATAAAGTGTGAAAATGTCCTCGAAAAACATTCTTCCTTACCTCATCTTTAACAGCAGAAGGTTCCAAAGCTCTGGAGATCTTGCAGCCCAGTACTGGAGTTGCTGGTTCATCAGAATGGGCGATATTTTCTAATTTATTAAACATCTCTGACTCCGTGCCCCCGCCCCACGCGCGCTTCCCTACGATATCCCATTTCCTCTTCCTGCGGGTACTGCAGGTAAAAACAGTAATGCATTAACATCTGTCACAGGAACACAAACCAGCAAAGAAAAGGACATCAGCTGACCTTTGAGCTGCAAGTTTTGAGATCCTGCGTAGCTCCTGCAGCGAGATGGCACCATCTTCATCACTTTCCACGTCTATGTTCAACTCGTTCACCAACCACTCACCTTCCTCAGACAGGTAATACCTACAAACAATCAATGGTTATGATCTGTTAATCCGATGACCAGCAAAATGTGGTCCACGCAAACGGTCACACTACACTTCATTCCATTGCCATTCTTAAGTGTATATCAGACCAGACTTTTGTTAGCGTACTAAAGATCAAGTAAGAGTTCACGTGGAGAGAACTGGTGACCTTTCTTTCTACTGAATAGCAAAGATGGACGAAGCACTCCACGCAGGTATTTGCAGTAATATAATTTTTAAATAAGTGTACTGTAACCGCCCCTTTAGAAATAAACATCTTAACGGTTTACCTGCGCAGTCCTTTAGTAAGGGCATACATCTGTCGAGCTTTGCTGCCTGCTTCCTGTTGGCTCAAGCGATGGTTGAACTGCATGAGCAGTCGCTCGGCAAACGGCTGTCCGGCCCCATAAATCCTGCCGTAGTTGAAGACCTTGGCGTGCTCGCGGCTGATACCGACAGCATCCGCGGTGCGGCTGTGCAGGTCCGTGCCGTCACTCTTCTTTCCCTGGAGTGTCATCCATCCGAATGCAGTGCAGCCTTAAAAAAAGATGGTGAAAGTGAGTGTAATAATGTTAGAGTAGTTCACTTCGTCCTGCGCAGACATCGATATTTCCAACGGTGGATAAAAATTGCCTACTGTAATTAAACATTGAGCTACGATTTAAAGGACTAGTCAATTTTCTTTAAAAAATCCAGATAATTTACTCACCACCATGTCATCCAAAATGTTGATGTATTTCTTTGTTCAGTCGAGAAGAAATTTTAGTAATTTTAATGGACCCCAACACTTAACACCTAACTCAACACTTAACAGTTTTTTTCAGCTGAGTTTCAAAGGACTCTAAATGATCCCAAACGAGGCATAAGGGTCTTATCTAGCGAAACGATTGTCATTTTTGACAAGAAAAAAAAGCAACCTAACGTAAATGCGTAGTGAGGTAGAGAGGTCACGTGTAACATATGAAACGCACATTTGCAAACCATTTTAAACAATAAACTGATACAAAGACATTAATTAGTATCATTCCACATACAACAACGTCGGAACGGTCCTCTTTCTCAACACTTGTAAACACTGGGGCAGAGTTTTGCGTTCATCCTCTGTGACCTCTTGACGTTTTGTGTGAGGTTGTGCTGGCGCTTTTCAGGACCGGAGATAGAAGAGAAGTTGTGGTTTAAAAGTGCATATTTTTTATTTTTCTTGTCAAAAATGACAATCGTTTCGCTAGATAAGACCCTTATGCCTTGTTTGGGATCGTTTATAGTCTTTTGAAACTGTTAAGTGTTGAGTTAAGTGTTGGGTTCTATTAAAGTCCATTAAAATGAGAAAAAATCCTGGAATGTTTTCCTCAAAAAACATAATTTCTTCTCGACTGAACAAAGAAAGACATCAACATTTTGGATGACATGGTGGTGAGTAAATTATCTGGATTTTTTTTAAGAAAATTGACTAATCCTTTAAGAATAAGCTATTCAGATAGCAAATTCTGACTTTGTCATTGACTTTCATTAGTATTAATACCATGCATCCCAGCAAAGTGAGCTTCGCCCAGCAAGGCAGCGATCCACAACTCTTGAGAGTCCACATCTGCTCCTACCAGATGATAACCAGGTGGCACCTGTACCAAGGCCTTTAGTTCACTGCCCACGCGATCTTTCTGTACACATAGATATTAAACACCAAGACAGATGAGATAAATATGCAATAGTAACAAACTGCACTAAAAAAAATCTATCACCAAATTCACTGCATTATATGAAAAGATGAATCTTAAACAGTTGTGATCAAGAATGATATTAAGAGAATATCATAGCATTTCAGAGTCTCTTTAAACAAACATTTACGAAAACCTCAATTTTTTCCAATATATAGGTGTGAATGTAGGGAATGAAGTTGTTCACTCAGGTTTCGAACACCACTACAAAATGGCCGACACCCAATATGGTGCACTATATAGTGGAGGGAGCGGTGTTTGTAGACACAGCTAAGGTGTTTGTAGATTAAAAAGTCTCATTCTAAAGTAATAAAAACAATATAGTCCATTATGAACTGATAAAAATTGTGGATATCATACCCGAGCATTGCTGGCAGTCAGCCACGTCGGCTCTACGGCTCTGCGTGTGACCGTTCCAGCCGTGATGACCTGAGGTAAAATAGCTCCATATTGTGCTTCCACATCGTAATCATCATGTCTGAAGGCAGTGAAAAGTTAGGGTCAAATGGATATGGTGATTAAAAACATAAAAGTTGTAATAGATACTACCAACATACGTGCTGACAGTGCGTGGCAGCTCTCTTCGCCTGAGCCATACAACCATTTGGGAGCTGCACAGACAAAATAAAATTTTGATCAATTATTTGTTCTGATTCTATAATCATTTCATCATTATAAGGAATGGATCACTTTTTATATATTAATATGTTTTTTGCAAACCCATATAACAAAATATGTTGGAGACGGAAAGTGGGGTGAGCTACCCTTTAAGACTGCTGAAACAATTGCACATAAGGACAGTTAACTTGAAGAAAACTTAAACCTGATGCGTTTCTGAGCATTCCTCCAGAACGAGATCATCTTGTTGATCTCCAGGGCCCGTGTGCCAATCGAGCCCCCCCGCCTCGCCTGAAGCGTACCGTCCTCCATCTTGGACAGGAAGTCTTTAGAGAACGGGCTTCCCACGTTGTTCTCATTGCCGTCCTGTGAAATTATAGACATTTTTGATAAAAGACTAAAATGAATGTTTTGTGTGATGGTAAGGTGTTGAGAATTTTTAAGCACCTTATGAGGCAGTTTAAAAAACCAACAGCCGGGGATGTTGACATCACTGTATGGTCCATTTCCATTATGATAAGGGCACTCGCTATTTCCATTTTGAACAATCTAAGGAGAAAAAAATACTGTTATTTAGAAATGCATCGAAAAAAAACCTCAATTTTTATTCTTTTAAATAATTTTTATATGTAAAACGATACAATTAAAAGTTAAATATTGAAATAGGTACACTAATATTAATTTGAGTTTTTGATGAATAAAGCAGATTTAATGTTGCTTATTTTATTTACATAACAATCCAGCTATTTTAATATTTAATTACCCACATGTAAAAAACTGTATTATTATTATTATTATTATTGTATGTGAATTAATAAACTTAAGTGTAAATACTGTGGTGTACAAGAACTCTTTCCCCGCTTATTAAGAGAAAACATTTTGCTGCCATTAATGACGCTTTCCTAAGTTTTTACAGTAATCTGTAATTCCACTATTACAATTTACCCAATTTATAAAAACTGAAGCAAAAAATGATTTTATTAATTTTTTTAAACTCCATGTATGTTTTTATCTTCATTCGGAGCTTTTTACTAAAATTTTTTTGGTATTTTTTAAAGAAACCTATCCATATTCAAGAGGTTATAAAAAGAGAACAAATGAAGATAGGATGAAACGTTTTCTTCTAGTGTTATTTGCTTGTTTGAAAGCAGAGGCTCTGTCCTTTCATTTGATATATTTGTATGTTTATATATTTATAGAAAATTTCCCTGAAAGGCATTTTGTGAAAATCACAAAAAATGCTGGCGGGCAACTTTTTAAAAAAAGGTTGGCAGGGAATGAGTTAATATCTACTATAGTACACTGTAGTAAATTGTACTGCAAACTGAGAAACTCTTATAAATCCTGTAGTGTTAAGTTAAAATGATAATTTTACAAGAAACAATACTGCAGTTTACTACAGTAAATAGCCAAGTATGCTATAGTATTTATTTATGTAGGTTGTCCTTACCTTTAAACTCTTGGTTGGGGATGCTGTCCTCTGCACTTCATCATCTGATACCTCCAAACGGCTCATTTCTTCAACCTATACACACACATAAGGAAATCCTTTCTCAAATCTAACATAAAAAGCCCATATTCACAGAAAATGTACTGGATATCACCCCTATCCTCAACCTGAATAGGTACTTACCTTCTGCCATACGGCGCTATCCTTCAACATGATGTCATCAGAATACCAGCTGTCCTGACTCTGTGTCTGTTCCTTTCCTTTACTCTCACAGTATTCTTTATAGACTTTCTCAATTGATCTATGAAACATCACAACCACACACATGTAATCTGAACATTATATCTAAAGCAGCTAACAAGAAATATGCCTAAACATAATCATTATTTTTATAATGAGCATCTCATTCAGTTTATCTTTTATTTTACCTATAGGGACATACAGGCCCCTCACTGTCTTCTAAAATTTCCAGGTTATCTTTGCGCCCCGGTACAAGGTAACCCCAGCCGTGCTTGCTGGAGTAATGTAGTGGATAGCCGTCCCAGGTGAGACCCATGAGTTTGGGTGTGACCCTCATCTGTACACTGATCAGACTGGCTACAGGACTCCAATCGTTCTCTTCAGACATCTTCACAGACAGCTTACGGTACCATCTGTCAAAAACAACAAATATATGAACATTAATGCAAAACAAAGTGTTTAGTTTTTAATCTAGGGGGTGATTCTTACCCAGGGCGGGCAGGTAACTGCTGTCTCCTACTGACGGTCTCATTTACTTTCTCGACTAATCCTCTAGCATTCGCCTCCTCTTCTGAAGGTGGACCGGGGTCTTTTGCTGGTGCTGCTGTCGTTTCTGCCTCCTTTTTGGCTTTTTTCTTACTTGCAGGGATTTTCTTCTGCTTAACTTTCCAATCCAAATCCCATAGCCAGGGATCGTCTTTGTATCTGAACAGCAAATCAATAAATACCAAACATTTTATTAATCCTGAGTAAGATCATATCATAGATTGAAATCAATGACTGAAATCAAACTTTGATGCTCCTAATCTCATTATTAGGTCTTGAGGCTTTAGCTTGGATTTCACAGACAGGGTCACATTTGGAGCGGAGGTCTTTCACGGGTCCACTTAGATTCGAAAACTTGAGGGCCGACCCGAGCGGGTTCGATTTTAAGGCAGCATTTACACTGCCTGTTTGAAGTGACTCAATTTCGATTTTTTCCCCTCAAATGGCACAGACCGGATATGACCGACTGATATTTAAGCAGGAAAAAAAGGGGAAAGATTCTGATATTCTCAGACCGGTTTCAGGCCTCATTCATATTTGGAAATAAACCGGATAGATGAATTCGTGTCCGCAATGTGAGCAGAAAAATCGGATATTCCCATTATCAAGATGTGTTGAGCGTCATTGAAACTGCAACGCTGGCAAATGACATCAACTCAAGTGGACACCACCCGCAATCACATGACTCTTCTTAGCAGCACAATGGAGAATGAAGGCATCGCTTAGTGAAGCAATGTTGAAGTTTTATGTCTTGTTACAAAAATAAAGCTCTGTAATCTTGTATAATCATTTTGTCCATTGTGTATCGCGACATTTTACTTCCTCTGTGGTTTAGGCTGTTCCAGGTCAGTAATTACCTTAAATTGTTTTGCCAAGTGTTGAGTGTAAAAACTAATATCGGATACCAGACGCTTTTAAAATATGATGTAAGCGGGATGTCAAAAACAAAACAAAATTGGATACAGGCAACAAATCAATATTGGGCATCAAGATCTACAGTGTAAATCCAGCTTAAAAGTTTCACGTGTACCTCGGACACGGGTCTGGTGTAATATTAGGAGAATTGGGTCTCGGGTAATTTAAAGTGAATGAGATGACCCAAACTTTCTCGTGTGTGTGCATCAAATCCTTTCTGACCCCTCCTCTGTTTGCCAAGAGTGCTTGCGATATCAAGTGGCTGGCGGTAGGTTAATTTTATTGATCCAGACCTGTCAATCAATTTTGAATGCACATTTTAGCGGTTACTAGGGCTGTCACTTTTTATTCGATATTCGAATATGCATTCGAACATGACGTGAAATATCTGTATTCGAACTATAAATAAACCATCCGGTTCTTAAAATGCCATGTGTGGCGCATTTTTTACAGTAACACCTCGTAATAGGAAGGAGGCTGAGAGTGAGACCGACGACAGCAACTGTGCGCACGAGAGGGAATCAAATGGGACCAAAATGAACCTCATGTGCATGTCAAGATAGAATTATAGTTTGTATATTAAATGACATATTGTTTATAGTGTTAAATATTTCGCAGAATAAAAATACGTGTTAATACGTTCGCATTATGAAATTAGCATGTATGAAGATAATTTCATAATTTTTACAATGCAATGTAAACTTTATATTAAACAACAACAACATTTGTCTTGTAAACGGATTTGAAATGATGATGTGTTGACTTTCGCGCATCACAAAGACGACAGAGTCAAGTGAGATCTGCTTAACTAATCTATAAGTTTAATTTCATCTCAAGTATCAAAGGGTTTGTGCTCTCTATCATTAAAAACGGTCAAGCAAACAACACGCGCAGAGATAATGCACTTGTCAATGACGGCTCACAAACGCGCGGGTTATAGGCTGTATGTGTGCTTGTTGTCAATGAGATTACTTCTTACAAACACGCTCAAGCGCGGGATATGTGTGCTGGTCAATGACGGACATTAAATCCGTCGAATTCCGCTGAGTTTTCTGCCGAAATCTGCGGGCGCGAATTCCGTTTGGGTCTGCCTATATACTCCTGCTGCTATTTAAGTTGTCACGTTATTGTTTGTAACTGTTCTGAATCGTTTTTTTCTATATATATAAGTTTGTTATTCATAAGTTGATAACCTGCTGTTTCAAACATTAAGTAAAAAAGTAATCCAGACAACCCTGTTTATGACTGTCACTGTTAATAATTTTGTGATTGAATCTCCATTACGGTGGGGTTTTTTTTTTGCGCATGGGGGAGGGGGATTGCTAGATATTCGAATATATTCGGATACATTGCATGATATTCGAAATCCGTTCGAATTTGATTTTCATCAAAAGTGACAGCCCTAGCGGTTACCTTGGTGTTGTCGTCAACAACAAATAAAAAAATAAAGGTTGACTTCTAATTTGGACTCAAATGTGCACTGATTACTATTTCTCACTTACCGATCGTCCTCCAATAACTGGCAGGCATCGTCAGCCAAATTCATCAATGACTTCTTCATCTCCCTCTGCAGCACTTCATATGTCTCCTGAGCATCTTCCAAGTACCGCCCCCAGTTCTGATTGACAGGAAGGTAGCACATGCCCATTTCTAGCATACCTGCCAGTGTCACTGGATGAGGACACCTAGAGATATGCAAATTGATATAAGTAACAGATCCTTGAATGATAAAATGTAAAATCTATGCAGAATTGTAGGTGGGGTTATGTAAATGAAGGTTCATACCGCTCTAAAAACAAAGGCAGCTGCTGATTGAAGACCTCATGGGTGGCTAGAACATCAAAAGCACAATACTGCATCAGCTCCTAAAGCAACAACAGAAACAAAAATGTGCACGACATAATGCTCTACTAAGTTAGCTACAGGAACATACAAATACAAGCTTCATACATCAAATACAACCTTCACCGGAAAGTTTCTGCTTACCTGAAAGTTGGTCCTCACATCAGACATGCTGCCCTTCACGAAAATATCTCGAGCTTCTTTCTTCAACGGCTCTCCCCCGACGTAGAGAGCATGGACATCAACAAGGTTATTAATGCTGCTGATATCAACCCATTCCCATGATCCAATCTGCAACATTACAAGACACATATATTCACCAATGTAACACATAATGAAGAAGGCTGCATAACAATTAATAGCGACTAATCATTTGCAGAATAAAAGTTTTTGTTTACATCATACATGTTTATAATAATTATGAATATGTAAATACACATGCATGCCTATAATCGAGCAGCCAAAGTTAAAATTCCCAGAGACACTTATAAGTGAACCAAACCGTGCTATCAAAACATTGCTGATGGGTTTGCACAAACCTTCGGACCCTCTGGACGCCGCCCGAGTCGCTTCATGTGCTCCTTAACTTCCTGCAGGCCTTTCCTCTTGCCGTACTTGCTAGCCATCCAGAGAGAGCGCTGAAATCCTGTCAATCCTGAGATAGCCATGTGGAGACTCATAGTGTCCAGAAATCGCAACTTGGAGCCCTGCAGGTCGACACACATGAGCACACGTACGTTGTGTAAGGTATGTATTATGCAGAATCATAATAAACAATTAAATGAGTAACATACCTTTAGCAAGTACTGCTCTTTAATGTGCGCCCGATCAAAGCTCACATTGTGTCCAACCACAAGCCTCTCCTGCCACTCGCCGCCCGGTGGTCTGATGGAGTTTGCAGGCGTTTCCAAAGGAATAAGATCGGCCAGCGTGAGCTGATTGGACCAGGTGTTCCTGTCCTCTATCAACCTCTTACTGCACCACGAGTACCTGAAGAAACCAACACACACACACAAGCTATAATTTCTGCAATAATGTTGATTCAAGAACATGTCCTGCTTGTTGAATTCCCATCCACCCACCAGGCATTTGGAGAAACCGCCACAGCCAGCGTGGGAAAATGTCCCTCCTCCATACAGACTTCCACATCAAACACAAGCGCATTCTCACATGGGAAATCCACCCTGTTGCGTTCTCCATCCTCTCCATATCTCATCCAGCCCACTTCCCAAGCCCATTCCTTGGGCATGTCTGGCAGCCGTGCGCCCTGAAGCTGACTGGCTGCATCCAGGTAAGGAAGGCTCTGCTTTTGGGCAAGGGTGCGAAAGTGTCCGTCAATGTCATCACCGTACATGTGGGGTAATTTGAGTTCTACATCAGGTAACAGATCTGCATCTTTCCCCCAGAGTTTGTGTTGCTCCAGATGTTTGATGCTGCGCTCGATGTCGTCTTCTGTGTATTCCTGCTTCTGGCCTCGAAAGATTTGCTCCTGCAGGTTCCTGGAGAGCATCTGGATGTTGAGCGGGTTCAGACGAGTCTGATCTGAGCCCTGATGAGTTTTGGGTCTCACTGAGGTGGAAGAGCACCTCACCCCGAAGGTGTGCCATCGGTAACGTGATATCAGACGATGCATCATCCCAGAGTCTTGGAAAATCTCTCACATTATTAGATGATCCTGGTAAGTGGAAATCATAAATACGTACGTATATCATTTTTACTGCAGACAAATAAAACAACACAACGAATGACAAAAATATCCACTGGTTCTTTTGATAAAGCGATTTGGTTATATCTTTGGATGCAAACATAATATCAAATTCCATATGCTGGTTTGAAAAGAAGAACATAAATACCTGTTTAACCACCGCTGGATAAAAAGACCTCTAAAGAGCTACACATGATACCTTATATGCAAGTTACCTTTATGGATAAAAGTGTGAAAAAGAATGGAACCTGTCATCCAAAACAATCATAAGATACATCGCACATGGATGTCCTTTCGATGGAAACCGAACGCGCTTCTTCTTCGGCCGTTTCTCAATCCGAAGGCTGCAGCCTCCGGAGGTCATATAAGGAAGGCTGCATACGTCATCAAGGTTTGTATATTTAAGATAACTGAGCATTACATTCGCAAAATCAATGAGTATTTTTACAACAATTTCCGATTAACTAAGAATAATAGCCAATTTTATAATCGTTAATATTCTAAAATAAGACTTGCAGCCTATAAATGCTACCTCCGGAGGCTGCAGCCTTGGGATTGAGAAACGGCCTTCTTCTTCTTCGTGCTTATTGGTGGTTCGCAGACTTGGGTAGAGCATTATCGCCATCTACCGTGCGCAATGAATCAGGAATCAGTTTTACTTTAGGCTACTATTAATCTCCATGTTTGTATTCTCTTTTGCCATGGCTTGCTTTGCTAAATGTCTACCCCTTTATCCCCTGATACTACAGTATGAGCTGGAACCCACAAAAACTGTCAATCTTATTTGTCTGTTGCATCATGTAAAAGTATTTTGCCGAACGCGCTTCTCTTGCACATGTTGTCTTATAGCGACATCTAGTGGTTTAAAAAACTGCCATGTAACTCATTACCGTTGTTTTTTGTTTTCTTATCCATTTATTCATATATGTATTTATTTTAATGAACATACAAGGAGCACATTTGATTAATTGCACAAAGTCGCTAGGAAAACATTATTGTTTCCAGTATATTTTGGGGGGGTAACGTTATTGTTGCAGAAACAGTTTACGCCGCTCAAAAGCCCAAACTCATTAAAATCCGCATTTAGTACTTTTCTGCTTTCGATTTAATATTTAAAGATTACCGTGTTGTAACCAGACTGTAAAAAAGGTTGTAACGTCAGCACAATGGATTTTAGATTCAAAAAATAAATAGGCGTTAGATTCGCAGTTTAGCTTCTAGATCATTCTCATTGTTGTCCGAGTATAGAGTTGCTTTAGAGTTCTTTGTGAATGCATATAAAGTCTCTAAAATTTTTATTGAATAACATGAAAAATCATTTAGTATATCATCGCACGGATTCAAAAGGTCATCATTACCAGGCATCATTTCGAGGGGCATAATGTGGGCCTCGTGGCCTAATGGATAAGGCGTCTGACTTCGGATCAGAAGATTGCAGGTTCGAGTCCTGCCGGGGTCGTAACTTTTCTTTTCTTACGTGCCTTTAAAGAATAGGTTGCTTTGGTTGTTTAGAAATAAAATACATAGATTAAAATAATATTGTTATGTGATAACCGTTACTTGGTAAATATTAAAATAAAAATAAATTAAAGCAAAGCTTATTTACAATTTTATTACCATTTATTTAAGATGGTATTTGCCAAAAGAGAAGTGGAAGTATAAGTATTGTATATTAGACAATGTATGCATATAGTTTAAAAACATTTGTTAACATTTCTATAAAGGTTTTTAAAAACTTACCTCTGCCAGTGTATAGTTTATTATTACCACAAGAGGGGGTTAGCTTCATTAGGCAACGCATGGACAAATTATAGTGTATGATAGCTATACAGGACACGTTTCATTTTATAAATATATTTTGCTTTCTGTTTGAAGATTAAAATATTGAATAAACATAAAACGCGTTTGTGTTTATAAAAAAAAAAAACCTTTTGTGTTTCTCTCACAAATGTGTAAGGCTGTTGTTCGTGGTCTTAATTTTAAAAATACCATAAAACATAGGATATAAGATTTTATTCACACAAACATTTCACAAAAAACTTATACATTTAAATAAAAATCCACAGAATCAACAGCAAATTAAAATACATAAACTTAAACAGATACTTTGAAAAGTAAGTTTACAGATTTGCAGATGAATCCTAATAATAAAATAAAAATAAATAAATTAACTAAATTAAATGCAATGAAAGCCAATATAAAAGATGTATAATGACTAAGTGTTTAAGCTATATGGATACAATTATTACAATGTATTAAATAATAATAATTGTACAAGTAAACTACACAGAAAACACCTACACATTTCAGTAATAAAAAAACAAATGTTCAGTATTTAAACTGATTTATTTGTTTGTTTTCCCTCTTTGCCAGGCACAGTACCTTAAGTCGTTTATTTGTCAATGGCATTTTAAAATTTTAAGAAAAGGCTTAGCTGTCTCTTTAACCTCCTAAGACCCGAGCTTTGGTTTGTCTTTTTATCAGATTTCTACCAGCTATTTTGGGGTAAGGAAGAACCAATAAATATAATAACCAAATATTTATTGAACATGAAGCGGTGTAATTGTCCACATTGGTCTAAAACAGGTTCAAGTAACACAGAATTAAGTATTATGGTGCAAACAACAAAACAAAAAACATATGTGGACATCCAGGTCTTAGGAGGTTAAAGAAAAAATGTAATTAATTGACCCAGGGTTCACATTATAGAAGTTATAAAGCATTGAATGATTTCTTTCTTTAAGATACAAGTCTTCAGGTACTTGCAGAGCTCTATTATTGTAATTATAATAAACCTCACTTCATTCTATTAATCTATTAACACCCACAGGAATTAGGATGCATACATGTAGCTATATTATATATTTGTATATTTATTTGTCCGTCTATCTCCAGTAATGTGTATGGGTTCAGATTAGGTAAATGTTCTTTCTATTCTTGTCTGTGCAGCCCAAGAAGCCAGCTGAAAAGAAATTGCTTTTCTCCGTGAATGAAAGAGCCCTTGTTAGATCAGACCCTTAATTTTGCCAAGTCTGAAGCTTAAAGAAAAGAAGGGAGGGAAGTTTGTCTGTGTGTGTAACTGAGAGAGACAGAAAGTGAGAGAGAGATATGAAGGCATGCTTTTAGAGGGGGTTGTGTCTTAAACAAACGTCTGTTAGATTCAGCGAAAGGAACCTGAGGGGGGTGAGGATACATTAAATCATCATGTTTAGGAGCTTAGGCACGACTCTGGTGGCTGAAAAGACTGTCCGGGCCTTCACTGATGCCATTCATGTTCAGGGAAGGAGGTCAAAGGGTCGGCGGGGTTCACAGGCTCCAGCTCTATTGGTATGCAAACGTGTTGTGTGCATATATCCTTACAAACAGAAATCCAGCAAGTGAAAGAAATCAACATTGTTGACTTACAGCTAATAAAGTTGATACAATGGTTGTAAAATAAAAACTTGTCTATATTTCTTATAGTCTAAAAGAAAGCCTAGATCCACTGATTAAACTGATTTTCTATCTATCTATCTATCTATCTATCTATCTATCTATCTATCTATCTATCTATCTATCTATCTATCTATCTATCTATCTATCTATCTATCTATCTATCTATCTATCTATCTATCTATCTATCTCAAATGTAAATATGCTATCTCTATAATAGTTTAAAATTAAACAAACTCTGAATACTCAGATTTCATGCCCTTATATTCAATTCGTTTTCATTGTCTTTTGTAATTTAATGATAAGTGTGTTTAGTGTCCACCTCTATAAATGATGATGGGTTCATTGAGCTCAGTGTCATCTCTTCTGACTGGTCACTGGGGAGAAAGAGGAAATCGCCACTCAATTAGCGGCTCTTGACCTGTCACTCTGAACTTTGACCTCTGTTGTTTAAGTCGGGTTTATTGTCCTCCAGGGAGTGACCGGGCGGTCGGTCTCTGTCCATCTGATCCATGAAGTATTTAGTCTGGTTTAAAGAAGTCAAGGTCATTACCGCTAAAGAACTAACCTCTTTCTGACCTATATTATTCCGTTTTGCCCGTACATAGGTATCGAAGGGCACGAGCACAGGGAGGAAAACGTAAACATGGGCGGATTCATTTTAGCACGAATGTTTTCATTAAATATAATTTCATAAACAAATAAATAACATTTAGTTTTTGGAGAAATTATATTATAAAAGTTTTTACAAAAGCAACGTCTACAATAACGTGATATTTAACAATATGTTTTTGACCATTTTTTTACCGTTTAGTGTCTTTATTTAAAGCTGATGTGGATTTTTAGACGCCCAGTGTTTTTAAATAAGTAAGATTACAATTTATCTTTAGGCTATTTCTTGGGAATTATAGCCATAGGGCCTATCACATTTGTTTATTATGTTTTAAATGAATTTATATTAATTCAGCGTATTCTTAATTACAATCTTTTATTAAACAGCGTATAAAAGTTAATCAGAACTGAATAATTGTGAATGTGTGATGCTACTGTTTAAATGTTTTTTATTACTATTTTAAGCAACATTTTTCTTTTATCACATATCTGATCACTAATAAATGCATAGGCTACATATTTAAAAATATAGACATTTGGTTGCGTTCATGGTGTTTCTATAAAAACATCGTATTTCATTTTCATTTCATTTTTAAACATTTCCTTCATGCTAAATTACGAATCCTACTATAGGAAAACTTAGCTCTTCAATATTGAGGTCTGGTTGCTTGGTAACCCTCAAACGTGTCTCATTACAATTAATTGCGTATGCTTACGTTGCTTGGTAACTATCCAACTGCAAAGATTAGCTTTTTGAATATTAAGTAGGTCTTGCTGACGTTGCCTTCCAATGTGAAGGCTTGACTCATACGTATTAAGTGACTATCCTTCACCATAGTAAATCTGTGGTAAACTCGTAGATGGAGATCTCAGCGTCTGGTCGTCACATCTCTTCCATTCAACGGCTAATTAACACTTAATACTAACCGGATTCATAGGTCACCAGAGACTCATAAGCATTCATTTTATTAGAAAACCTAATATAAATGTAAAGAACGCTGTCCTTTGTAGTATAATTTGGCTTTGCGATAAAATTAGTTTTGTGTTTAGGAAAAGACACAGATATAAAATACAAATACTTTTTACAGATGTCATTCTACTTTCGATTTTTATGGCTCAAATGTGTGAGGTAGTTTGTGTCTCTGTTCTTTCCTTTTTTTCAAACGAATTTGGTGTAGGCCTATTTGAAAAAAAAAATCTATATATATAATATATACATTTAATTTAATCAAATGCTATTTATTTGTTTTTCAAAAAAATATGTTGTAATTAATGATTATTTCAAACACAAGCTGTGTCATGAGTGTGTTTGTAGAGGTCTGCTGTCCAAGGTGCTGACCAGATTAGATATAGCCTAACTATAATCAGAAGTTATCTATAAAAATACTTGAAATGTCAATAATTAAGCACACCTCTATTAAGGTCATCTAAAAAAATAAAAAACCTCAAATAGCCTGTATTTTAATTATTTTTATTTACAACTCACAGAATTAAAATTACCAGTACAATACAATATAAGATATAATTTTTATTTATAGACGGTTTCAGCAATAACAACATAAACAAGCGGCTGTCGCGGTCCGCACGTAACTTCCGGTAAACTCCGCTAATAATAAATAACAACAAAGTACTTTAAACGTAGTTTATTTATATAACAAGCAAAAAAAAAAACACATTGATTACCTAGGAAACCAAATTTTTTTTAATTTTAGATGAGGCATTTGTTCAAGAGATCAGTTTAGCAAATAGTCAGACCATTAAAAAAACAAAACCGGAAGTAAAGTTCGGATCCAGACGTGAATCACGTGCGTCCGATGAAACCGTCTATATATACATAAATTGTAAAGGGGTAAAAATTGTGGGAAAAAAAACGAAAAAAAAAATATACATTGCATTTGAACAAATAGCAAAATAATCCACAGCTAATAAATAAAACACTATAGTGAAATAAATACAGTACAAGACGTTTTACATCTAACCCCCTGTACAGCAATGTGTTAAAAAAAATTGATGTCTACTGTAAAAACACAGTTCACATGATCTAAACAGAAAAATAATACAATTTAAATGTCCCCACAAGGTCACAAAAACACTGGTATTCCTATCTATGTGGGGACAATAGGTCCCCACAACGTAATAATTACCAGGTACACACACACACACACACACACACACACACACACACACACACACACACACACACACACACACACACACACACACACACACACACACACACACACACACACACACACACACACACACACACACACACACACACACACACACACACACACAATTTAATGTGTTTCAGGTTAGATTCAGGTGCCTGGGATTTTTCCATTGTTCTTTCATGCCATCTAATTACAGCTGATTTTCATTTATTTTATCCCACGAGGTTAGTGTGTCTCCGCATAGGTCAGTCCACTGTCCATTCTGTAAAAGACAAACACATCAGCACTTTAGCACACGGTGCATTATCACAGACTCTTTAAGAGCTGCTTCCCATAAGGCAGGGTGACTTTTTTAATTGTGCAGACATTATGAGAAAATTAGGCAAATTAACGAAGTAAAACATTGCCATTGTACCTGCCGCTCAAAACACAATCCATTACAGCTTCACACAGAGACTTACAGTGGCCGGAGAGCGATGATGATATCATTTTAATATTTCCATGTGTTTCGCACTCATCAAAAGAATCGAAATCGAAATAAATGATCCGTAATCAATCTCTTTCTTTCTTTCTTTCTTCAATGGGCCTTTGTAAACAGTGTTACAGCTCTGTCACAGTTTTTAAAAATTATGCATAGACGTTTCTCCTATTCAATACCACAGGGGAGCGGCTTCATGTCTTTCTCTGGTAATTTCCACCCTCTCCCCTATGCAAACTCCCTCTTTCTCTTTCTGTCCGCACAACGCAGGATTTGTGCTTTTTCTTTTTTGTTTTTTTTCCTCCGAACACCCTCTCTGGGCTCCATGCAGCTTATGTAAATGAAGCCTTTTATTATAGCCGACAATCACACACTTGCGCTCTCTCAATATCATACAAACACATTCTTACACATAGTAATTCTGTTTCCGACTCTAACAAACACCTTCGGAGCCAAAGCATTGGCAATTAAGAGATTGACAAGCAATGTCGGTCTTACTTGGCTGTGCTCCATATGCACATTTTCATTTATACTTTATACACGCTCATGATATACTACATACAAGCATTAGGTCACTATTACAACCACCTTGTTCTCAAGCCAAGCAAATGCAAACATACTAGTCACTTGTGGGAGCATTAGGGCAGTGGGGTTAAATTTGAACTTGGGAACGCAGACCCGCAGATGGTGTGGTGCGGGTACGGCTAGACTGTAGTGATGGGTGGGGGGCAGGTCCAGGTGGGGGGTGGAGTAGGTCTGAGTTGCACTGAGATGTCTGATGAATCCGGAGCTGGAAGATTCCCAGGCTCCGGGACTGTGCCCAGCTGCAGTCAGAGGCGGGGCGGGGGCACATCATCAGACAGTCCTGACAGCACAGTCTTTCACGGGCACATTACTGAGCCCTCCTGCCTCCGTTCCATAGCAACTTGCTCCCGGGTCAAAGGGCAATGGCCCCCCCTCACCAAAATGCAAGACATCTAGACATCTGCGTAGCATTGAACTTGAACTTGACTTAGATTGCTTCACACGAAACCTATCACTATATTTGTTGTTAGTTTAGGTGTTTTACTCACAAACTGGCTTTTCTTTTCCTAGATCACCCGCATCTTCATCTTGTTTTTTACTACAGAGACTCAATTAAGCTCAAAGTACTAAAGAGTTGCATCCGCTTTGCATCAGCTAATGAGCAGCCTAATAAATAAACTATAAACATCTCGGGTAATTGACGCACGTTTTATCATAAACAAACCAACGTACTTCTAAAGATGATGCGCCTATGGTTGACTTGGTCTCACAAGACTTTGGACACATGAAATATCCCCCCACCGCACACCCATTCAAAATCAGGTCAAATGCATTGTTGGTGTAAGAAGATCAACAGCTTGTTGTGTTGTGTTGCCGTCTTTGTTTCGGTTAAGATGCTCAGCTTGAGGGCTTCTGTACGCCGGGATGTAATCACAAAAATGGAGGATGGAGAAACATGATCTGTAACTTACACTTAAAGACATCCTTAAAGGCTTAGCTTTGTTATAAATAACTTCTTGTCTTGGTCAAAGTTGCATTAAGAGACAAAGATTAAGCTTGGACGTTATTAAGAACTTTGAATGGCACATGAAGGATTGATAATATATTTATCAAAGTGCAAGATTTTACTTTGAAATGTCTTCTTTAAAAAGTAAAGTACTGAATCACATGTTTGGGATCAAATAATCTCTATATATGCTAAACCTAAAAGCAAAACTTTACCTAATGTAAATGAAATAATACAGTTTTATTCAGATAGATATCCGACCATAGCTTTCATTTCAGTCCCTTAACTTGTAGAAAGACAGTACTAGTTTATAAACACTTAAACATCAAGTTATACAACATTTCGGTAAGAGTTTAAAAGCAGACAGTTAGTGTTGAACGATGCTTCAATCCGGATTAACTTGACACAATCACAGATATTTAAGGAAGACAGATTTTAGCTCCCGGCTCTTGACCTAAATACATAGCAGCTATGATCTTGGTTTAATCTTACCGGACACACTACTGACAGCATCTGTAGCTTTGCATGCTGTCCTTTACATCTGTTAATCTTTTCATTTTGACTCATAATGTATATAGAAACAACATATAAAATGTATATAAAAAAGAACCATAGACTTGTATTGTAAGTACATAATTGCACATCTGTCCATTATTTATTTTTTATTTGAGTAAAAAGTAAAAATTAGGCTATATTTGTCGCAACAGAAACATTCACAGATGCTGTAGGTAGAGATTAAATTAAAAGTATTAAACTAAAATATTAATGTAATCCTTATGTTATGCTGGGGTCTTTTGATATCATATTGATATTCCATAACTTTCCTGTTTTCCTTTATAAACAAAATCTCAACTTTTTAATATGCTATCAGATTGTTTTTTAATAAATAATCAAAAATTATGTAAGTGCATATATTATTTATTTGTATAATTTGTATGTTTAAATAGAAAAAGAGTCTATATGCATGCATATGCTATTTGCATCTTTTTTTGTGTTGATTATTTTGAATCCAGTTTGCTTTGAGATACATTGTCAAAAATGAAGGTACAAAGCATGTCACTTGGCAGTACCATTTAAAAAAGGTCCTAATATGTATCATTTAGGATAAAAATGTATCTTTGAACTGACAATATGTACCTTGAAAATACTAATATGCACTTTTGGGGTACACTTTTGAAAGGGTACTGTCCCAGTGACAACTTTTGGACCTTTATTTCTGAGAGCTGAAAATTCACTTTCTGATGGACAGTGTAAAACATTTTAACAGCTTCAGTTATGTTGCTCTTCTGGGCTTTTTTGTGGACATTATAATTTAGAAATGACATACCAGAAGATAATAAAAATCATGAAGAGCTCAGATGCAAAACTCTTTAAGTGTCTGTTATGTTTTCTTGTAAATATTTTTTTTCATCCGACTCTTAATGGATTTTGCCTAAAAAAACAGTATTTCTGAATGGCCTGAGACCGCCATTAAGCAGATTTGACACAAAAGTATTTGACGAAGGTACAGGAATAGTACATGTGGAGAGCATACGGTTAATATCATTATTTAATTTTTGAGGTGCCTTTTAGCAGCTTTTGTATCCGAACTCTTCAAACACAGCAAAATCACCATTGTTAAATGTACTCTGCTGGTGTATATATGGGTAGCACCAGGTCTGGATATAAACACCAGCAGTGTAAATTTAACAATAATGATTTTGCTGTGAATCTTTACTAACAGCCCCACTACAGACCTGCAGTTTACAAAAGCTCTGATAACATGGCTTCACGTCACGTGTCTATCTGAATGTCTTCTGATGTCATATGACCTTCATTGTGGTGGCGGTGATGTAAATGGCTTACCTATGCAGCAGTGTGTGTTTCCCACCGGTTTATTAATTGCATCAGCATTATAGTTTTGTACTGTACAATTGCCTAAACATTTCTGGACATTTCTCAATTATTTTTACTACCAGATGACAATAGGGACTTATGCTTTATTCTAATATCAATTCAATATGGATTGGCACATTGTCATTTCAAAAATTATTGTGTCCTATTAGTGCACTCCCAGAAAAAAAGGTACAAATGCTGTCACTGGAACGGTCCCGTTTCAAAAAGTATATCTTTGTACCTAAAGGGTGCCTACAAGTACCTCAAACCTTTTTAGGGTACCATCACGGTGACAGCTTTTGTACCTTTTTCAGCAGGTTGAAGGTTTGTGCTTGGCTTATTAAGTTAAACATTTAATAAACACTATGTCCCAAATATTATTGACATATACAGTACAGTGCAAAAGTCTTAGGCCGCCACCACCACCAGACTTGTTGTTTTAGAAGTTTTAATGGCCATCCATATTTATTTTTCAATCTTTTTTATTAAGATACAAACAGAAAATACAGGAATTATGTAAAAAAAGAGCGTTTTTGAGCAGAATGAAGTAAAAAGACTAATTTCTTTAAAATTTTAAATTAGTATTTAATTTCATTTAGGTTTAAGAGATCCTGCAGTTTCCTGCTATTGCTTAAGTGAAGGGGAGTTTACCCTAAAAACTTGACACATCAGTTCACATTTTTATACAGTTTTTAATACACATTTCCTGTATTTTCTGGTTGTATTAAAGAGACTGAAAAATAATTATAAATGACCACTATAACATTGCAAAAACAACAAATCTAATTCTGGCATGGTGGCCTAAGACTTTTGCACAGTACTGTATATTGCAGCATCTTAAATTTTACGGCATGAGATTATTTGTAGGGGTTGTTTTAAAATCTTTAAACGTTTTGTAATTATATGTGCTTGTATTTGTGCTTTACATTTATTTTTGTATGCATTTTAAAAAAATGTGCTTTTTGGGACAATATGCATCTTCTTTTATGCAAGATTCACATTGTCCTAAAACTTCATATATAGTGTATCCCATCAATATTTTTTGCTCATGTTTCAGGTTAATATTTTATTTAATGATATGTGCATTCTGTAACAGCCTGCTACGGCCACAAAACACGCATCTGCATCTCGGTCAGACGTGTATTAACTACACGCAGACTAATTAAGATGATCAGGTGGCCCACAGGCTCCGTCTGTAAACATACACACCCCTGTACACACAAACACACACTCTGCCACACAAAAGCCCTGCGATCTGCATAACCGTCTTGTGTCTTTGGCATCTGGTGGTGTCTGGTCTGCATCGCTGTTTCCCACCCTGCCCCCTCTCTGGTGGTGATGCAGGAGCAGCGCCCCTGACAATGGTGGGAAAGCGGAGCTCTTTATGAAAGAAGGGGGGTCTCCATTGAGTGAGAGGGACCAGCCGCGAGCTGGGCAGAATATTAATGGCCGACAGCACGTTCTGTTCATTAAAAGCGCGCGCGCTGCAGCTGCCGGCCTGGCCCCGCGGCGGCCCTCGTACCAGCCTCGCCCTCTATCTCTCTCGGAAAATCTCGAGCCAGATCGCCAGGGGCACGCCGTGCCGTTTTTGCCAGGGCTTTGAGCTTGGGGGAAATCATGCTGTTTGGAAAATTGCACTGTTTCTGTGTGAAAGGCAGAGAGCAACATCGTGCCAAGATACTGTGACTTTCACAACTGAACTGTAACCGGGTAGCTTATGCACAATGTGTCAAAGCAACATATTACATATTAGAATTGGCTCTTTTAAGTTTTGGACTATTTTAAAGTCAATTTTTGCATTCATTTATGAATGTCAAACAAATATATTTTAAAAAGTAACTATATATTCCAATTTATCCTAATAAAATTTAACAAAGGATGTCAAACATATATTTTATGTTGCTTTAACTTAACAAATTAAGTTAAACAATCTCAACTTATCCAAAGTCAAAACTTAAAATAGTAGGTTAAACCAAGTTGTTTTAACTTCATGCTGCATTTTTTTCTACCAGTGTACATTTAAATAAATGCAGTGTTGTTTTCAACCAATGGTTGGATCAATAATGGACATACCCCATTGTTGGGTTATAAATTAACCCATGCTGATGTTCTTTTAGCTAAAAATCTTGGCATGAATGGACTGAATATGGACAATTATTTTAACAAAACAGTGGGTTTGTACCATTTTGACCCAACCATGACTTAAAAAACAAAGCAGTATTTTTTTACACTGTATAAAATGTCCGTATAAAGTACAGTATTACTGGGTATAACTGGCAACTAGCTGCCAGTAACTTACTGTAGATTTTACATTTATGTTATTTACTGGCAACAGTTTGTTCAAAGTTAAATGAACATGAAACATTTTCAGTCTTTATCTTCTACAGTAAGTTACAGGCAACCAGCTGTATAATTACAGCCAACTTCTTAAATGGAGTTTTATGTGGAGTTCTGTACAGTATATATAAAGTCACATTGTAGTACATGTTATTTTCCCAAAATAATCTAATAAAACGATATTGTACAAAACACAGTTAGGTAATATGCACAAATCCAACAGTTGATTTAAATGAACAAATAGAAAATATTCATATAACAACCAAGTATGTCAATTTAAACTCAACACTTGGGTTTGCCCATATGTTACCCAGTCATGAGTTGAAACAACCCAGCATCTTTTAAAGTGTATCACAATTATTGTCAAAACTGAATTAATCTCTTATGTATATCTGTTTTGTGTGACTAAGAGGATTAATCATGTTATTCAAAAGAAATTGAAAGATCGATGTCGATATACTGTGCAAAAGTCTTAGGCCACCATGCTGGAATTAGATTTGTTGTTTTTGCAATGTTAGAGTGATCATATATAATTATTTCTCAGTCTATTTTAAAGAATACAACCAGAAAATACAGGAAATGTGTATGTAGTATTAAAACCTGTATAAAAATGTAAATGATGTGTCAAGTTTTTAGGGTAAACTCCCCTTCCACTTGAACAATAGCTGGAAACTGCAGGATCTCTTAAACCTAAATGAAATGAAATCCTAATTTCTAATTTTAAAGAAATTAGTCTTTGTACTTCATTCTGCTCAAAAACGCTCAAGATGTGTTTAGTGCCAAGAGAGGTCACACTACACACCGACGATGCCTAAAGAAGACATTTAGTCCTGAAAATGTATTTTTTTATTTTTTGTACATATTTCCTGTATTTTCTGTTTGTATCTTAATAAAATAGATTGAAAAATAAATATGGATGGACATTAAAACTTCTAAAACAACAAAGCTGGTGATGGTGGCCTAGACTTTTGCATCGTATTTATGCTTTCATGCATTTACATATTCAAGTGTTTGATGATTCTTTCAGCCTTAGTCTGAAAGATTTTTGATGGTGAATGTTAAAATCATGTGAGTTAGTGAGGAGCTATGAATCCTGCTCGGTGACGGTGAGGGCAACAGCAAGAAGCCCATGAGAAGATCTTAAGAGATGCACAACACCAGCTCTCCTCCTATTCACTGTATCTGTGTCAAGAGATTCTCAGCTTAGCGCCACTCATTAGCAGCCCTAGTTGCCTTGTTTTCTCCTTTTGATTCCCTTCCTCATTATCAGTTCAGCTACAAACAATTTGCTTTAAGGAAAAATTTGAATTGTAAATAAGCCTGCTATAGTCGCAAACCTCTCTGTTTCTGGGCTATGCAGTCTGGGGGCAAACAATATTGCATAAGTTTATGGATGGATTTAATTTTATAGATTTCACAATATTTCTTTTGATGTCGGCTTCAAATTAACCAAACACGAAAAAAAGTTTGTCTAATAAGACACAGTTTTTTTCGCTAAATAAACCGAATGCTAAATTATGCATTAATAATGGGCTTTTATCTTTCATTAAGATGAACGTTATTAAATGTACAGTATATCTGTAGTTTTACAATCAATCTTTAATTTTAGCTAATATATTAACCGAATCTACCCCTTAACGAATAATGCAAAATACATCAGCCACACTCCAGCATTAACAAAGGAAAATAGCAGTCGCCGCTACAGTCGCTCAGTTCATTTATTTTCTGTGCCAACCGACCCCCAGCCCCCATCGCCGAGCCCCCGCCAAAACCCTCTCGCTAATTAGTGTAGTAAGATCAGATAGGCTAGAAGCAAGAGAAGTGAATTAAGGGAGCTATAATATCCCCCATAAACACACACACACACACATAAAGACCATGATGCAACTCACCTCATGTGTCAGCCCAGCCATCTTAGCTTCCCATGAAAGATCTCTGTCAAGATGGCCTCCCTTTCTTTCTAAGCAGTCCATCTTGGCGCCAGGATGCTGACAAGGATTGCGTCCCCGCTGGCACTGGCATGGGTTCTCCCGAGCCCCACAGGGGCACAGATGGTACTCTGGGTTTTGGGGTAGGCGGAGAAGAAAAGATGTGGCAAATGTAAGCTGCCACATTTCCTCCAAGCATGTCTGGCTCTTTCACACAGATGCCCTTGTTGTTACTTTACTGTGCCTTTTTGCGGATGAAAAATCACTCTGTATGGCACAAGATGAAAGAAGGAGCGGGTATGAGATACAGAATGATTGACGAAACAGAATCATTAAAAACTCTTTGTTATTATTGTCAAGCCGATGCCATGGCAACCATCTCTCAGTTTGGTTGTACAAAAAAGAATTTTATTTCTACACTGTCAAAAAAGATATGAAACTGTATCTTTCTGTTGCTGGGGTGGTACCCTAAGGGTATATTTTGTACCTTTACAGGTATACTAAACAAAATACAATGTTGTACCTTTTTGGGTACATTACTGTACCTTAAGGATCTATTGTGTACCTTTAAAGGTACAGTTTAATGTTTTGTACCCCTAAAATTTAACTGGTACAAAATTGTTCCTTAAGGTAAGGTTCTTAGGGTATAATATTGTACCCCAAAAGGTTAACATTTCAATGTGTTGTTTACACAAAAAATACAAAAATAAATCTTTTGATGGTACAGCCCCAGTGACAGAGAAGGTACAGTAAAAAAATGTTGTACCTTTATTTCTAAAAGTGTATATACTTGTGTATCAAGTATCTTCTTAGGATTAAAATGTTATGTTAGTTTAGATGAGAAGATCCAAATTTTCAATAAAGAAAAGGAAATTGTTAAAACTTAAAATGTCCTATTTTCTTTACTAAACTGAATCTAGGAAGATGACATTTTAATGTGCTGCCCAGATAAATAACAAGGTTTCATTGTTTTTTATTTTTTAAGTGAAACTATCAATTTGCATTTTTAATGTAAGGTTTTTAAGATGTTTATGCACGTGCACTCTTAAAAATAAAGGTTCATGAAAGGTTCTTCTTCCATAAAGATCGCAGCCAATGACCCTATTTAGACCTAACTTTTAAGAGTGTATGATAGATCATGAGAGCTTATCTGAACATCTTTCACAGACGATTCTGAACAAGCTGTGAATAGACTTCATTTCAAAGCCAAATCCAGAAGAACTGCACCAATCCATGGGAATATCCTCACTAGCCTTTGGAAAACTACAACATACTCCACTGAATCCCACCAATTAGCCCGCACAGTGTATCATTACCCACTGTAATAGATTCTGTTGTGTTCAGAGGTTTTCCAAAAGAATTAAATGCATCTTCATTTAGGTAAGCACTGGTTCTGTGCAATGATAGGCTACTCCTCCTGCGTGTGTACACACAGAGCATGAATAAGTGTTTGTACTGCTAGCATTGTTTCTGTCTTTCACACGGGGAAATCCAGGACAAAGCGGATAAATGGGACTACAGGGCGATCCTAAGGCCTCCCTTTAGGCTAGAGACCCCAACAAATAGCCCTCAAGTACCTCTTTTGTTTGCTGAACTGGTGAGTATCTCACCCACCAAAATCTAATCTCTTTTACCAGATACAGGATATAATCATGGCATGGACTGAAAAGTGTCATTTTAGGGGTTGAAATGGGAAAATATTTCCCAAAATGTTATAAAACCACTGCATAGTTTTTTTTTTTTTTTTTTTGTAGAAATAAAATGAGAAATAAAATCCCATTATGAATGAAGATGATTGAATATATATATATATATATAGAGAGAGAGAGAGAGAGAGAGAGAGAGAGAGAGAGAGAGAGAGAGAGAGAGAGAGAGAGAGAGAGAGAGAGAGAGAGAGAGAGAGAGAGAGAGAGAGAGAGAGAGAATGGATGACGTAATAAATGAAGTGAATTACCTGAGGTAAATTTTGGCGCTCTCTCCGCCGTTTGCCGTTGATTGACAACTTGAACAGTTTTTTAAGGATTATTTCTACTTTCGGTTATCTAGCTTTATGAAATGTGTTATAACTCATACAGCTAGATAACCAAAGACAGAAACCAACCCTCAGAATGGACTTTGGGTCCGAAATATAGGTCTTGATCTATAAGAAATCGCACATAGTTCGTTACATACATTGCAGGCAGCCATCAGGTACGAATTAGCAGAAGCACGTGCATTTGGAATTACAGATAAACTGTATTAATTACAAAATAAACATTACAACAAAATACATTTAATCAATTAATGATATAAACAAACGAAAATGTTAATATTTTGATATTTTTTAAATTTGCTATTTTTCGCTTATCGCCCATTTAACCTGTTAGGCCTACCGTCACAAACTACCAGTGTTTTATAGTATAAAGAAAACAGGCAGAGTGTGTTTCACAAAATTTATATGTACAATATAAAAGTTGGAATTATAATAACATAGTGTAAATGCAAAACATCCACAAATACGTATTTTATTCGACCCAAATGACAATTCCTGTAAAGCCAAAATCTTTTTAAAATTAGTGTGAAATACAACATTATTCATCACTCATTTAAATACAAACGAAATTAAATCATAAAATAATCTGTCAGTCCATATAAAACCTGTAATACTAATCTACACACTCTTTTTCAAACAAATTCATCCTCATAAAGCATGTACTTTTTTTAGAAGGTAAAAATACTTAAACAACCCATTCATTTGACAGGTTATTCCCCCGTTAAATCTTAAAATGCTATATGATTTACCATAGAAACACTGAATGTCATTATTTAACACTCCAGTGTCCTGTAGTCGATCACACTCATGTATTCAGTGTGTAAGTAGGCCTAGCATAATTTTGAAATTTACCGTGTAAACCTTTGTAAAACTTTGAGTAAGACATGAATTAACCTTCATCATGAACAAATCCATGCACAAAGATCTTTCCATTTAAGATTAATTTTTAGAAAATGTTCACGAAAATGGCTGTTTAATATATACCATTTGACTTTAATACTGTTAAATAACCTGAACTAAAATGTAATGACTATTAACAGGATGTGGGATATTACTCAACTTTCCTTTAAAAGAAAAGGCACGTGATAGTATTACATTTGCTAAACGACAAAGGATGAACGGCACCCATTCTTTCCTTTCATGGTCGAATATCATAAGGATATTTAATAAAAAATACACTTTAACTTTAACCACGTCTAATAAATTCATAGAGCCACACGTAGGCTAAATAGGTCGCCTAGAGTCCGTGACAAATCTATTGAACTGCATTACATAAAGACACCTCTTTATTTATTTGTCACAATATCTTTTTCCATATCAAGCAGACTGTCCTGAAAGCACATTTCATATTTTTTAGTTGTGTAAGAGTGTAGCGTACCTCTTGAATGACTCCATGCACAATGAAATCGCCATTATTGTCCTCGTGCATTGCACATGAAACGCATGAAATGTACCAATGCATTGCGACCTGCAGCATGTCTGTAATCCACAATGTCTCCTTTGCTTTCTATATTTGCCCCTTAGGTCTAACAAAAAAAAAATATTCTCGTTTTTATCTTTAAAAAAACGCGCTCTGCTGTTTCTAGACCCGTGCCGCCTTAAACAATTACAACAGGTGGCAAAGTCTCCAACCCATCATCGATTATATCGATTATGATGATGATGCTGGTGATGCTGACGAGCATCCTCTTCTCCGGCTCGTGCAGCTTTGGTAGCAGTGCTCAGCTTCCTGCCCAGTATGTTCTCTCCTGCAGTGACGTCAGTTGAGGACCAGCCAATAACAGGTGTGGGTGCGCGCAGTGCTGCACACTGACCAATCAGAGCGCAAGGGCGCACGGCGCTTTTGTGCGCTGCAATTGTGATGATGTGACCGTGGGTTCGCCGATGGCAAATTTCTTAATTAACAAAACTGACTGCAGGTCACTGCTTTGATGTGTTTGTTGATTCATTTACTGACTTTCGTAGTTCCCATAATATTGTTGGAGAGACTCGGATAAACAGCCTAGGAAAATAAACTCAAGAGGTGAAGAAGATTTTTGGATAATTAATATAATACACAATCACCAATTATCCGATGAAAGTTTATTAAAAACGATTAGTAACACAGTACATACTTGCAAAATAACATAAAGTTCAAAACTGAATGTCCTGCACATGTGACACACTTTATTTAAATCAAAAGCGCAGCTTTCAAGATTTCTTCTACAAAGATAACTTTATTTAAAAAATAACTTATGATAAAAAACGATTAAATGCATTGTTAAATTGTTATATATATTTGACACATTGATTAAAAACGAAAAAGAAAGTATGATTGCCTGAACATGTCGAATTAGATCGAATTAAAATATTTTTGAAAGTTTGATTGCATTCATTCTCCTCCATTAAAAATATTTCAAAAGTTTTCTTAGTTTAAACGAACGCAGATGCAAGAAAAAGTGTAAACTATCAAGTTAGTGACTATCAACATTTTTTAAGAATGTCAATTTCCTTTTTCCTAATTGTTATTGTTTGTATTTATATTTTTCTACAGATCACTAGGACTATAAATAAATATAAATATATTATTCAAAGTAGTAGTAGTTTATTTTCAACATTTTTGTTTCTCTTATGTCAGCAGTGAGCGCGAGGGTTTAGACCTGTACGAAAAAACAGCAACAATTACGAGAATCGTTTGTATAGAAATACATACCCTTCTAAAAATAAATATTTTCGATTTTTCATGAAATAAATATACACCTGAGGATATCGATAAAATAGCCACAAACCATGTAAACTTTATCTTAATAAAGCAGCTATATATATTGCTGACCAAATAAAAGAACAGAAGGGAAAAGAAAACATTTATGAAATATATAAGCAGAATGCTGTATATAGAAGAGATACATTTTAGATGATGTGATGTGTATACGTTCAATAAGCTTCAATGAGACACCGACGCAAAGTATAAAGCAACCTATTTTTTTCCTAGCACATATGAAATTTTTCACATTGCTCAGAATATTTCTGGAATTCCTAAACCATACAAAAATCCGTTTGTACACATACTATCGAATGTATTTATATTTTGTTGATATGTTCATCAGAAAACTTCAATTTATATTTAACATACCCCTTAGACATGGGAGACTTAACTGAACAAAAGTTTGTGTCAGACAGACTACTAAAGGATCTTGGACTTGAACTTGAAACTTGGAGACATCTGCCTCACCAGAAAACGTGCAGTAATTTTAGAGCATTTCAAGACATAGACACGTTTTAGTTCACAAAATATATTCAAAGATGTACTTGTAGATAAATATTTTTAAAATGTTTGTTATTCGTGAATTAAAACTAAACATGTTTACTGTAAGGAATATTTGATATTACATATAAAAAATGATGTAATGTATAAACTTACCATGCTTAGTTTTTACTCAAACGCAATTGCGAATTGCAAAAACTGCAAAATTAGTTTTTAAGACCCCCTGATAAAGTGTCCAAAGGAATTCGTGTCTACATTCCTCCATTCTTAATCACGACCATAATACAACATCGACTCGTGCTGAGGGGTAAAGTGACAGCTGGTCTTGACCTCTGACCCCTGCTGTCTGGAGAGCAGTCATGACAGAGGGGGTCAGCCGCTGCAGGGAGGGTGGCTGTCTGGGAAAGCTGATCCAGACAGTACTAGAACACGTCTGGGTAGGGAGGAGAGAGGAGACATGGTTGGGACAATGTGGTACCCATATATCCCAAAGTCTGAGGGTGTCTGCCCCACCTCAGGGCCCTGACTGGGGCGTGGGGTCCAGACAGAACGAGCGTGTGATCAGCATACGCAAACACATGGGACACGGGAACTCAAGCAGTCATGCAGACAGAGACACAAATGGCACCTCAATTTATTCATGCAGTTTCATTTGATTAGTATTATAATATTAATGAAAGATATTCATAATACAGTATTTCTCTTATAAGGATAATGTGTTAATGTGGCTATACTGATATAGTGTCTACAGTATAAAAAGTGAATATTGGTTCACCTTAAAAGTTATTTCAAGTGGTAACACCTACAAAACTTAAATTTAGGGGCGATTTCCCGGACAGGGATTAGGTTAAACCAGGACTAGGCCTTAGTTTAATAAGGAAATATACATTTTTTAACAAACATGCCTTACTGAAAACATTACTTGTGTGCATTCTGAGGTAAAACAAAGGGCACTGATGTACTTTAAGATATGTCAGTGCAAGTTGTTTTCAGTGTAATCTCCAATTGTAACTTTCCAATAGGTGGGGTCTTAGGTGGAGACTTAAAATAGGCTCTTTGGGCTTTTACCTCTCCCTTCATTGTAAAGACATTGTATTTTCTTGTTTCACCATTTCTTGTTTATATTGTGCAAAATAAAATGAAATATTACCCTAATAACACTAAATACACCATTTCACTAAAATTCTCCAAATTGCTTGAGTTTACGTGTGAATTACAGTCATTCACAAACGCTACCATTTGGGTTAAATAACATAGATAAAAGTGTTCCTGTGTACTCATGGTTGGATAAAATATGCACAATATGCACACCGCCACACATGTCGGTTTAAATAAACCTAAAAAAAACATATTTGACCCAACCATGAGCTAAATCAACCCAGAATTTTCACATCTGTCCCAAAAAGCAATGCTCAGGCTGCGATGGGAAACATGTACTCGGCATCATCTTCAGGTGTAACAGCACATCATGCACTCACACAGGTGCCTCATGGACTCCTTGATGGAGACACAGGACAACTTGCGCAGCCTCGTGTCGATCAATCTTACACATCTACAGTGGCATATTCACTTATTTTGCTTTGGCAACCACTGCACTAAGAAAGTAAAGACAACCAGTCATAGACACATTCACAGTTCAGACTAAAATTATTTTCATCTGCCGGGCTGTTGTATAAAAACTGTAAAATAGACCTGAAAGCCACAGTGGAAAGTATGTAAGCAGTAAGAGGGGGGTTGGATTATTGAGTTAATCTCTTGTTCCTCACCACAGTACACTGACAGGGGTTCTTACCGACCCCTTTGAGTCACCGGATACCTGGAGTGTGCAAGGCATACAGCCGGCGGTGGGTCAGCAGTCATGACAGATGGGGGGTGGTGTTACTGACAGGCTTGAGATCTAAGAAGAACAGGAGCACTTTCTACAAATAAATCAATAAAAACATTTTGTGTTTCATGCCAAATTTGGCATTCGTCTTAAATTAGAAACCTCTGAAGAGGAATTCATTTTGTGAATTCGTTTGGAGCAAGTTGCCTAACTGCTTTATATTTTCTTTATTACCTTCACCTTCTATAATTTTACTCTTTGATTAATTTGTGAATGTTTTTTTTTTTAAAGTTCTGAAAATCCTGCACTGTCAAAAAATGCTGCAAGTCATTTGAACTGACTATTTAAGTATTTATTTGACATAAATTATAAACAAATTAAAATGATTTAACTTAATTTGTTCATTTACTGTCAGAAAAAAGTTTTAAAACTACCTTTTCTGTCACTGGGGTGGTACCCTTAAAGGTTCAGTTTTGTACCTTTTATGGGTATACAACAACACATTTTGGGGTACAATATTATACCTTAAGGACCTATTGTGTACCTTTAAAGGTACAGTTAAATGTTTACCACTTACATTTATCTGTTACAAAATTGGTCCTTAAAGGTACACAAAAGGTCCTTAAGGTATAATATTGTTCCCCAAAAGGTACAATATTTTAATGTGTTGTATACCGATAAAAAGTACAAAACTGAACCTTTGAGGGTACCACCCCAGTGACAGAAAAGGTATTAGGTATAAGGTTTTAAAGTGAAGTCATAGTAAAACAAAAGCAATTTTTTACATTAATGGACAGCTTTAATTGTAACTATTTGCCTATATCTTAAGAAAATTAACCATGGTTTTACTACAGTTAAAGCCAAAAAACAAGGTTACTGTAAAATAGTTACCACAAAATACAGTAAGTTTTGCTAATAGTAATCAATATATCAAAAACCCATCCCAGAATGTTTAGCTTGATGCTGTTTTTTTAGTTTTACTCTGTAAAGACAAAGACTTGTAAATGTTTAATGTTCGTTTAACTTTGAACAAAATGTTGCCAGTATATAACATAAATTCAATGTAGTTACTACACTTTTAACACACACACACACACACACACACAAAAAAACATGGTTTATTTTCGTTAGGGTAGTGTTAAAGCAGGGTCTAGATAAGTTAAAAAAAAATATTTTAATTTTTGTTAAAAGACAAAAGAAAAATTATCAAATATTGTAGGATTAATCTTCTGGTGAAAGTATTTGTCCATCTATCTATAAACAAACTATATCACACTCCAAAACAATGTTGGGCTGTTTTGGTTAGGTTAAATGCAAAGCTTTCTCATGACAATTCATATTTTAAAAGGTGTCTAATGGGTACAACCACATTCATACATTTTTGTAAGATTTGCCTTGACCCCTGTGATGTTGGGGTGGGATTGGAGTTTTATGTTTTTGCATGATTAACTTTGTACAAACACATACAAATGATCCAACTCGTAAAATGTGAGATCAGGCTGGTTTTAATGTGGACAATACAAAAGTTAATTTACACCAGCAGCTGGGTTGGTCCATATTTTACCCAACCATGAGTTAAAACAACCCAGCATTTTAAGAGTATTTAGCAAAGGACTTGAATTCCATACTCTGTTAGAAACAAAAACCTTCATCTAAATCTGCACTGAAGATTTCCATCGATGTTTATCACATATACTGTAGTGCTCAGTAAAGAATTTTACAGCAGACTGCTATCAGCAGTTACTGTATCTGTGAATGAGACTTAGGGAACATCCCATAATAAAGTGTAGGACCATGTCTACATTGTAAATGTGTTTATGGACCTCACTCTCGCAGGCAAGAGCAGATTTACAGGCGTGTTTATGAGGCAAGAGCACAGAAGCCCTCGGACCCTCATAATGTGAATATATAATAGAAAAACAGAAAGCACGTTTTAGACAAAAGTAAAAATGCATCAGGTAACAAAATATCAAAACAAATGGCATCTGCAAATAAATGTTTATAAAAATTTGATTTCAAGGTCATTTTAGTGGATGCAATAAGTTTAGTTTCTTTAAAAAAAAATTCTGGTGTTTTTTGTGTATCTCTCTTCAAGTTTGTACATATGAAGTAAAATGCATAGGTGTATTTTTTCTGACAATCACTTTGTTCATACTAGTACCTCAGAGGGACATATTGGTACCAATGTATACATATCTATACCTTAAGGTGGAATATTAGGACCTTTTTAAAGGGTACAGTACTTTTTTGACAGCTTTATTTATTTAAACTTTAAGTATTTAAACATTCAAATGCATATTTAAATATTTGGTAACACTTTGTTTGTTAACAATTAGTTAATGCATTAGCTTACATAAACTAACAGTGAAGAATAGTTCTATAGCATTTATTAATCTTAGTTTATGTTAATTTTAACATTTAGTAATATATTATTAAAATCAAATTTTTAAACACTTTAAATTAATTAATGCAATATGAACAAACATGAATAACTATATTGTTTATTGTTTGTTAGTTAATGCATTTACTAATGTTTACTAATACAACCTTATTGTAAAGTGTTACCAATAATTAAAATTTTAACAAACGCAAAAAAACAAACATAAATTTTTTTTTTTAACTTAGCAAAATTATTTTTTGTTCAAGGTTTTACTCTTTAAGTGCTATCTTTCTTTCAAATATTTAAAATATATTGATTCATATTTTTTGATTACATTCAAGCATTTTTACATTCAAACACTTTATGGGAGCCCATCTATATAATAATCACTCTATTATCTCTAATCTCTGTATAACATTTATTTTAATATTCATCAAGCTTATCCAGGACCATAATGGTCGCAGCTAATTAAAGGCATGGATATTCTCACCGAATCCTCTCTTTTCACACACAATGTCTTAACCTTTATTTCTCACAGTTCAGCATCAGCCCCACCCAGAACCACACTCCCAATTTTCCCACCCTTTGGCTCGACACCACCTGTCAATCAAAAGACGGGCAATCAGTCATCAGGCGTGAAAAGACCCCTCTCCCTTCCTTCATTCTCTCCCATAACGTTCCTTTATTTCTTTATCCCACTCTTTCTGAATGGGCGTGACATATTTAATCTCCATCACACCTCCTCTATATTCCCGCCGTCGTCCACCATTGGCTGGCTTAATCACCGTCGAGGCAGACAGTGGTGTCTTTTTTAGGGGTCTATAGGATCAACTCGACCCCCCTCCTCCTTCGTACCCCACCTCTCTCCACGCTCTGTGTCTTCAGGGTCAGGGCCCCCCTCGGACCGGGGCCCTTTGAGCGCGGCAAACAGGATCATGTCGAGAATGGAGCTTGATTTAGTTTTAACAGGGGGCTGCGTCCGTCAGTAAGTGGTAAATGAATATACATTAGCTGCGAAAGGACCACGGGGAGGAGAGAACAGAGAAGCACAGATCTGAGTGCTGAGAAGGAGGAAAAGGGGGTGTGAGAGCTCGAATAGAAAGGAAAGGGGCTCTCGCTTTCCTCCACAGGAACCCCAAAGCAGTTAATTGGAACGTTTGTTTGTTCTTTACGTCTTCACTGAGATGAGAGCTAAGATCAAAGTTTGTCACATGTTGATTCCCACAGAATAGAAATTAAAGGCTTGTGCCCACAGCTGCACACTAAAAACTATTTGTTTGTGTCATTGTCTGTGACTAAATGTTGTAAACTATCACTGTCCTTTGGATGTCTCTGCATTACCAGCTGAAGGTCTGGACACACATGTGTTTTTTATTAATAGATTAACAATAGAAAATATAAGTTTTGAAGTAATGCAAGTAAAAGTTTGGGTATTAATAATTTGTTTCACATTTGTCAAGGAAAGGAAAGTTTTTCATGTGTACTGGCTGTTTTTTCTTCACAGTCCAGATCAGATCCTGGATTAAAAAGTAAATTTTTATATGAATAACAATTTTATTTAAAAAAAAAAAAATTATATGCAAGCACTATGCCTATTGCAAGTATTTAAGCATTAACAAGATCACAAGAAATCACAAAGAGAGGTTGAAATAATTTTTACTTCCATTGATTGAAATATAAAGGACATTTTTGGTCAAATCTGTAAATCTGTAAGGTGCATTTACCCCTTAACCTTAAATATCCAGTTATTGGTTTGGTATTGTTGTTAATGGCACAGACATGTGGCATGGTCACCTCTGACATCATCCAATTGACCCCAAACAAGCAAATGTCATGAACTTTCACCCCAACATAAGTTGGCAAGGGACATAAAGATGGTCACCGGTCATAGAGGGCAAGAATTTTTCAAGGGGTTAAAAACTTCATGTCTTGTTAAACCGAATAAAGCATTCATAATCCAGAAAGAGACATTGCTGCCGATTGCACAATTAAAACAATTAAAATATATTTCAATACTAATGTTAAAATTAGAATAATAATGTTTCAATTTTTTAAAACATTCTTCATTAATCAAAATTTAAATATGTTGTTTTTGTATTGCATTTTGTTCATATCAGAATTAAATCTGATGCTATAGTTTGTAAATAAAAAAGACGGCTACTTAAAATGATGTAGGAATTATTTAGATAATTTAATCTGGCAGTAGACAAAAAAATACAGATTTATAACTTTTTATCAATCTTACAATAAAGAAAAGACAATGAACAATCAAACACATATGGTACAACATTTAAGAAAAGAAAAAATATTTACATACAGATTGCACATTGTTGTTCAGTAAAATGTAAAAGTTAAAACATTAAGAAAATATGACATTTACTTCTGAAATAAATGCATACATGCTTAGAAACATTCTGGAAAATAAATGTAAGCTTACAGAAACATTTAAGTATTTTGCTGTTGTTGAAATAATTTTTTTTTTTAAAGGTGAACACAATGTGCATTTGCTGATGCAAGATAAAGACATCAAATTTAGTACACAATGATCAGTAATGTTTGAACAAGAAAATCTTAACACATGTAAATGTAATTTATTTCTATAGGCTAGACATATTAAATATGTAACTGCTTGGTAGTTTAGAGGTTGTCTGGTTTTTGGTACAGTGTCTCTGACCACATTAACAGGAAAATTAATCAACGTTTTTAAAATAGAAATAAATTAATTTTCAACATAAATTTGACTGATTGATAATCTGTAAATATGTCTGAAATTCAAACATTTTAAGACAATGTATATACATCTTTATATGACACCATAAATCATCAGTTCATTAAAATGCATTTACACGTCTTGTGCCAAAAGAAATGTCTGTTTAATTTTGCGTTTTTGGCTGAATGTTGAGGTTAACAGAGAAAAGCAGCAGGAAATCCTGACAGAGGTCACGTCATCACTGCACGCGTGCTGCATCGTGTTAGCGCTGCTCCACGAAATTCGTCTCTGTCCTGCATGAAAAACTCCGGGTTATTTTCACCATAAAACTATATTTTAGCTGCTTCATCGATTAACTCATTTTCGTAAGACGATTTGGTTAAAAGCGTCTGCTTAATGCCTAATGTAAACGTATTTAAACAATTAAGACTCATGCAACGCGGTCATCATGCGCCATCTTGTGGCAGAAAGACGCTATAACACATAACAGCAGAAGAGACCGTAACATAAATCATGTTTAAAAATTGATTTAACATGCGGGCTTCTTCCTATTCGCCTTACTATACACCCCTTTAAACAAGATATTACAGCAAATCCTTAATAATACATTTCATAGTCATTTTTTATGTATAGAATGTTATGCAACGTCGTAGACTTTTTAACGTGTTTTAATATCTACTCATACCAGTTTATGTTTATCAACGGAAATTATCATTATGAAAAGATACGAACGTTTTACTGAACAAATGCGTCCATTAAAACACGTATTAAAATTTCCATAGGGCTTCATGGAGCATTCAACCCACTTGCGCCCCCTATTGGAAAAAAATCAACATTACCGTTTAAAGGGAACAAAGGCTCAGTACATTCCATATTTGCTATTATGTAAGATTATGTAAGATTAAACCGAGAAACTGATTAAACTTAGAAAACTAAACTTGGTTGATGTATTTGACTAAATTATTTGACAAAAAGGCAGTGTTATTTTAAAATGCACAAAAAAGTGCACAGAAAACTGACTAAGCCTTGTCTGTGAAACCGGACTTTTATCATTAAACAGCAAAACGACAGTCTGGTGTCATTAAAAAAAGCAACCAGTCCACCACTACTTACACATCTGCATGATTGTTGGGGATCATGTGATTGGTGTAAGCCAAGATAGGAGGAACACTTTCTTCATCCTCAGGTACCTACAGCCAATAATGAAAGAAAGATTTAAATAAATGTTGAATAAATTGCCTAAAGTAATTTTATAAATTTTCTAAATAGTGTATATCTAAACATAATTATAGGGAAATAAATGATATGCGTTAAACTAAATGAGGAAAACAATCTTTTAAACAGAAGCTTATATGAACCACCTTACCTCCCAATAGCACTCATCATCAAAGCAGTTGTCATCTGCCGGATCGCCCCAGATCGGCAACTTCAGGATACAGCCTATTGGAGAAGGAATATGTTACACAAACAATATGTGACCCTAAACCATTCATTAACTCATTAAGGTCCAATTTTATGAAATTTAGATTTATGCACCATCTAAAGGTTTAATAATATGTTTTTTATTGATGTATGGTTGGTTATGATAGGGCAATATTTGTCTGAGATACAACTATTGGATAATCTGGAATCTTGGGGTGCAAAAAACCTTGAAATATTGAAAAAAAATGCCTTTAAAGTAATTCAAATGAAGTTCTTAGCAATTGCATCCACTCACAAAAAAAATTGTGATATTTATTTACAGTAGTAAATTTACAAAATATCTTGACTTAATATCCTAATGATTTTTGGCATAAAGGAAAAATCAATAATTTCGACCCATACAATGTGTCGTTGGCTATTGCTACAAATATACCCGTGTGACTTAAGGTTTTGTGGTCCAGGGTCACATATGGCATCTCTTAACGCTAATACATTGGTAAATTGCCAGATATTGTATTACACAATCGATTCTAGTATTCATGTCACAAACACACACCTGTCCAGTCTAATGACAGTTTAAACAAATAGCTTTAGATCTTTTTGTATTTGTTGTGCTGTTGTGTAACAGTGATGCACACAAGGGGAAAAAATCACAATATGTTTCACGGATGACTGAACTTTAAAAAGCTTCCATTTACCAACGAAAATGCCACCTCCTATTCCGAAACATAAGGCCACACAAAGTCCGGCTGCCTGGAATCCTCCTTGAGCTGTTGGAACTCGCTTAGCAAACTTCCCCACGAAATCAAATGTATTTGTCAACCTAAAAAGCAAAAGTAAACGTGCGCGTATGTGTCATTATGTGGATTTATAGAGGAATTTCAGGAATTGCTTTTTTGATTAATAAATATTCATCCTGAAGATATTTGAGTTCAATGTAAGAATGTTTCTAAACATTCGCTAGACCCTTTAAACTCTGTGTAAAGTCCGATATTACATTTCTACTCAGCCCAATTTAAATGACGAAACAATTGGCAAATAAATAAAATAAGGTATCAAAATCTTGGAAAATAGGCAGGATTCTCTGCTCTTAAACGGTGGGGGCGTGTCTGCTCTCAGAGCTGAAATCACACCCACTAGTGGGAAAGCTGCCATCTCTGGCCCTGGCCCAAATGGCACACTTCATGTGGACTTTTAGTCTCGTGGCATTAATTGTGCGTGCTCACTTCGTCTACGAGTCCGTAAAGCAGGGTTCCCCAAATCTTACCCTGGAGGGCCGGAGCACTACTGAGTTTAGCTCCAACCCTGATCAAAGCTAATCAATGTCTTCATGATCACTAAAAAATCACAGATGGGTAAGTTTGATTAGAGTTGGACCTAAACTCTGTAGTGCTCCGGCCCTCCAGGGTAAGATTTGGGGAACCCTGCCGTAGAGTGTCCCATCTGTTATTTTTACACTCCGAAGTGTGCTCATCAGCGCCCCCTTTGCACCCTTGATGCGGTCTTCGGCAAAGCCAGAAGTCCTTGCGAAAGAGCAATCAGACGAATCACACTGGGAGGAGCTCACACTGATGGGCAACTTCTCTTCCTATTTCTGGCATGATGCTCGAGTCTGTCCCAAAATGTGACTCCGGTGCACCCTCCTGGACTCACGTCATGGGTCCCTAAGGTCTGCACTACATGATGTCATTGTTGAGGTCATCAAAGTCCACAAGTCCAGAGTGTGCCATTTGGGACAGGGCCTCTCTCAGCTTTTAAATACAGCTATAACCTGGATGGATGCTTGCATTTGTTTTAGGGGCGGGACCATGCATGGGGTCTCCAGTGCATCATGAAGCCAGCATTTAGCCCGAATAATCCTCAAATGTGGAAAAACGCGTACACACCAAACACAAATTTAAAAGATGTGCGCGAGTAGATTACATACAAAGTCAATGCAAAGACGCGAATACTGCGGTGCAATGCAAAATGACGCAAATCAGGTGGCACGAATTAGGTGGCGGGATTGCAGCGAGAACAGCGAGAAAAATTATATCCCATAAGTAATCTAATGTAATCTAATGTGTAATCAAAATATGCCTCACTGAGCGCCAGCGACTAGCCTTTATTTTATTTTGAATGTAAAGCTCTTTATTCCATGCATGTCGGTGTCGCAGCAAGTTGAAAATACTTCAAGAACTTCTTAGAAAGCTGAGTCCGGCACTGGAAAGAAGGAGGAAAGCGGCGCGGTCGCATTTTCTTTGCGGCTTTGTGTTTAGAAACAATTCTCTGAAATGACTTTACACAGACTTTAAACTGTTTAGTTGACATCTTAAACTTCAAATGTCAGGGATGCAAATTTAACATAAGTTTTAACTGGCTCACCCTAACGGCCCATAAACCGTCTCGCTGGCAGCTGCGGCCGAGATGGCGCCCACGATTCCTCCGATGACCCCTGGCATGGCGTGCAGGTTATGAATGCCACAGGTGTCTTGAATCTTCAGTTTCTCCTCCAGGAATGGCTGATGAACATCAACAAGCGCAAGAACATTTATAAACATCCCATCATTAAATACATGACCATGAACACCTCGAAAATCACAGTGCGGTGCAGTCGAGGGCGCACAATGCGAAGCTCGTCACAACATGTATTTAGCCCGTCACGTGTGTGGTTTTTCATTTCAAAATATATGAATTTCACACCTCAAAAACGAAAATGGTCCATTATAGTAATATGAAGATGATGCAAACTTTGTAAACTAGAGTACAGTGGCGCCTCGTGACTGCTCATCCGAGGGGCGCAAATTTATAATATGTGTTCGGTGTGTCATGTGTGTTGCTTGTGTTTTCAAAATATGTGTTTGTTGCGTCATGTGAACCATGTGCATCACATTTTTTGTCAAAATAAGTGCCTGCTGCACACGCGTCAAAACCATTTATGATAAAAAAGACGCTCACGTTCACAAAATACACGCAAGACACTCCCTTAACATTAAACTCTGATTACGCATGAGATTATGTGAGTATCTGGCAAACGCGAGCGTCTCTTTTATCATAAACCCTTTAGACGCATCTGCAGCAGGCACTTATTTTGACAAAACATATGATGCACATAGGTTCACTCGACGCGCAGAACACATATTTTGAAATTACAAACCACACACATGACGGGCTACATACATGTTGTGACAAACTTCGCATTGAGCGCCCTCGAAAAAAGAAGTCACCGGCTGCCACTGCTAGAGTAAAAAATGACTGCTGGAATAAAGTCCATTAGTCCTTTACATGTGCAAGACAGCAAGTAAAACAAAACTCACAGAGATGAAAATATAGCCCAGTGTTGATATAATCCCACAAAAGAAGCCCACGATCAAAGCACCATACGGAGACAACATAAATTCAGCAGCTGTTCCTACAGCAACTCCTCCAGCCAATGTCGAATTCTGGATGTGAACCTGGAGAGAATGAAAACATTTTAGACAATCCCTCCAGCGGGGAATGAATTGTTTCATGTTAAATTAAGGATTTTAAACATATTTGGTATAATGGCCATTTCCATTAAGGTAAAAAAAATTATGAGCCATTTCCAAGTTCGTTTAATGTCACCACTAGAGGGCATTTTATGTAAGGAATAAGACAAGGAAGACTGGCAGGAACATAGTAGGGAAGAGCATGGCACAACCTGACACATTTAGTCATGAAAAAATTGGAGTTTGATTTAGTTTGTATTTTTACACAAGCAACACACACACACATCTGTGCTACAAATGAACAGATGAATTAAAAGTAAAGTTGGCACACCAAAGCTCCGAACGACGTATAAAACACTACAAACAGCTTGTAGTAGCACACCAATTTGTGTGTAATCTAATAACTAAAATGAAAAAATGCTACCATGTCTAGCTTTCCATGTTTCTCGAACAGGCTGGACATGGCCATCGCGGTCAGGACGGTGGAGGCCAGAGCCAGGTAAGTGTTGATGGCCGCTCTGTGCTGACCGTCTCCATGATCAGCGATGGCGGAGTTGAAACTGGGCCAGAACATCCAGAGGAACAGAGTGCCTGCGTGAACGGAAGAAAAATCATCCTACCGGTACCTTTTGTTATAAATACAGTGTTTTATATCTAACAGGCTTTACCAATCATGGCAAACATGTCCGAGTGGTAAACCGATCCGTTCAGGAGTTTGCTCTTATCCAAGTTCGGCCTATACAGAACCCACGATATGGACAGACCGTAATAAGCACCAAACGTGTGGATCACCATAGAGCCACCAGCATCTTTAGCCTGACAAGACATTGCACAGAGTATTACATATACATACATATTCTGTTTGTCCAAACAATGGAAGACTACTGGGTGAAAATTAGTCTCACATGGATAATATTGAGGATGATGAACTCTTCAACAGCAAACAGCGTGACGCCAAACAAAGTCATCACCAGCAGCTGAACGGGGCTGACCTTCCCCAACACGGCACCGTACGCTATCAGACAACCCGCCACACAGAAATCTGCATTGATCAGGCTAAAAAAACAGAAGCATATGTGACCCTTATATCTATATATTTATATACCTATAGGATATATACTGACATTGGTTATGTGGGATGATTTCCATTAAGCGACCCTGACCCGACCCTGTCCTTCATTTTAAAGGAAAGATCTAAATCTCTACCGTTAAAAAAATAAACAGTACTGTACTGTACTTTACTCTACTCTCTGTCTTGTTGGTCAAGCTTAGAGTTTTAAATTAATGTTTAAACACAAAACAAATATTGCCTGTGGGATACTGGAGATAAACAGCAGAGAGGTTTAATCAACACAACGACCGACCACAATCATTAATTAAGTGGCACTGCCAGTAAACAGGACACCTAAGATTACTTCAATATTGTTGATGTAATTTTAATCTATCACTACAAACTATATATCGTTGAAAAGGTCTAAGCCTCTAGAATAGACATTTCAACAGTGTTTTATAAAATACATTCTGTAGGGAGAGTAACTGATTCATTTAGGAAGAGAATGTGCCTCAAAACATTTCTATCCTGCTAAATGTCACTGTTAAGGCAGCGGGATGCTTACGTGTCCTTACTACGTGATTTATTTGCATAAGAATTCTTATCTAATCATGACAAACTATATATATTGTTTGAAAGCTCTAAGGGTGTAGTTTTCATTTATCATCAGGATTTTGGAAAAGATATGACATAGTGAGAGCCATTTTCTAAAATGCCACAGGCCCACATGTGGGCCCATGTTGTTATTATATATTTATTATATCACTAATACCCTATCGAAACCTAAAATATCTTGACAAACTATATATCATTGGAAAACTCTGAGAGTGTAGTTTTAATATTTCATTACCTTTTTGGGGAAATTACGACATGGTGAGAATCAGTTTCTAAAATGTCACGAGGCCACAGGTGGACCCAATTTGTTTTTACGTATGTATAGCACTAATACCCTGTTCAAATCTAAACAAACTATATATCATTGGAAAGCTCTAAGAGTGTAGTTGCCATTTATCATCACCATTTTGACAAAGAAATGACGTAGTGAGAGTTATTTTCTAAAAGGTTTTCTAAAATTTGTTTTTACATATTTCTAACGCTAAACCTCTACTCTAAACCCAAAAAATCTTGATAAACTACCGTATATATCACTAGAAAGCTCTCAGAATGTAGTTTTCATAAGATCATCTGATGATAGAAATAATGTAGTGACAGTTTTTTTGTTACATTTCCCACAATAAGAAAGCATATTAGTTTTCTATATTTATAACAGTATATCCTAGTATAAATCTACAAAAATGTTGACAAAGTATGTATCATTGGAAAGCTCTAAGAATATAGTTTTCATATTTCAAAACATTTTGGCAGTAATAATAATGCAGTGACAGTAATTTATTAATTTGTGACAAGAGTATGCAGCAAACCGTTGACACCTAGTGGCTGTTGTTGGTAAAACCACTAAAAGTGTGACACAAACCTCATTTTTTTTTGTGATTTTAATTTCAAATTTGGATCACAACTGCTTGAGACATATGGCCTCATGTTTACATTATTAATTTCTTGAGATATTTACCTACTTTTTATATTTTTTTTGGATTATTTTTATATATTAAAATAAATGTAAACTGCTATAACAATTTGTCAGTGCAAAATCTTAAATTGTCTTCTTTTAAACAAGACCGAGATTAGGCTTCTAGACCCAAAAATGCCAGAGTTATATTAATTTAAAGATGCAATTCAACTTTTCACCCCCCATCCCGACTCAAAAAGGTGGGGTGATGCCTAAAAAGTTAAAGGTAACTCACAAATGAGAATAAACATACTTTTCTATGCCGATCTTGATCTTTCCATCGGTGTAATCCAGGGAATGAAACCAGCCCTGCATCAGAAGAGCCCACTGGATGCCGAAAGCCGCAATCAGGAAGTTGAATCCCACCGCTCCGAATCCGTACTTCTTCAAGAAGGTCATGAGAAACCCGAAGCCCACGAAGATCATGACGTGGACGTCTTGAAAACCTGCAGAAAGAATCGAAAACACAATGACTATCAATTGAAAAATGGATATTTAATGATCATGACGTGAACGTGCTATTGTTGGCATAATAGTTTTTTGGAAATAAAAAAAGTCATTGATATCCATTACAAGTGGCAGTTGAAAGCACCATTATATCTTGATACCAGGGAACAATTCGTTGATTTTAAGGGTCATTAAGACATGCCATCAAGAGGACAATCGGTTGACAGTTTAAAGAATGACATCTATACAATTTCAGAGATGAAAAGGACCATACACTTAGATTTACAACTGACACACCCACATGTTAATGCTCAAACATATGTTTCATCACGTCCGAGGTGATGAATGTAACCGGAGGTCAATATGACACTGTAAATGTAGCAGATCTGTACATGATCGGTTAATGAGCTTCTCTGAAAAAGATGGGGTTGGGTTGTTTTTTGTGAAGATGTTTTGCATTTTCCACAACAAAATCCAAGGGCACGACAATGCTGGTGACACCATGAACCTATCATGTCAAAAGTTAATGACAACAGACAATGCTGCGGTATCTGAACAAGCCCTTATTTGCACAGTAATAAAGACCTTGCTGTCATTGTTACCATAAATGGAATAACAGAAACCAAAAACATTTTGGTTCCCTAATCAGGCGGGCAAGAATGATGCTTCGCCTTGAAATCGATGTGTTACAATCATATAACCCAGATAGCAGATGAACAGATGGAGCTGCTGACTTCGGCGCAGATCTGTCCCAAAGTCCACAAAACCAACAGACTGCCAAAACACACCATTATGCCCCTTTCAGTTGGGGCTTATAAAGTGAATTCTTATTGCACACTGAAGGAATTGTTCAAATGAATGCAACAGGTGTGATACATTAGACACATTAAACTGTATCAAATTTTACATCATCAACAATGCCTGTTTATACAAAACACTCCACCCTGTCTAGTACTTTTGCGGACAGATTTCCATAATCACTGAACACCCTGGTGAAGTCTGGTCCTCAAGTACTACTAAGAGATGAACTCCAGTTACACTTCAAGCAGAACAATTGCAACAATACGCCTGGATGACATTCGATCGCCCCCCGACAATAGTTGCGTTCGCACCTGTCACGTACGACTCGAGTCTTCGAGAAGTCAAGCACAGAAAACAGTCGGATCCAAAGATCTTTACATGACAGAAACACCTTCAAAGACTCTAAAGATGACAAACGATTTAGATACATAACCACTTCACGTACATACATCTCTCCCTGTAGCAGACACAAAAGAGTATTTGCAGTGAAAACAGCACTTCATATAGACTCCCATTCAAACCGTGTAGATGAAAAGGTATAAGTGTCAGAGTTAGATGAGTGTTTAAGCCTGTAGATATACAGTAGCATAGTTAGTTTTGTACTGGAATATTTGTAAATGTCATGCTGTGGTGCACCATCCTGTATTGTTGCATGATTTGTTTGCTAGCATTTGACTAAATCTCAAATAAATTGTGGAGGTTTTCCGATTAAAGTGCTACACAAGAGATACACAGGTGATCAAGAACGTGCAATGATGTGGTAGTCCTGATGAAAAATAAATGCATTATAAATTTAATGAATTATGAACCATCACTTGCAAAATTCCTTCATGTAGTGTGTTCTTCCAGTATGATTTAATGGTGTCTGTTGGTTCCCATTATCTATATAACATCTCACCAATAGTAGCCAACACCTTACCAGTAAAGACCTTCTGAGACCAGGTTAGCTTTCATTAAAACCATTATAATTCCCAGTATGATTAACTATTAAATCCATTAGCATTTTTGTGACGTCTGGTGTTTTTAAGCAGGGAGAACTGGACACTGAAATGGTCACCCTTACAAAAATGAACCATGGTTTTATAAAAAAAAAAAAATGATTAGTGTAGTGGTTGCCACAAAATAACAATGATTTTGAAAACTATGGTTCATGGTCAGTGAAGTAAAACCATGGTTAAATTTCGTAAGAGCAATCATTAACACTGAAAATGTTTAGTTCTTAAATAACATGCAAAACATTTTGGTTTGTAAAGTGCACAAATTTTCTTTTTAAATGTAATGGCATCAATGTATCCCTATAGTACATCCCTGTCTCTGTGTTATTTTAATCGCAAAATTATAAACATTTAAAATAATATATTTTTTAAATAAATAATAAAAAGAAATACAATAATAAAGAACAATGTAATATTTAAATACAAAAAAATATAATTAAAACAAGAACATTTATTACACAACAAAATCGTAAAATGTATTATTAAATTAAACTAATTAAATTATTAATATATATATACAGAAAACATCAGTGAAAGCAAAGCACTTACTGGGATATCTGAAGTAGTAGTCATTCTCAATATCACTTGTTACATTATTATGCTTTTTGAATTCAACCCAGTGTGTGTCTGACTCCTCATTATACCGCACAAAAACCCCAAAAAGTACGATCATAGCCAGCTGCCAGATCAAACAGACGGTGGGTAAACTCCATTTCATATTAGTGTTTTTGGGGCGATCGCAGGCACGGAGGCAGTTCCCCATTTCTGCTGTTAGAGAGCAACCTGCTGATGCTGCTAAAACATGTGGACGCGCATTAGTGCCACTTATAAACGCATCGGGAGCGCGGAGGTGTGTCTGCCTCTTCGTTCCTCGCCCCTTGGGCACAAAGGATAGACAGAAAAATGTTTAAGGATGAATGGTAACTGAACTTTGTGCCAGATGATTTATGATTGATTTCAGTGCAGCTGTATAGGCCTATTGTATGGGATATTTGAAATCGGTCCAGATTGTCGAATAAAACTTTTAATTTTGGAAGGATGAGCGAATTTGAGAATACAAATTGACTTTATTTAGGTGATAATACCAATAGGAAATATTAAAAAGAAGGCAATTATTATAATATAAAATATTATAATCCAGCGTTGTCACGCGCAATAACGATTGTATTTACGTAATGACGTGTGTATGTAGTTTCAAATGGGCACTGCTGCCTACTTTTTAAAATTATTGCGCAGTGTTGTATAGCTTTAAATATAATTGTATTTTATTTTATTTTTAAATAATAATAATAATTAATTAAACACCAACGTTTTACACAATACATTCATATCGTTAACAATATATCAGAGATTCTGCCATAGGACCACAAATTGTTGTCACGTGACCTTAACGTGTACGCATTTCGGAGTAAAATTATTGGTTTCTGTGCGATCTTAAAATGTAAAAATATAGCTGTCCAATCAAATAACCAGAGATATGTTAAAAATAGTGACTTTGAAATCGTGGCCTGCATTGCATTTTGGATATTCACGTCTGTCTGTCTGTCTGTGCATGCATTCCATATAATATATAACACTGTAAAAATAACTTTGCTGCCTTAAAAATTTTTGTTAAATCAACTCAGATTTACAAGTCTTGTCAACAGAAATTAGTTGTCACAACTTGTAAAATATAGTTGAGAAAAGTCAACTTAAATTTCTAAGTTATAACAACTCACCTGTAGTTATAACAACTCATCTCTAGTCAAGATAAATAATAGTAAGTTGAAAATTTTTTACAGTGTAGTTTGTTTAAATACTCTGAATTTTCTTTTTTTACTTGTATAGTTGCATTATGTCTATGAAAAATAAATCATGACATTGATGCATATAACTTTAAAATATAAAGGCTACTGAGGTGGTTCTTATAAATGCTATAGCTGGGCAATTTTTCGTTTTTTTTTTTTTTGCATTATGGCTGGTTTGTGTACCTGTTTATAACCTCTGCCAGTTTTGAATAGCTAGTCCTATGTAGTTACATAACGAAATGCATGTATTTGTCATGCTTGGTAACGTCTCTGTCCACAGGCAAAGCCTCTGCGGACACGCTGGTCACCCTGCATATTATTGGACTAAATTGTTACTGATTTATTAGATAGAGAATGTTCCTGCTGTACACACGTCTGAGGACACGACGTTCCTGCAGTTTTCCCTTGTAATTGATTGTGGCTACTAGGAAATTGACATGAGAAGGGTGTAGTCTAACTCCCGAGGGTCCAAACATTGTGCGAAGAGGGACTTGCCCTGCTTATAGCTACATTTTTATTATGATCTTATTATTTCTGTTTCTATCTTCTGTCTTTCTGACATATATCACAAAGGTGGTGTCGTCTTGACAGCTTTTTGATTTTGACACATCGTGACCACTTACTTTTCACTTTCCACTATCAAAAATTCCACATTGTTGTCACATCAAACATGCACCTTTCTACCTTTTGCAGCGGGCCCACTTTGCACATCCTGTACAGTAAATGTCCTTTAATATTTGTATGTTTTAGTCAAATTTCTGAATATTTCTTTTATTTGTTGTATTAGTACTCTCTTCAGTAAACCAAGACAAATTCCTTATACGTGTAAACCCGCAGTACTTGGCACAAAAGCTGATTCTGATCTATTGAACAGGTAGGATTTTTTATATAAAATGTTCTGTTTTTTGTGAGGCTTGTCGTATTTGTCTTATAAGTCTTTTTAATAAAATAAAGCCTTTTAATTCAGTTTAAACTGTTCCTGAGGCTACTTACAGAGAAAGAGGTTTATTGTAAATATCGGCAATTAAATGAACCATCATGATCCCTGTAGTACTGGTACAATGTAGTAACCTCCATTAGATCCAGTCAGTTGATTTTAAAACTTTTGCTGGAGGAGTTAAAAATTGGGTTTGCGTCATTGGGTGTACTGTATGCTAGTGAGCTGAAGGACACCGTTATTAACTTGTAATATTTATAAAACTTTGATGTATTCGTACAGTTGATATGAGTCATCATTTTCTTCTGCAATTGGTTGTGGTAATTAAAATTTAACCCCACAGTGTCCTTACATTTGCACTCTTCTCTTGCCGAGCCCAGACCGCAAATGTAATGCCTCTTGTAAGCCACCTTTTCATTCAATGCATTGAACTATTTCCGAACAAAATATCATTTTCATTTGAGTATGTGGTAATTTAATGTATTTAGAAGTGAACTTGCAATAAGTGTCAGAAAAAGTGATCAAAAAAAGTGCATCACTGGGGCAGTAACCTTTAAAAAGGTACAAAATGCACTCTTTGTTACCCATATGAGGTACTAATATGAACAATTCAGGTGCAAACGTGTTATGTTTGAAAGGGTACCACCCCCAGTGACAGCTAGGTGGGACCATAATTTTCTGACAGTGGAGTCACAGTGTAGCTTTTGCACAATTTCAAGACTACATTGACAATGGTTTGCTTGCATCCTCCTATTTGTAATATACTGCATGTTGACATCCCATAAAAAACTTTAGATAATATTTTAACCTTTCCTCTGTTGAATTTGACATTTGATGGCCATCTTACCCTTATTTTTACCTGATATGTTTAGCCATCATCATTTGATGGTGTTACTGAATGAGGTTTGTATCGGTTCAATGTGTGACCCCTGCTAATCAACCCTTATTACATATTAACCATTCGCATTTCTTTTTAAACTAGATTGAACAATAGAAGAGATTAATAAATTGTTTCCTATTGCTTTCTCGCATGTTTACTAATACAACAGATGTTCCTCTAAATGTTAGTATCGCTGTGTTTATAGTGCCAGGTAAGATGGCTGATAAATGTATCATACACAAAACGCACACAAGGGCTCGTGTTGTGGTGTGAAACAGATGACACAGGTCTCCTCAGACTGGTTTAGTGTTAGTTACAGAAACCATCACCTGGAATTAATTAGTATATGAGTCCGGGGAGCATTTAAACAACGGCAGAATGGTTTCACATTGTGGGTCAGATGCTTTTGGGCTTGTTTTTTTGGCACACACATATCTCATAAATGATACTAAAATAAACCATTGTACAAAAGGCTTAGGACACTTAAAAAATGCAGCATGAAGTTTAAACAACTTAATTATGCAAGTCATTTCAACCTATTTTTATTAACTTTTATAAAATAATGAACTCCATTAAAAATGGTCAAAAAATGCATCACTGGGGCAGTAACCTTTTAAAAGGTACTAATATGCTCTTTTTAACACGTTTATGCACTTAAGTTGTCAAGTTAAAGTAACACAATCATATTTATTGATATAAAAAAAATTTTTTACAGTGTTGAGCATTGCATTGACAGTGCAAAATAATGTGGGTTCAATCCCCGTGAACGTACATTATGATAAAACATACATTGCTTTGGATAAAGTGTCGGCTAAATGCATGAAAGTAATACAATGTTATCTATTTATTGTCCTTGTAAAATGGTGAAAGAGCTCATTAGTATCAAATAGTAAATTATTTTTACTGCACAGGCTAACCCTCTGCCATCTTTCTGAAGCACACAGCATTCCGGTGAAATTCCTTTTGAATAACTAATGAGCCAAAAGAGGAGATCAAATGTTTTTTCAGCATCAATTCAGCTTCTGTGTCAAGCCCCTTTTGTAAGTGGGAAATTTACACCACAGTGGCACCTCAATAACTGTTAGCTAGGGGAGGTGTGTCATGTATAGTAGCCTACTATAACTTGCTTTATTCTCTTCATCACAATCTCATCTGATCGGATTCAATGACCGATTTAGAGAAAACGTGTCCAGTAACAGGTACTGGAAATATGTGAAACACTGAAATTACACGCTTCGGTTCACGTGAAAACACCGTGGAACATTTTGAAAAAAAAAAAAAAACCCTGTGCACATGATCATAAATGATGTTTATACAGAATTGCACTCCAAATACAAAAGATGCATTCGTTGTAATTTCGTTATTGAAACAACTGCCAACTCATAAAGTGTTTAGACTATTATTTAATATTGAATATATGAATGAAGTGAACAAATAATTGCAAGGTTTTATCAAATTAACCTAAAACTATTTACATCCACAAACCACTAGAGGGCGCTATAGCGACGTGGAACGCTTCATTCGGCGCTACAAGAACCAACAGGCTGGATGACGTCAAAGTACCGCGAGAGCGAGTCGAGAGAATTTTAATTTCGACTCGCTCTCGCAGTATTTTGACGTCATCAGCCTGTCAGTTCTTACAGCGCCATATGAAGTCGAACAAGCCTTATATTCTCAGTCAGTAGCCGTTTCACAATGCGAAGGCTGCTATCAATTATAAAGTTGACTATTTTTCTTAGTTAATCGTAAATTGTTGTAAAGTAAATGCTTATAACTTGCGAATGTAATGCTCAGGTATTTTACATAAATAAACCAGGCTTGATGACGTATGCAGTCCGCATATGTAACTTGTCCTTCGGATTGAGAAACGACCAGTGAGTAAACACAATTTAACCACGTACGTATAAAAAATACGCCACATTATATAAAGTAAACATGAATTTAATGCACAATTTGATGCCTGCACCACAGTATAAATAAGTTACATTAACATTTATTATCTATTATGCTACTTTGTGACAGTCTATAATGTTTCCATGACATGCATTTGCAATTTACTGAATTCTTCTTCAGACAGCAGATATTTCCGGATGATAGCTTTGACTTCATCCTCAGTAATAGTTTCAAAGTCCTTTCTGTTCTTAAAAGGAAGGTGCCCTGCGAGTTCACATAGGGCCACATTGAAAGCAGACTCTTCCTTTACCCCAAAACAAGACAATCTGGGCCATATAACGATCCTTACGCCGTTTCGGGCTGATGACGGGTCACCCTCCCTGTTTGGCGGGCAACCTCGGGTGATGAAGAGGTTATGTGCTATGTTCTTATCAACCATGATATCAGTGAGTTTACATACAGCACTGACAGTCAAACCCAGATCTGGACCCTGGGTGTAAAAGAGAAACCCGGATGGAAAGTCCACCAGGCGGTAGAGGTTACTCTTGAGGAGAATGTGTTCCGTCGGGGAGCTCTCAAGTCTCAGTTGATGGTTTAGGTAATAACCATGGAGATGGAGATGGTTGACGGAAGCAAAACCACCTAGGCTGTTAAACCCGACTCTGAAACCTGGATCAGCACTGAGCAGAACCGCCTCGATCCCAATTTGCACCGCCAAAGGTGTCAGTATCTGGGGCTGACAACGATCCGGCTCGGGAACCAACAAACAGTGGCCGAATTCTAAAGGACTCACGTTTATTATGATTTTGCATCTCATTTTTGGACATCTTACTTCACTTGTTGCTTCAGTATTAACCTTCTGTAATTCAAACAGCAGCTCTTTCGGGTTGATCTTGTTGAAATTGAACAGGTTCGGATCAAAGTTTTGTCGGATGCTCACGATCTCCTGCGGTTTTCGTCTCTCGGTGCCTCTCATGATGTTCAGCTGAGCGATGAAGCCACACGGACCAGGAAGGATCCGTGTCTCCAGATCACCCAGATGGTACCGAAACAACCCAGCGTCCATCTTTTCAGCCCATCCCGATCGCAGAGCGGTGTCAAATCTGGACCTGCTTTTATTTGGCGAAGAAACAGTATTTACAAAATCTTTATCAGCGTAGGTGAAAATAGCACAGTCATCCATAGCGTTTGTCGGTTAAGCTTGCGTCTCCTAAGTTGTTACAGTCAAACGTGATAAAACTATTTCAGTCCAGAATAAATTTGTCGTGAATAAAATCATTTTACTTCCATGTTTCTCATTCAAATGTCCACACCGCGGCGGAGGATGACAGCGCTACATAGATATATAGAAACTAGATGCCCTATTGGCCCCTTGGGACTGAGAAATACGGCAGCCATCTTAAACCGGTCGTACTCCTAGTTTCGTTGCGTGGCAGCAGATAAGATGCCAGAGTGTTGTGGAGGATTTTCCTGTCCTAATCGGCGGACCATCGCAAATAGACCCCGGGGGATTACTTTTCACAAGTAAGTTTTAACATTAGCGTACTATTCGTTGTATTTTGTGAATATAATATTACCAGACAAATGAGAATGAGCCAGGATTATTGATATTACTGTACTGAAATCGTAGCCAGCTAACGTTCGCCAGTCGGTGTTCACCCTGCAGGGAGAGGTGGGGTAAAGTAAAGTTATAATTACAAGAGTTTCTCTGTTGTGAGTATTGTGTAAGGCGCTATATAAATGTGTATTATTGTTTTGTTTTTTTTTTGTTTTGTTTTTTTTTGTTTTTTTTTGGCCCGCCACCACCCCCCCTCTTCGGAGGACAACTTTTTTTTTTTTTTTATTAAGTAAATTATTTTACAGTACAGAAAATAGAAATACTTATTTACAGTGCACATAAGGGGAGGGGGATTAAGCACCACGTAAAAGTGTAACACATAACATACATAAAACAAAATAACAGACAGATTACAAAAGGACAATACAGTTGCAGTGAGAACTTATTATTGCTGGTTGAATAGAATGATCTTGAGGTTCACGTTCATTAGTTACAGTTAGAGTATTTAAGCGGAAATGGGTTTAAAAAGGGTTGGAAAAACATGTTATGCATGAGTTTAAATAGTGTGTGCCTATAGAGATAAAATAAATGAAATTACATAATAGAAGAGGGAAATGTGTGACTGGTAATGTACACGGCTTGTAGCTATATTTTTGTGTTAAGAAATGATAGAAATGGGGCCCAGATGTCTTCAAAGGCTGATGTCTGCTTCCATCTGTGTGCATTGTATTTCTCTTTTGAAATGTGTTCAGAAATTAAATTTATCCAATGATTGATGTTGCAAGATTTCTTTGATTTCCAGTTTTGGAGAACTACTTTCTTAGCGACAGCTAGAGAGACGAGCAACGGATTCCTGTATTTTTGGGGGATATGGATTTTTGAAATGTCGCCAATGAGACAGGGGGTTGCAGATAATGGGATTCTGTGACTCAGGATGGTGGATAATGTCTCAGTGACTGTAACCCAAAATGATTGAACTGGTTGGCATTGCCACATGGCGTGTAAATAATCATCCATCCTACCTAAAGTGCATTGTGAACAAATATTGGTGTTGTGTAGGCCCATTTTAAACATTTTACTTTGGGTGATGTGAGTTCTGTGAATGACTTTATATTGTATAAGCTGCAGGTTTGTGTTATTGGTCATGAAAAATGTGTTCCTACAGATTTGTTCCCAGTACTACTCAGGGTTGGAAGAGAAGGCCAAGTCAGCTTCCCATTTGGTTGTTGGGAGTGTTATTGTTGTGTTTTGGTGGGAAATCATAGTGTATAGTTGGGAGGTTAATTTTTTGAAGGTATTAATTTTCATAAGTTCTTCTATAAGTTGAGATGGTTGTAATGTATTATTTATAAGTCTGGTTTTGTGTTTAATTCTAAGTCTAAGTTGTTGATATTGAAGAAATTGTTCTTTCCCAACCCCATATTTCTGTGTGAGTGTGTCAAATGACATGAAGTGGTGGTTCTCAAATACATGGTGAAGATGTGTGATTCCTTTTTGTGCCCATGTGGGGAAAATCAGAGGTTTATTTTGAATCTTGAATTCTGGGTTATGCCAAAGTGGGGTAAACTTATTTAATTCTAGTGATGATTTTGTGATTTGATTTGTTTTCCACCAGGCTGTCAGAGTTGATTGTATAGTAATGCTTTGGAAGAGGTTGGATTTCTTAATTGATTGTGGGAGGAAGGGGAGATCTGAAATTGGGATATTTATGCATTGATTTTGTTCCAATTCTAGCCATGGGTAATTGTACTTGTGTATATTGATCCATTTAACTAAATACTGTAATTGATTTGCCAGGAAGTAATGATGGAAGTTTGGAGCCTCAAGCCCCCCATGTGATTTTTTATTTTGTAGTGTTGAGAGTGAAATTCTGGGTTTTTTATTTTTCCAATAAAATTGTGTTGTTAAAGAATTTATTATGTGTATTATTGTTATTATAAGGTGCTGTGAGCTGCTTGATCCGCCGAGCTTTAACAAGCTAAGATGTCAACAGTCATGCACGTGCGGGAGGATCTGGAACAGAAGATGTTTTCCTTCGTAGAGAGCACATTGAGGAGACCCAGTTTGGATCGACAACCATCAGTCTGACTTCTTGTCATTGGTTGTGTCTGTGTTTTTAAGCATAAGGCTCCACCATGTTGCCAAACTCACTTCTCTTGAACTACAGAAAGGGAGCACGGGAAAGAAGCTCTGCAAAACAGTCCTCTTTCAGGGGTGTGTGTGTGTGAGAGAGAGAGAGAGAGAGAGAGAGAGAGAGAGAGAGAGAGAGAGAGAGAGGGTAACAAATCATTTTAAATTGTTTCTTCACCTTATTAAAATATCTTATTTTGCAACTATCTGTTTCTGCATCTTTATCATATTTACAGTGTGTGATTTATAAAATATCTTATATACTGTATATTGATTGATTGATTTTTACTGTATAGCTTATACATGGTTAAAATAAAGAAAAACATTCTTTAGGACCAAGGTGGTACTCAGCAATGCCAGCACTCAATTCAAAGGCTTAAAATCCTACAGATCAAATGGATCTGAGGGGAAAGTGTTTTCAGCTGTCGGCTCGAGAGCATCTCCGTCTCAGTTGGGTTCAGGGCGACAGAGTCATTCAGGAAGCTAAAAGCGTTCTGCTAGACAGCTCGGATTTTAGCCAGATATAAGATAAAGAAATCCTGGATGATGTAATTCAACTTGATGTATTTGTTGTAAAGTTCATGGATTACTTGGCATCCACAGCTATCTGTGTGTTTATTGCTTTGTCCAGCATTCTTTTATGGAGCATCCTTTACCGCTGCATGTTTTTGATGTCAGATCTTATGCTACCTTATGCAATGTTACTAAACTCTTCAAATGTTTAGAGGTTACTAAATAATTTTAATGTTACTTTATTCAGACATGTTTTAAGGTGGGAAATATCTTCAATTTGAGTTTGTCTCTATTAATCTTATATCATAGCTGATCACTTTGAATCAGATGTGTTAGATGTGGAAGACATCCTAAACGTGCAGCGGTAAACTGAAGTTTAGGATCTCTGCTATAGACCATGATGATTTATTTGTGTGTTTATAATTCAATGAGACTATTTCTTTTACTTGTTTAATAACTGTAGGTTTTTATTTTTATAATAATTTAATTTATACACTTTTATGTTATATAAAATCAAATTTGTGGTTTATCCAACTGATGTTGGATTTTCTATGGATGGTTTACAGTACAAACTTTGGTTTATAGCATTTTTCACTTGAAAATAAATATTTTACAAGTGCTCACAGCTTAGGTGGAAATACTTTGTGTTTACAATTTGCAATTGGATTTTTTTTTTTAAATGACCTTTCTCAGCCAATTTTGCAGTCGTTTCATCGCATAGTTCATCAAAATGCATCTTAATGTGCCTTGCACGCTTGTGAGTAAATGAAGAACGAATGCCTAGGACTGCGTATGACTTTTAGATAACACCATATTATTGCACAGACATTGACAACAGATAGCAGGATTTATTATAAAGCTGTTGTAGATGAGTTTGTGAGTTGATGTGATCACCACTATCTGGAGATTAATGGTAAAGAAGACAGAAGAGGTCAATGCAGACCCCAGATCAGTATGGGTTAGGAGCTCTGTTGTGGTTTATGGCCAAGAGATTAAACAGGTTGCTTCTTATAAATATTTGGGGGTTCACATTGACAGTCAGCCTAAAGCAGTGGTTCCCAAACTTTTTCAGCGTGCGGCCCCCCTTGTGTACATTGCATTTTTTCGAGGCCCCCCAAAAGAAAATTTATGACAAAAACAGTTTTAAAGGAGCGGTGAATCAAATACTCAATTTTAACTTGATAATTTGTTATATAAGAGGTCATCATACTTAAATGAACATCCTGCAAGTTTCAGAACTGAAAACGTCCGTGCTACTGAAATATAACAGTTTTTGGCACCAAGCCAGTAAAACAAGCCAGTGTGGAATTCGGAAATCTATGACGTCAAAGTAGAATTGAAGCACCGCCCCATAGCCAAATACAAGGACCACTTTTGAAGTCCCGCCCACAGCTTCGCGTGACACACGTGTGTCTCAACAAGTAAATATGTCTTTAAAGATTGACAAATGTAACCAAAATGACTTTTAAATACATTTTTTCTGAGAGACTTTTATTTTGACGCGGTGATCTGTTATGATAGACTGGGAACGCATTTTCGGTTGTGGAAGAACCGCGTGGGAACAACACAGAAGCTAAATACTTTAATTCGGAGGCTTGGAACATAACATTAAATGCCTGGAAAAAGTTTGCTTTTTAAGAAGTTCCAGCTCGTGTGGGGAGTGTTTGTTAACTTTGTGTACACGGATTTATTTGGAAAGAAGTCGATGCTGGATTTGCAGAGAGACTGTGATTAAAAGCACCACTTATATTGGATCTGACAACAATGACACAGCATTATAAACAGTAAGACATTTTACTTTATTTAAGTTACTGCGTTTCACTATTGCTTTGTTAGAAGAGATCGCTTGATATGTCTGTTGTAACATCCGTGTCTAAACACATATGTTTGACTGTTTTAATGTACTAAAAACATTAAACGATTAATAAAGATACACCACTTAACAACACGACTGTAATTTAACGGTAGAAATATACAGTGTTATTTATAAAGAAGGATTTATCAGCCGCAGTTTAGATTCTGATGCCCGTTTACTGTGTTGTATACGGTAATTTAGGCGAGTTACGTTTGAAAGGTCAAACACTCAACAAAGCTTATTTTTTATCATATAACTGTGGTATTTAACATTACGTGAATGTAAAAGCAACCTCACAAGCACAATCGAATTATACAAAGTTATTGATAAGGATTTATTAGCCGCAGTTTAGATTCTGATGCGCGCTTACTGTGTTGTATACGGTAATTTAGTCACGTCGAGTTTTGTTTCTACTTTAATATACGTATTGTCATTTATGTGTATCATATTTAGCACCCAGAATCTTTTGTGGCTCAAACATATTTGTGTTCGGCTGCTATTTTCATCACATTAATGTTTTTAAAACATTTGCCCACATGTAATGACGGGTAATGAAGCCGTCCAATCATAGCAGTGGGTGTTTACGTCCAGGTCTTCAATGCGGCCCGCCCCTTCAAACGAACCATTTCTCCAGACAGCCACTATTCTATGTTACAAAATAGCCTATTACTTATTGCTTTTGATGTTTTTGAATGTAAAAACCACGCGGACATCAGAAGTAGACATCAGGCAACAGTATAAAACAATAAAATCGACAAATTCACCGCCCCTTTAAAATGTAATATTTTAATTAAACAAAACATATAAAATTGTACCTTTTTAGGTTTAATTTCACAGAATTCATGATAAATGAATGTATTTTATAAAATGTCATAAAACTTGGGACCCCCCGGCACCATCTCGCAGCCCCCCTGGGGGCCCTGGCCCCCAGTTTGAAAACCACTGGCCTAAAGGATTACTCAATAAAAAAACAACAACGATCATTTACTCACCCCATGTCATCCAAAATGTTAATGGGTTTTCTTTTTTCAGTCGAGAAGAAATTACATTTTTTTTATTTTTCTCAATTTAATGGACTTTATTGGACCCCAACAGTTTACTGTTTAAATGCAGTTTAAAATTTCAGTTTCAACACAGATTCAAAGGGCTCTAAAAGATCCCAAACGAGGCATAAGGGTCTTATCTAGCAAAACCATTGTCATTTTTGGCAAGAAAAATGAAAAAATATGTACTTTTAAAGCACAACTTCTTCTCTTGCACCAGCCGTGTAACGCACCAGCTTGACATGGGGTGAGTATTATCTTGATTTTTTTTTAAGAAAGTGGACAAATCCTTTAAATGGCACACACGTGTTAAGTGTTTGTACCAACGTGCTTCAGCACCTACAGAAGCTTAAGATATATCGAAAGACAAATACTACTGCATCTTCCAGCCTACAATGAAATCAATGACTGTGTCTGAAACCGTTCACTGTTCCCTATAAAGAAAACCAAAAAAAGTGTGCAATTTTGAACAGTGACGTAAATACTATTCGTTATTAACTCTTAGACCTTTGTGGCTTTATGGATTGTACTGTGAAACGGTAAAGTTTACTTTCTTACTGTTTGTCACAAATGTTTATTTTTTTATTGGATTAAGTTGATAATAAAAAGAACAAAACAACTGCTTTTCATATGTATGTGTGTTTATTATATTTAATAAAAATATGCATTATATTGAAAATAAAAGGCATCACATTTATTGTATTGCTTTTAAAGCAAAAAAATAAAAAAATAACCAACAAGATAAAATAAAAAAAGTTTATAAAAATACTTTTGTGGTGTAGTATTTACAATGTACATTAATATTATATTTAACAATATGCTGCACTGACAGAAGAACAAAAAAAAAACAATAAATTAAATCAATAGAGGTAAAATATTAAAAACATTAAATCTTTCAAACTCAAAATAAAATTGAATGGAAATTGTATTTATATAGCGCTTTTCACAATTTGTAATTGTTTCAAAGCAGCTTTACATTAATAGAAACAGGAAAAAAACACAGAAAATTCGACAGACAATATAAGTAGCAAAATACAGCGGCTATGAATAAACTTTATAAGCGAGCATATTAATAATGTTACGTATAGAAGAGGGTGCTATGTAAAGCCAATGTCGGCTGACTCCCCGGGTTGAAAAAACCCCCTAGGAGAAAAACCTCCCAAATATTTTTGCAATGAAGGAAAAAAGTCCTAGGAGGGAAAAAACCCTTGGGAGATATATGTAAACGGATGAGGAGATTAAACAGGTTCCGCTGGTGGTCGTTGGTCAGGCATCGGCTGGGCATCATGTTGAAGGACGGCCAGTAGATCAGTGGTGTGTTGACCTCCACGGCGGCCGGAACTGGGTCTGTTTGTCTCAATGTCCTTGGGTTCGAGGGTATTTTAGTATAGATTTCCTTGCCAGACTTCTTGATATATTTGATGGTGACGTACAAGAGAGAAATAATCATATGTAAGTCATATATAATGTAGGGTTGGCAAAACAAATTGATAAAGAGCAGTTCTACCTTCATGCCATCATATTTGCGCATCCCCTCATCCACTTTACTAAAGGCACCTCTTCCAATCTGTCTTCCCACTTCATAAAGCAATGACATAAAGAAATGAAAAACAATCAGTACAAAATTAACACAAGAATTGTGTCTCACATGAACTCCAATGGCAGTGCTGCTTATAACATAACAGACAAAAATAAATATTCATTTAAAGTATGTGCAGATAATGGAGAGTTGTTTAGTACATAAAATGCTAATCAGCTACTAGCAGAATAAACAAGAAGTTTAAGATCAAGTAAGAGTAAAACCACTTTTAAAAACCTAAATCTTTTTTTAAATAAGCAAATCAGGACAATAAAAAGGGAAAGCACACTTTTCCAATGTAAAGGAAAAACACAATTATTACGATAACTGGGCAGAGATTTGAAACAATAAAGTACAGTCGACAAGGGAGAAAATTAAAGCAGACAATAAAGAGCAGATCATAATGTATTGCTACAGCTCCTTGAAATGCATATCATAAACAGGATTACTAACTAAAGATCTGACTTCGGACAGAGCGCAGCTCTCTGCACGTGCATGAGATTAAGAGAGGCGATAGTTTGCCTCAGCTCGCATGAAACGCATAAAAATGAACAAATACTTAAGGATTACTACTTTTGTACTATGTTCAGACAGATGCGAGACCGCGAGCATGTGAGACAGAGAGAAGCGCAGCTTCCAGGACGCGTGCATTAAGTGCATGTGCGTGCAAGAAGGAATCTTCTCTCTACAAGCTCTCGCGCATAGTGAAGCCCACAAACCCCCCATGCGAGGAAAAGCACACAATGTGCATGTTAATGTGAAACAATAATAATAATAATAATAATAATAATAATAATAATAATAATAATAATAATAGGCATAGCATTTTTTTGTCTTAAAAAAAGAAGTAAAAATCGAGAAACGAATCGTGACACCCCTAAAATGCATGTATTACAAAACTGGACAGAGATTTGAAAAAAATAAGGAGAGAAACAGTTGACAAGGGAAAAAATAAAGCCAACAATAAAGGTCAGAACATTGTACTCACGATCACTATCGCTTGACTGCAGGCTAGATGAACCTGACCATTCAGCTGCTTCTTGGAAAGCTGTTATGTCCAAAGATGATGAACCAGACTGGCAATAGTCTGGTTCCACAATCTCGCCGGCTCGAGTCCGAAGGGACTATACTGCCTGTGTTTCTCACGAGATGGGTGCAGGTTACACAAACCTGACTGACTAATCAGCATGATCGGTTGAGCATGACGCCCGTGGTCCATAGACCACATTTAAGATCATCCTCTTCTTGGAAAGGCATGTTTCCAAGGAAAAGAGCTCGCCGGCTCGAGTCCGAAGGGACTATACTGCCTGTGTTTCTCACGAGCTCGTGCAGGTTACACAAACCTGACTGACTAATCAGCATGATCGGTTGAGCATGACGCCCGTGGCCGATAGACCACATTTAAGATCATCCTCTTCTTGGAACGGGCATGTTTCCAAGGAAAAGAGCTCGCCGGCTCGAGTCCGAAGGGACTATACTGCCAGTGTTTTATCACGAGCTCGGTGCAGGTAAGAAGAACCCGACTTAAAATCAGCTGATCTGCCGGAGCACATGGCCGATGGTCGAATGGACCATATGATCAGCTGCTTCTTGGAAAGCTGATATATCCAAGGAATGACGAACCTGACCGGCAATACGGTGGTTCTTAAAAACCCGTTTGCTTAAGACCAGAACCGTTCTACACATCAGCTTCATCTATACGGGCACCTGAGGATCAAAATGGCTCCACTATATCCTCATTTCCACAGCAACAGCAAGCTTTTTTGATAGCCTGCAATGCTCTGCGCAAGAAAGCACGGATTTTCTTCCGGCTTTTTGGTTTTGGTTCTAAAAGACAAAAATAGAAAAGATGAACAACAGATGTTACCACCAGATTAGAGCCTGATCGATAGGGGTTTTTTGGAAACCCATAAATTAATAACACTGGGAAATATATATACAGTCATGTTTATTAATTTATTATATCGATATTTGATGCCACAATATGGATTCTTGTAACGCACGAAGCAACCCAGTCTCACCCCCATGTCGTCAATATTTGACGACACTTGACCATTCGTCATATGTTGACGCGAAGGGTATACCTTTCGCGTCATTTTTTGACGAAATGGGGACTTCAATACTATTACGTCCGTTGCATTCTCTTTCCTATTTTCTTACCATTTTCGCGTCGGTTTAGGGTTAAATTTACATAATGTCATCCCTACCCAAACCTAACTCTAACCCCAACGCCAGGTGACAACTGTTTAATTTCGCGTACACTGTTTAATTTTGCGTAATCTAACCCTAAACCGACGCGAAAATGGTAAGAAAATAGGAAAGAGAATGCAACGGACGTAATAGTATTGAAGTCCCCAGTTCGTCAAAAAATGACGCGAAAGGTATACCCTTCGCGTAAACATATGACGAATGGTCAAGTGTCGTCAAATATTGACGACATGGGGTGAGACTGTGTTACACGAAGACAGACAATGATCAATCCGCATATCAATTTATTGTCCCACCCTTATTCCTGATCAGAGATCTGTAATTCAAATCTCACTAGCCAATGGGATTAAAGTATGGTTAAGTCCTGCCCACATGAGAGATTTGTGCCAGAATGGCGAATGTAAATTTCTAAACCTTAAATGAAAACCTTGCTTAGAAAACAGTTAAGAAATAATGTGAAACCCGTGTTAGATTTTTGCCTATGAGATGTTTTCTTTCGTTCTCATTTTACGTTTGTTTGTTTAATTAAAACAATACTTTTTGGGGTGTCATTATTATGGTGTAATACACTGACCTGGTAAGCTTCTCTCCTCTTCATCTAAAGCCGCTGCAGATGTAGACACAACTGGAAAGATCGGACACAAAGAAGACATTATAAACTTCTCTAAAATCTAACACATTGTTACTGTATAGTTATTATGGTATTGTGAAAAATATTATAAAACCTATTACATAAAAATGTCATACATGTTAATGTTACATGTGTGTTATTCCACAGTTTATTCTTATTGTAAAATTTGGAAAAATTTGTGTTGTAAATTATATATATATATACACACACACACACACACACACACACACACACACACACACACACACACACACACACACACACACACACACACACACACACACACACACACACACACACACACACACACACACACACACACACACACACACACACACACACACACACACACACACACATATTTAATGTGTCATTATAATAGTGTAACAGTGGCTCTCAACTCTGTTCCTCAAGGCCCACTGCTCAGCACATTTTGTATGTCTCTCATCTGACACAATCAGTTCAGTTCATTGAGATCTCTACTAATGAGCCGATGATTTGAAACATGTGTGTTAAATAAGGGAGACAAACAAAATGTGCAGATCAGTGGGCCTCCAGGCATAACCTTGAGAACCACTGGTGTAACAAACTGACCTGCAGGGACCCACTCTTCATCGTCAATTGCCCCGGGAAGGACAAACCTTGTTTCGCAAGCTGCGGGTGCAGAGACGCACAACCTCCATTGTGAATCTCGTTCACCGCAGCTTGTTACTTCTTGCCCCTGAGCTGGTGTAGACATGTCAGTCTGTCTACCAGCTGGACAGAACAGACAAAAAAGACATTATAAACTTCTCTGAAATCTAACACATTGTTACCATTGTAACATTATAAAACCCATGACATAATGTTTAATATATGCTAGTGTAATACATTTGTGTTATTCCACACTGTTATTGCGTTTATTCTTATTGTAAAATGTGGAAAAATAAATAGACTGAGTATTTTAAAATTATGTATATTTAATGTGTCATTATAACAGGGTAAGAGACTGACCTGCAGGGACCAACTCATCATCATTAACTGTCCCCGGAGGGACAGTCCACATTTCGAAAGCTGCGGGGGCAGAGACGCACAACTTTCGTTGATCATCTCGCTCCCCACTGCTTTCAACGAGACTTACGAGCCCTTCAGCTGATGAACCCGTGATCTTATCTTGTCTATCAGCTGCACAAACCGGACACAAAAAACACATTTTAAACTTCTTAATACAGTAACAATGTGTTAGATCTCAGTTACTGTGGTATTTTCACAAACATTGTAATAATAGTAATAACAAAAATTTATCACATAAGACATGTATGTGTACCAGTGGTGGCCAGTGACTTCTTTTTCGAGGGCAAACAATGCGAACATGTATTTAGTCCGTCATGTTTTCGGAACGTCATGTGAACCTATGTGCATCACGCGTCATGTCAAAATACGTGTCTGCTGCAGACGCTTCAAAGGCGTTTGCCAGATACTCGATTAATCTCAATTGTAATCAGAGTTTAGTTTTAAGTTGGTGTCTTGCGAGTACTTTGTGAACGTAAGCGTCTCTTTGTCATTAACCCTTTTGACGCATGTGCAGCAGGCACGTTTTTTGAAATGATGCATGATGCACATAGGTTTACATGACGCAACAAACACACATTTTGACATGACGAGCAACACAAGACACACGGAACACATATTTCGGATTTGTGCCCCTCGGAAGAGAAGTCACCGCCCGCTACTGATGCATAAACACAATGTTTTATACATCATCACTATTATTAAATTAATAAACTATGTGAACCATATTTTATTTAATTTAAAAACTTCACATGAAAAACATAATTACATAATACATACAAATTTAAACACCAAAAATACTAAACACCGCCCTCATGCTATGCTAGACCCAAGACAAGTACACAGTAACTTCATGTATGTTTTACTATCTATATAATAAGTTAATGTGTCAAATGTTTTTCATTAAATTTGAGGTTTCATAATAATGATGTGCTGACTGACCTTCAGGGCCACACCAATCTTTCAAAATCTGTAGAAGGGCCCAACGTGCCTCCTCATTCGAGTATAAACGGGCCCTTCGTGAGGCTTCCATTCTAGTCATGGACATCCTGAGCCTCTCAGTTGATGTAAGCTTTTTCTCTCTAACACCTGGACAGATCAGACATAAAAAAAACACATTAACAGTTAACATGGTATTTTCACATTGTGGATAAATAGTTGAAGAATTTTATAACTGGCACTTTTTTAATGCAAATGACAGAAGTGAAAAGGGCGCGAGGCTGCGGGAAGCTGACAAATGAGTGTTTATAACATCAGAACACGTTAACAACAAGTTAGCATAGCGTTTATCTGCTTATAGTTACAAGCCTCCATTTAAGGGACCTAAAACAATGTGCTGTCACTTTAAACCCAGTGTCCTGATCACTATGAATGATTTTTGTGTTCTTATTAGCAGGCCCGGATAAACACAATGTAGTGTTTGCCCTTGAAAGTCACCATGAACCGGAAGTAGTGATGGTCTTGTAACTCTGTATGCATTTATTGTATGTCATTATGCACAATTGATCAAACTTTCACAATAGTTATGAACCAATGAATCATGCAAACCTCCTTCACTAATTCTAGGCTTAAGATAGTTTAAAACACTCAATTTACAACAAAAGGTACAGAATATGAGCAAAATATAGATGTCCTTTAAATTAGCCATATACATTTCCTATGCTGATCTTAGGTCAGCAGCAGCTAACTATAGTTAGGATTGATTTACACACTGTAATGTCCTTACATTAATGCACCACTAGATGGCACTCAAGCTTCGTGAGCTAGTTAAACGTGTGGTGTGTTAAAAGAAGAAAGTCAGTCCTCTTTTCGAGGTTATGAGTGAGATTTATTAAAGTGAGTTTGACTTCATGAGGGGCTACGTAGACCCATCAAACAATGAGCTGAATGTATGGTGACACAAAATGAGGCGTCGTGCAAACCACTGGTGTAACAAACTGACCTGCAGGGACCTCCTCATCCTCATATGTTTTTCCCAGGAGAACAAACATCTTTGGATAATATGAGGCTGGAGCGTAGGCCAACTCCTGGTATGTATCTCGTACAAACCAGCTTGTCCTTTCTGGCCCCTGCGCTGGTCTAGACATGCTCTCAGTCCATCTACCAACTGGACAGAACAGACAAAAAGAAGACATTATAAACTTCTCTGAAATCTAACACATTGTTACTTTGTTACATTATAAAACCTGTTACATAATATTTAATATATGCTAGTGTTATACATTTGTGTTATTCCACACTGTTATTGCGTTTATTCTTCTTGTAAAATGTGGAAAAATAAATAGACTGAGTATTTTAAAATTATATATATTTAATGTGTCATTATAACAGTGTAAGAGACTGTTATTCCACACTGTTATTGCGTTTATTCTTATTGTAAAATGTGGAAAAATATATAGAATGAGTGTTTTAAAATTATATATATATATTAATATGTCATTATAATAGTGTAAAGAGACTCATCATCATTAACTGTCCCCGGAGGGACAGCCCACATTTCTAAAGCTGCGGGGGCAGAGACGCACAACCTCCGTTGAGCATCTCGCTCCCCACTGTACACGCTGTAATGTCCTTACATTAATGCACCACTAGATGGCACTCAAGCTTCGTGAGTTAGATGAACGTGTGGTGCGATAAAAGAGGAAAGTCAGTCCTCTTCTCGAGGTTATGAGTGAGATTTATTAAAGTTGTGTTTGGGCTACGTAGACCCATTAAAGAATGAACTGTATGGTGACACAAAATGAGGCGTCGTGCAAATTAGCAGTAAAAAAACAGGTCGCGCATTTCGTTTGCCCCCCTTCAAAATAGCCATTCACCTAAACCAAAACTCCGGTGACGTAATTTAATCTTACCACCGATCTCATATATATTTTCATTAGTTCATGCTCAAATATCACAACAAAGCGCATAACACGTTTGAAAAAAAAAATAATACATTGACGAGAACATCATGGAAGCACTTTGACAAATAAATATGTTTGACAATATCGTCAGTTATTGCGTTTGAAAGAAACCGCACCAGACAAAAGCACGCGCGCGACGAGTCCAAAGATAAATCACACTCTGCTTTGTTCATAACGAAACAAATCAGACAAAATAACGAACGCGTAACATTATAAAATGTAAAGTTTACCTTATTATGACCCTGATTTCATAATTTAGAGACATTATTTAATGAATAACTTAAGTAATGCGTCGAATAATTCATTCACATTCAGTAATGCGAATTAATGCGTCGGTTTCTAAACTTGGAAAAGTTATTACCTCACCTGCCATATGATGGCGATAGGGTCGTGTAAAGAAACAGACATTCGCATCAACCCGTATTTGAAATAGACACAGTTCATATTAAATCAACTACAACAAAACTCCTCATGCATACGAGTCTTTAATTCCACCAACAATACAGGCATATAGCAACGTTCGTCTGTATAGCGCAAAGTAAAGCTACTGAACTTAATTTCCACTCGTATATTTTTGCATTTGGGGTTTCTCTTTAACCGAATGAGCTGACAAACCCCAAATTTGACTAATATGTGACCGTGAGGATCTGGCCGGTTGCATAAAGCACCTTAAGTTTTTCCCTTAAGTATGACACTTAAGGGGTAAATTCCCCTTAACTACTGTAAGAGAATAATTAAAGTGTTTTGCATATAATCCCTTAAATGGTTCGCTTAGGTAAAGGTAATCGTAAAGTGTTTCATGACAGCGACCCCGGTTTGTTGTTATAAAATACTATTGTTGCCATGGAGACGCAACAGAAAAAACTTAAGGTTTTTCTGCAACACCCTTAATTTTAAAGGAAACATAAGGGTGAAATTAAGGGAAAATTACACTTAAGGTGCTTTATGCAACCGGGGAAGGTTAATGAGTTAAAGGTAGTTATCCTTCGTAGGTCGCATTTGTAGGCTGCATACGTCATCTAAACCGTCTTTTTGCAGAAAATTAACAATTAAAAGATTGGCTATTATTTTCAGTTAATCGTAAATTGTTGTAATATGTTTACGACTTTCGAATGCAATGCTCAGTTAACTTAAATAAACCAGACATGTGCAGCCTGCATATGCGACCTTCGTAAGCTGCATCCTTCGGATGGAGAAAAGGCGTAAATAATATTTACTGACCTGAACGGCTCAATTCCACATCCGGTTCAGCCCGCGGACGGGCGAAGGTTACCCGAGGACCTGAAGGGGCAGAAGTCTGCTTTCGCAGAATACCACCCCTGCTGGTCTCGAGATCCTTCCAATCAGACATGTTGAAAATGTCTTTAAAAGTCTATTAAATAACTGTCAGCTGTTGCTTGACTAGTCGTTTGAAAGACTTAAGGTAATCGTTTGGTTTTTGATGTCTTTAAAGTCAGGAGAGTAGTAGTGGTTTTCAATAGCTTTCGCTTAGAGAATCACCAATGTGTGAAGTGAACACGTCAGGGCAAGCCTTTTATATGTTCGGTGACGTCAAACGTTCCATTCGCTTGGCCAATGAGAGACAAATAATTTAAATATAGAACACACACTGTGTACTCGTCTCTATGACAACAAATCATTTATTATGACGACAGAACATTTATGACGTCTTCGTCTCAATCTTAATCAACTACGTTAAAATATCTTATGTATTATAATATTATGTAAATATTTACATTTATTCATTACTTTTATATTAAAATACATTTAGATAACCTTCTATGTAAATATATGGTTTTATATTGCAATATATGACCATATATATTTCTTTCTAGTACTTGTCAACATATTATTTTGTTGTTATAAGTAAATCTATTTAAAAATGTATGTGAAAGCCCCTCTAGTATATTTCAAATACAGTGTAAACAAATTTCCCACAAATAAAAACCACTCAACACACAGCTTTTGTAAATAATTTAATTTGACCGAAATTTTCATCACACTGCCCCAATAAATCAGTTGGCACTGAAATCAGATTTTACAAACAATGGGGTATACATTTATGCACATAATATATATGTTAAGCACATATATAGTATATCCATTAACTGCACATTAACAACATGAATCCAGCCAGCAACAAATACTAGAGTTCAGATATAAAATCAAAGCATAAATTTGGATTGGGGGCAGCTTATGTCTCCTTTCTCTTTGCCATCTCAGAGTTCATAGCCTGTCCTAACTGTCCAACAGTTTCCACCTTATGATGTTTTATGAAAGCATCTGCAAAAGAACACAAAAGAGAAGTTGAAAACATTTAGATTAATCAGTGGTTACTAAGCTGATACTAGTTACTCTGTACCTACAGACAAAAAAATCCATCAATATATAATAATATAAAAGCAAGTATTTACTTCACATTTACATAGGGCAGTAATTCTTAAAGTGTGGTCCGCGAACCCCCCAGTGATCTGCCAAAAGATGACCTAAACTAGGCAAGTGTATATACAAAATTGTCACTTATTTAAATAGATTTTTAATGCCCTTTTGAAACTGTGATATCAGTTCTTGCCATTCTGTTTTAATAACGTAAAAATGGATCGGTGGCTAAACCAAAGAGGAGAAAAAAGAAAATATCAAGCGTCAACTGAAAGCAGCTAAAATCCACATATCTATTAGTTATGTAATTTCAGTGATTTTAGACATTAAGGGGAAATTTTTTTTTAGCATTTTATTGTTACCATAGTTACAACCATAGACTTCAAATACCCACCACCTCAGTTTTAAACTAATGGCTCTTTGGAATGACATTAAGTGGGACCTAGGCTGGTATGTTTAATTGCAGTTTTTTTCACATGTGCAGTTTGTTGTTCATATTAAGCTGCAACTCATTTCACATTTACTTTTTCTAATGAAATAAAATTCATATAATAATTTCTGAACATATCATTGCACTTGTGTTTAAAAAATTAGTTTTTGACTTGAAACAGTTGCATATTACACTTAAATGTAGCTTATCCTTCCTATTTTCTTTTTTTTTTGGAGGCGTGTTAGAGTAGGATTCTGTTAGTTAGTCCTCAGAAAAAAATCGGAAGATAAAGTGGTCCTTGGGCTGAAAAAGTTTGAGAAACACTGATATAGGGCTAGGTATCATTAAAACATTTTCAATGCAGTAGAAAATGCACGCTCTGAGGGTGTGGATGATGCTTGCACACAGAGATACCCTGTAGCCAAATCAAAAAAAGCATTGGCTGTGTCCTTCATGTCACACCACCAGGGTTACTGGACTCGCTGAGGACTGAGGAGATGGAAGTAATCTGTAGTGCCTTATCAGTGCTGGTGGTCTCTTTTCTTACTTTATTTCCATGTCCTCTACAGCAAACAGCTTCTTTAGGGCAGAGAGCTTTGGCCTCTTCTGTGAACAAATAGGTCAGGAAATAAAGAAAAATATAAATCACTATTGAGGTACATGCAAACAAGTTAATTTTGTACTAATAATTAAATGGGGAAAAAACAGAATGCCTTTATATTTTCTTACCACTGTTTCACTGGCAGATGCACAGATGTCTTCATCAGATATGCAGTCATCTTGGTCATCTGCTCTCACTTTAAGCCCCTGATTCATCTGCTGGCCCTGAGCCTGTATGGAATAGAATATGAGGGTCATGTATATTGATATCGACAATTGAAGAGAAGTAGATAACTAATAATGGTTAACACCTGTTCATTTATATCAGCTCCTCCTCCAGTCTGTACCACCCTTCATCTGACACTTTTGACTTGAATCTGGCATCCAACGCTGTGCCCTCCTCCAAAAACTGTCTGACGCTGTCAACCTGCAAGTAAGACTAAAAGATAGTATGAGTCCCTAAATAATCCTAATTAAAAACAAGTGAGAATATTATTACGCTGAACACCTGGTATCTTTTTGAGAGGTCATTCCAGATAGTGTCCTTAAAGGAGGGGTTTAACGCCATTTCATGCATTCTGACTTATTGACACCGTTTAAAAGTTGTAATCCTCAGGCTAAACTAATGCATAATGTCAAAAAAGCCATTGAGCATGTGACAAGAGTATTTCTGGGCCAATGGCTGCATCTGACTGTAAGCTAAGGTTATGTAAAAAACAGTTTTTATTTAAGCTTTATTTACTTTGATGCATCAGCTGTTGAATTAGAATTCAAAGGCTGTCTGTACTCGTAACTCTTTAGCTCCGCCCACTGTACGCCTTCAGGAGATCATTTTTTCCGGAAAAAAAAAACCTGGAAAAGGTGTTCTGTCTTTTATGAATCTGACAACACGAAAGACTCTTTGGAAATATGAAGGATGAAATACTACTCTATAGATAATCAAGATTAACATGAGAGTGGCAGAAATTGTGTGTGTTATGTGATCTTTAATGGTCTTTGTGAAGGAGTTCTCATCATTAACTGTAAAGTGGTGACGGCCAATCAGACCAGAATTGTGTGTGTTCCCATAGCTCTGATGGGAGAGGGCTCAATTTCCAAGAAAAATGTATGGATTGAAAACTTGATGTGACAACAACAGGTTAGGACTGAAATGACTTTGACTAGTTACATTTACGCATTTGGCGGATGCTTATAAAAAATTGGCCTATGGTGCATTTATAAGGTATACATTTTTATCACCATGTGTGTTCCCTGGGTTCGAACACTTGTCCTTTTGCACTGCTAATGCAATGTTTTACCACTAAGCTCTACAGATACAATTAATGAATTTGTATATAATGTTATACAGACCTGAAAGCCAGAAACCATGTCTGGAGTGAGCTTGTGTCCCAAGTCTCCTGCTTCTTTAGCTTTGATGAAATAGGATCTTTCCATCTTCGTCATAATCAGTCCTTCCCAATCCTGGTCCTCAAGTACCCCTTTCCAGAAAGTTGTAGATGTCTCCTTATTTAAAACAACCAATCAGCCTTCTTCCAGAATGGTTAACAGGTCTCCCTAACAAGCTGTTGAGTTGAATCAAGTGTTTTAAATAAGGAGTCATAACACTTTCTAGGAGGGGGTACTCAAGGACCAGGATTTGGAAACACTGCTCTAGATGAAAGTTTAGGTGGATCTGGCATCCGACATCATAACGATCCTTTTAGCCACTTCTTTACTGGCTCTGTGAAACTTCTCCTCCACCATCTGAGAACCCAAAGTTTTAGTCAGCATAACAGCGTAATGAAAGGCTTTCAGCATTTGACATCAACGTACTGCGAGACCACACTTCACCATATGCACTTAATTCGCTCTCATAGTACTTGGATTCAATAAGACCGCCCTGCGTAGGGTCTTGTTTTTATTCATAGATAAAAAGTCAAGATTTTTGTCATAGTTGTCGTCATTATGTGATTGTTTCAATTTAGTTATCGTTTCGTCAATGAAAACGTAGCCACATTATTTTATAGCGGCTGGTTCTCAAACTGATCTGTCAAGAAAATCATGCGAGAGACACATGCAAAAAGAGAAAAGAGTCCTCGTGAGCGCACCTCTGCAGTGTTGCGTGCAAAGGCTCGGAGGACACATTATGGTAGAAATCATAATCCTAATTATTTTAAAGGAATACTTAATGATTGTAAAAACCTGCATTTATACACACATACAATTCAATGCATTTGTGTAGTGTGTTGTTGCGAAGGCTACACGTGTCAAAGCAGTGGTATATTTCACCCAAAAATCTCACCTGTACTGACTATCATGTCGTTACAAACCTGTATCAATTTGTTCGTACTGATAAACATTAGTTCACAACTTTAACAAACATAAACAAGATTACTACCTAGTGATAGGACTTTGGACAGATGCGAGAGCACAAAGTGATGTACATGTGGTCTAAACAAAGAGAAACTTAATACACCAAGCCTTTTTCAAATACTCAAATATTTCTGTGAAGTAAATTTTGGATAAAGACTTTTGTTTTCTTGTAGCTTGATTGACAGGACAGAGCATTGCATTAGCAGTAAAAATGACATGGGTTTAATCTGTGTGTGTTAGATTACATTTAAGAGCATCGCTCCTTTCCCGCCTGATGTTCTGCAGTTTTTCTGTACATTCAAAAAATTAATTCAAGGTGTAATGTAGATCAATTCTTTAACCCAAAAATGAAAGACAGAACCATTCTTACGCTCAAGATCCCTGTAAGTCTGGTCACCAGAGCATCTTTTAGAAGATAAGGTGCTTGACTTTCCTGTACTAGATAACTTTCATGACTCCTGGGTAACGCATTTCCAAACCTGTGATAAGAACATAGAGAACTCATTAAAAAGACATTTGTTAGGAAATTTAAGTTTTATAAAAATACTATATTTTAGCTACCCAAGATGGAGGCATCTCAATCACTTTCTATTCTTCAGTATCATCCTTCACAGGGAAAAATAGGTGGTTACTTATAAGCAAACTGAGCAAAAATATCAGACAAATATCAGAATTTTGATAAAGGTCAATTAATACTTAGAAAAAGTCAGTTTTCTTTTTTCTTCACACTGAAAGTGAGAGCGCATCTGTGGGTGGAGCAACAAACCAAATACTGTATTTTCCAGACCGTAAGTCGCTCTGGAGTATAAGTCACATCAGTCAAAAATGTGTTTTGAAAAAGAAAAACACATATACAAGTCCCACTGGACTATACGTTGCGTTTATTTAGAAAATGATTTCCAAATGATTTCACATCACCCGCTGCTGCTATTATCTCCTCCTCGCATACCTTAAAGCTTGGTTGTACTCGCGTCGCTGACATGCTGCTCTTGCTCTCAGCTGTTGTTGCTGTACGTTAGGGAACGTAAATGCACCATACGTCATCATCACGTCGCTATATCATTGATATGACTTTTTTATCGTGTAAAAAATTATACCGGTATTATCGTGAACGGTATGCTATGGCACACCCCTACCGCCTAGCTCGATTCTAGTGACAGCAGTGGCCGTTCACCCCTCACTCAAGTGCAGAAGTTTAAGGCTTAATATAATTTAAACAGATTAGTTAGAAAAAAATTCAACCCCCTCACAGTTGTCATGAAGGGCAAAATTAGCTGTACAGACCAAAAACACTTTTTGTACCAGGCTGTAAACAAATTATTTTATACTGTAAAGTTGGCCATTTTCAACATGGAGGTCTATTGACTCCCTTTTGGAGCCAGCCTCAAGCGGCCAATCGATGAATTGCAGTTTAAGTCACTTCCGTATTGGCTTCATCAGAGAGATCGGAAGGTTGCCCCTAGCTCCAGGCTGCGTCCGAAAACTCTAAATTGTTGCCTTCTGAGGCAGCTATCCAAGGCAGGAAGGCATCAAGGCATGTTCAATGTTAGGTTTACTTCCTGTCTCCTGAGATACCTATGCGTGGGCGTACAATAAGAATGTGATTGGTCGAGTCTGGTCACGTTCGAAAAAATAAAATGGCGTCCAAGGAAGTGACTGGAGCACAAATTTAGTGTATCTAAAGGTACATTTTCAATTTTTACACCTTTTAATTGCATTTTTAGCGAGAAATTAGTATTGTAGTTTTCAAATATGTGATTAGTTATCACAAAGGCGCTCTCTGTTTATATTTCAAACACGCTGCCTTTGCCCAGTCTCAAATTGTTGTGGTTACTGTTCCTTTAAATAAACAGCCAATGACATTGCAAGGGAGGCGCTTGAAGCGCTCTGATATTTTTTAAGGTGGAACGGATAGTTAGGCGAATAAGGAGCCAGCTCGAGTTCGTTGATTGTACGGATTTTCTCTAAGTAACGTTACCGCAACTTTGCTTCATTAGGGCCCGAGCACACCGGGGTGTGAGGACCCTATTGTTCTTCAAGGAGTTATTAGGGCCCGAGCACACCGGGGTGTGAGGACCCTATTGTTCTTCAAGGAGTTATTAGGGCCCGAGCACACAAGTGTGAGGACCCTATTGTTTTTGCTCCGTTTATTATTAGGGCCCGAGCACACCAGGGTGTGAGGACCCTATTGTTTTTGCTCCGTTTATTAGGGCCCGAGCACCGAGGAGCAGGCCAGAATGGCCTGCACCGTAGGTGCGAAGCCCTATTGTTTTTGCTCGGATTATTATTTTTATTTTTTTTTTTTTTATTTTTTTTAACACTTTTGGACTTTTTGGGGGCCTTAACATACTCGAAAACTCTTGAAAATTGGCACAGATGTCAGAGTCGTCCGTCATCGCAGAAATCCAAAGGCTGGAACACGGGCGTGGCACGGGGGCTCTATAGCGCCCCCTGTAATGCAAAAAAAAACATTGATGCACAGATCGGGCAAAAATTTACGCACATGTACGAGAGTTGGTACACATATAGATCTCATCGACCCGAACAACTTTCGCCCTCTAACATTTAAGCTCCGCCCGACAGGAAGTCGGCTATTTTGGATTGTTTAAAAAATGCATGCGTTGAACTTTTAAATACTCCTCCTAGTGGATTCATGGGATTGACACCAAACGTGGTGATCATGATGCCGAGACATTGTTCTTGCTAAATTGCGAAGGGATTTTTGATATCTCGAACGGTTCTGCCATGGCGAGGCGACGAATTTATGGCGAATTCAGAGAAACAGGAAGTGTCTAATATCTAAGGCAAAAAATATCTTATTGTGATGCCATGTGGGGTGTTTGTTCGTCTGAAGATTCCGATCGCATCGATGTGCCTATTGTGACTCCCGGGTATAGCGCCACCACCAGGCGCCAGGAAGTGCGTCACTCACAAAGCTGGATTTTTTTTGACAGTTCCATGCTATGTTCTTTTAAATACTCCTTCTAGAAAAATCATGCAATTGACACCAAAAGTGGTCAACATGAAGCCGAGAGATTGTAGATGATAAATTGCGAAGGGATTTTTGATATCTCAAACGCTGTTCCCATGGCAACGCGTAAAATTTTACTTTCATTTTAAAGGCATATTTAAGCCTTTCAGTTGACGCCGATGTTCCTTTAAATACTCCTTCTAGGATATTCATGCGATTGACACCAAAAGTGGTCAACATGATGCTGAGGCATAGTAGATGATAAATTGCGAAGGGATTTTTGATATCTCGAACGCTGTTCCCATGGCAACGTGTCAAACTTTACTTTCATTTTTAAGGCATATTTAAGCCTTTCAATTGACGCCGATGTTCCTTTAAATACTCCTTATAGGATATTCATGCGATTGACACCAAAAGTGGTCAACATGATGCCGAGGCATAGTAGATGATAAATTGTGAAGGGATTTTTTTTATCTCGAACGCTGTTCCCATGGCAACGTGTCAAACTTTACTTTCATTTTTAAGGCATATTTAAGCCTTTCAGTTGACGCCGATGTTCCTTTAAATACTCCTTCTAGGATATTCATGCGATTGACACCAAAAGGGGTCTACATGATGCCGAGACATTGTAGATGATAAATTGTGAAGGGATTTTTGATATCTCGAACGCTGTTCCCATGGCAAAGTGTCAAACATTTTTCTTTCATTTTAAAGGCATATTTAAGCCTTACAGTTGCATGCAGTGAACTTTTATATACTCCTTCTGGAATAATCATGCAATTGACACCAAAAGTGGTCAACATGAAGCCGAGACATTGTAGATGATAAATTGTGAAGGGATTTTTGATATCTCAAACGCTGTTCCCATGGCAACGCGTCAAAGTTTACTTTCATTTTAAAGGCATATTTAAGCCTTTCAGTTGACGCCGATGTTCCTTTAAATACTCCTTCTAGGATATTCATGCGATTAACACCAGAAGTGGTCAACATGATGCTGAGACATTGTAGATGATAAATTGCGAAGGGATTTTTGATATCTCGAACGTTGTTCCCATGGCAACGCCACAAACTTTCCTTTTATTTCAGGCATATTTAAGGCTCTTGGCGTGAGTAGATTAACCTTAAAGTTGGCACACACATCAGAGTTGTCGGCTGTTAAGTGTGCACAAAAAGGTCAGATATAGGCGTGTCTCTTAAGTGGCTCACTAGCGCCCCTGTTTGTCTAAAATGTGGGGTTTCTTTTACCTACAGTCCCCAAATGGCTCTGTAACAACATTAAATAGCCCACTGATATTTACCCACTTGATGCGCTTGCCCACCGTGCATCGTTTTCTCGGACGCACCGTGTAGCGGTAAAAAAACGTGCGAGGGCCCGCCATTGCTGCTTGCAGCTATATTTTTTTTTTTTTTTTTTTTTTTTTTTTTTTTTTTTTTAACACTTTTGGCCATTTTGGGTGCCTAAACATACTCGAAAACTCTTGCAATTTGGCACACACGTCAAAGTCGTCCGTCATTGCGACCGGGCAAAGGCTGGAACACGGGCGTGGCACGGGGGCTCTGTAGCGCCCCCTGTAATGCAAAAACAAACATTGTTGCGCAGTTCGGGCAAACATGTACGCACATGTACGAGAGTTGGTACGCATATAGATCTCATCGACCCGAACAACTTTCGCCCTCTAACATTTAAGCTCCGCCCAACAGGAAGTCGGCTATTTTGGATTGTTTAAAAAATGCATGCGTTGAACTTTTAAATACTCCTCCTAGAGGATGCATGCGATTGACACCAAACGTGGTGAACATGATGTCGAGACATTGGACTTGCTAAATTGCGAAGGGATTTTTGATATCTCGAACGGTGTTGCCATGGCGAGGCGACAAATTTATGGCGACATCAGAGAAACAGGAAGTGTCTAATATCAAAGGCAAAAAATGTCTTATTGTGATGACACGCGGGGTGTTTGTTCGTCTGAAGATTCCGATCGCATCGATGTGCCTATTGTGACTCCCGGGTATAGCGCCACCACCAGGCGCCAGGAAGTGTGTCAGTCACAAAGGTGGATTTTTTTTTACAGTTCCATGCGATGTTCTTTTAAATACTCCTCCTACAATGTTTATGCGATTGACACCAAAAGTGGTCAACATGATGCCAAGACATTGTAGATGATAAATTGCGAAGGGATTTTTGATATCTCGAACGCTGTTCCCATGGCAACCTGTCAAACTTTACTTTCATTTTTAAGGAATATTTAAACCTTACAGCTGCATGCGGTAAACTTTTAAATACTCCTCCTGGAGAAATAATGTGATTGACTCCAGAAGTGGTCAACATAATGCTGAGACATTGTAGGTGATAAATTGCGAAGGGATTTTTGATATCTCGAACGCTGTTCCCATGGCAACGCGTCAGATTTTACTTTCATTTTAAAGGCATATTTAAGCCTTTCAGTTGACGCCAATGTTCTTTTAAATACTCCTTCTAGAATATTCATGCGATTGACGCCAGAAGTGGTCAACATGATGCCGAGACATTGTAGATGATAAATTGCGAAGGGATTTTTGATATCTCAAACGCTGTTCCCATGGCAACGTGTCAAACTTTACTTTCATTTTAAAGGCATATTTAAGCCTTACAGTTGTATGCAGTTAACTTTTAAATACTCCTTCTAGAATAATCATGCAATTGACACCAAAAGTGTTCAACATGAAGCCGAGATATTGTAGATGATAAATTGCGAAGGGATTTTTGATATCTCAAACGCTGTTCCCATGGCAACGCGTCAAAGTTTACTTTAATTTTAAAGGCATATTTAAGCCTTTCAGTTGACGCCGATGTTCCTTTAAATACTCCTTCTAGGATATTCATGCGATTAACACCAGAAGTGGTCAACATGATGCCGAGACATTGTAGATGATAAATTGCGAAGGGATTTTTGATATCTCGAACGCTGTTCCCATGGCAACGCCGCAGACTACTTTTATTTCAGGCATATTTAAGGCTCTTGGCGTGATTAGATTAACCTTAAAGTTGGCACACACATCAGAGTTGTCAGCTGTTAAGTGTGCACAAAAAGGTCAAATATAGGCGTGTCTCTTAAGTGGCTCACTAGCGCCCCTGTTTGTCTAAAATGTGGGGTTTTTGTTTTACCTACAGTCCCCAAATGGCTCAGTAAAAACATTAAAAATAGCCCACTGATGTTTACCCACTTGATGCCCTTGCCCACCGGGCATCATTTTCTCGGACGCATCGTGTAGCGGTAAAAAAACGTGCGAGGGCCCGCCATTGCTGCTTGCAGCTATATTTATTAGGGCCCGAGCACACCAGGGTGTGAGGACCCTATTGTTTTTGCTCCGTTTATTATTATTATTAGGGCCCGAGCACACCAGGGTGTGAGGACCCTATTGTTTTTGCTCCGTTTATTATTAGGGCCCGAGCACACTAGTGTGAGGACCCTATTGTTTTTGCTTCGTTTATTATTATTATTATTATTCTTATTCTTCTTCTCCGAAATGGATCGCATTTTTGAGGGGCTAAACACACTCGAAAACTCATGAAATTTTGCACACACATCAGAAGTGGCGAAAATTTACATGTGGCATAGGCGCCAGAAGTGGGCGTGTAGAAATGGCTCGATAGCGCCACCTGCTAAATTTCAAAAGAACAGCCCCCCCACTACGAAAAACGTACAGATACGAAATTTGGTAGGATCATCTATCAACCCAAGACCTACAAAAAAGTCTCTTGGAGCTGAGCTCTAAACCCCACAGGAAGTCGGGCATTTTGAATTTTTGCTGTGATTTCTGTGCAAATTTTGTCATTTCCAGGCTTCGTACTTTAACGAACTCCTCCTAGAGATTTTATCAGATCGTCATCATATTTGGTCAGTCTAATCTAAAGGCCTTTGCGATGTTAAATTGCGGAGCTTTTGACTTTTCGTTGGAGGGTGTGTCCGTGGCGGCCTGACAAAGTTCAGCATTTTCGCCATGAAACAGGAAGTGGTTCTAACTCAGGCATTCAATGTCCAATCTGCCACACACTTCACATGTTTGATAAGAGTCTTGGCCTGAACACATTTCAATGCCAATATTCATCTTCAGTCATAGCGCCACCTAGAGGTAGCAGGAAATGCCATGTTTTGCGTTGTGATTTACTGCTCTTAGAGATTTAATAAAATCATCATCATATTTGCTCAGACTGATCTTAAGCCCTTTGCGATGACAAATTGTGAAGATCTTGACTTTTCGTTGGAGGGCGTGTCCGTGGCAGCCTGGCAAAGTGTGATGTTTCTCCATGAAACAGGAAGCTGTTGTAATTCAGGCATACATGGTCCGATCTGCCACCAACTTCACACGTTTGATAAAGGTCCCGGCCTGAACACATCAACATGGCATAATTCAGTAACAGTCATAGCGCCACCTAGAGGCAGAAGGAAATACCATCTTTTATGCTGTGACTTACTGCTCTTGGAGATTTGATTATATCAACATCATATTTCATCAGTCTAATCTCAAGACCTTGTGTGATGATAAATAGCGAAGACCTTGACTTTTCGTTAAAGGGCGTGTCCGTGGCGGCCTCGCAAAATATTGTTAAATTAATCGCATTTTTGACAGCCTAAACGAGCTCAAAAAGTCATGAAACGTTGCACACATGTCAAAGGTGGCAAAAATTTACATGTGGCATAGGCGCCATAAGTGGGCGTGTAGAAATGGCTTGATAGCGCCACCTGCAAAATTTCAAGAGAACAGCCCCGCTGCTATGAAAAACCTACAGATACGCCATTTGGTAGGATCATCTATCACCCCAAGACCTACAAAAAAGTCTCTTGGAGCAAAGCTCTAAACCCCACAGGAAGTCAGCCATTTTGAATTTTTGCTGTGATTTCTGTGCAAATTTTGTCATTTCCAGGCTTCGTACTTTAACGAACTCCTCCTAGAGATTTTGTCAGATCGTCATCATATTTGGTCAATCTCATCTAAAGGCCTTTGCGATGTTAAATTGCGGAGCTTTTGACTTTTCGTTGGAAGGTGTGTCCGTGGCGGCCTGACAAATTTCAGCGTTTTCGCCATGAAACCGGAAGTTGTTATAACTAAGGCATACAATGTCCAATCTGGCCCACACTTCACATGTTTGATAAGAGTCTTGGCCTGAACACATTTCAATGCCAATATTCAGCTTCAGTCCTAGCGCCACCTAGAGGTAGCAGGAAATTTCTTGTTTTACACTGTGATTCACTGTTCTCAGAGATTTAATCAAATCATTATCATATCAGGTGAGACTGATCTTAAGCCCTTTGCGATGATAAATTGCGAAGATCTTGACTTTTCGTTGAGGGGCGTGTCCGTGGCGGCCTCGCAAAGAGTGATGTTTCTCCATGAGAAAGCTGTTGTAACTCAGGCATGCAATGTCCGACCTGTCACAGACATCATACGTTTGACAAGGGTCCTGGCCTCAACACATCAATGTTACAACAATTAAATACAATCATAGCGCCACCTGCTGCACAAAGGAGGTGTGGCACTTCAAAGTTCCTTTGAATGTCCGCCTATATTTACCCACTGAAATTTCAATCCCCCTTGTTCATTGCTTTACTAAGGCCATAGAGTGGCGGTGCACATGCGTGCGAGGGCCCTTCCATCACTGCTTGCAGTTTTAATTATTATTATTATTAGGGCCCGAGCACACCAGGGTGTGAGGACCCTATTGTTTTTGCTCCGTTTATTATTAGGGCCCGAGCACACCAGGGTGTGAGGACCCTATTGTTTTTGCTCCGTTTATTATTATTCTTCTTCTTCTTCTTCTTCTTCTTCTTCTTCTTCTTCTCCGAAATGGATCGCATTTTTGAGGGCCTAAACATACCCGAAAACTCATGAAAATTTGCACAAGCGTCAGAAGTGGCGAAAATTTACATGTAGTATAGGCGTCAGAAGTGGGCGTGTAGAAATGGCTCAATAGCGCCACCTGCAAAATTTCAAGAGAACAGCCCCCCTACTACGAAAAACGTACAGACACGAAATTTGGTAGGGTCATCTATTACTCCAAGACCTACAAAAAAGTCTCTTGGAGCTAAGCTCTAAACCCCACAGGAAGTCAGCCATTTTGAATTTTCTCTGTCATTTTTTGACATTTCCAAGCGTCGTACTTTAACGAACTCCTCCTAGAGATTTAATCCGATCATCATCATAATTGGTCAGTATCATCTAAAGGCCTTTGCGATGCTAAATTGCGGAGCTTTTGACTTTTCATTGGAGGGCGTGTCCGTGGCGGCCTGGCAAAGTGTAATGTTTCGCCATGAAACAGGAAGCTGATGTAATTCAGGCATACATTGTCCGATCCGCCCCTGACTTCACACGTTTGATAAGGGTCCAGGCCTGAACACATCAACATGGCATAATTCAGTAACACTCATAGCGCCACCTAGAGGCAGCAGGAAATACCATGTTTGATGCTGTGACTTACTGCTCTTAGGTATTTAACCATATCAACATCATATTTCACCAGTGTAATCTCAAGACCTTGTGTGATGATAAAAAGCAACGACCTTGACTTTTCATTAAAGGGCGTGTCCGTGGCGGCCTGGCAAAGTATCGCTAAATGAATCGCATTTTGACAGGCTAAACAAGCTCAAAAAGTCATAAAACGTTGCACACACGTCAGAAGTGGCAAAAATTTACATGTGGCATAGGCGCCAGAAGTGGGCGTGCAGAAATGGCTCGATAGCGCCACCTGCAAAATTTCAAGAGAACAGCCCCGCCGCTACGAAAATCCTACAGATACGAAATTTGGTAGGGTCATATGTCACCCCAAGACCTACAAAAAAGTCTCTTGGAGCGAAGCTCTAAACCTCACAGGAAGTCAGCCATTTTGAATTTTTGCTGTGATTTCTGTGCAAATTTTGTCATTTCCAGGCTTCGTACTTTAACGAACTCCTCCTAGAGATTTTGTTAGATCGTCATCATATTTGGTCAATCTCATCTAAAGGCCTTTGCGATGTTAAATTGCGGAGCTTTTGACTTTTCGTTGGAAGGTGTGTCCGTGGCGGCCTGACAAAGTTCAGCGTTTTCGCCATGAAACAGGAAGTTGTTATAACTAAGGCATACAATGTCCAATCTGCCCCACACTTCACATGTTTGATAAGGGTCTTGGCCTAAACACATTTCAATGCCAATATTCAGCTTCAGTCCTAGCGCCACCTAGAGGTAGCAGGAAATGCCTTGTTTTACGCTGTGATTCACTGTTCTCAGAGATTTAATCAAATCATTATCATATCAAGTGAGACTGATCTTAAGCCCTTTGCGATGATAAATTGCGAAGATCTTGACTTTTCGTTGAAGGGCGTGTCCGTGGCGGCCTCGCAAAGAGTGATGTTTCGCCATGAGAAAGCTGTTGTAACTCAGGCATGCAATGTCCGACCTGTCACAGACATCATACGTTTGACAAGGGTCCTGGCCTCAACACATCAATGTTACAACAATCAATTACAATATAGCGCCACCTGCTGCACAAAGGAGGTGTGGCACATCAAAGTTCCTTTGAATACCCGCCTATATTTACCCACTGAAATTTCAATCCCCCTGGTTCATTGCTTTACTAAGGCCATAGAGTGGCGGTGCACATGCGTGCGAGGGCCCTTCCATCACTGCTTGCAGTTTTAATTAGGGCCCGAGCACACCAGGGTGTGAGGACCCTATTGTTTTTGCTCCGTTTATTATTATTATTCTTCTTCTTCTTCTTCTTCTTCTCCGAAATGGATCGCATTTTTGAGGGCCTAAACATACCCGAAAACTCATGAAAATTTGCACACGCGTCAGAAGTGGCGAAAATTTACAGGTAGTATAGGCGTCAGAAGTGGGCGTGTAAAAATGGCTCGATAGCGCCACCTGCAAAATTTCAAGAGAACAGCCCCCCCACTACGAAAAACTTACAGATACGAAATTTGGTAGGATCATCTATTACTCCAAGACCTACAAAAAAGTCTCTTGGAGCTAAGCTGTAAACCCCACAGGAAGTCAGCCATTTTGAATTTTCTCTGTCATTTTTTTACATTTCCAAGCGTCGTACTTTAACGAACTCCTCCTAGAGATTTAATCCGAACATCATCATATTTGGTCAGTATCATCTAAAGGCCTTTGCGATGCTAAATTGCGGAGCTTTTGACTTTTCATTGGAGGGCGTGTCCGTGGCGGCCTGGCAAAGTGTAATGTTTCGCCATGAAACAGGAAGCTGATGTAATTCAGGCATACATTGTCCGATCTGCCCCTGACTTCACACGTTTGATAAGGGTCCAGGCCTGAACACATCAACATGGCATAATTCAGTAACACTCATAGCGCCACCTAGAGGCAGCAGGAAATACCATGTTTGACGCTGTGACTTACTGCTCTTAGGTATTTAACCATATCAACATCATATTTCACCAGTGTAATCTCAAGACCTTGTGTGATGATAAAAAGCAACGACCTTGACTTTTCATTAAAGGGCGTGTCCGTGGCGGCCTGGCAAAGTATCGCTAAATGAATCGCATTTTGACAGGCTAAACAAGCTCAAAAAGTCATAAAACGTTGCACACACGTCAGAAGTGGCAAAAATTTACATGTGGCATAGGCGCCAGAAGTGGGCGTGCAGAAATGGCTCGATAGCGCCACCTGCAAAATTTCAAGAAAACAGCCCCGCCGCTACGAAAATCCTACAGAAACGAAATTTGGTAGGGTCATATATCACCCCAAGACCTACAAAAAAGTCTCTTGGAGCGAAGCTCTAAACCTCACAGGAAGTCAGCCATTTTTAATTTTTGCTGTGATTTCTGTGCAAATTTTGTCATTTCCAGGCTTCGTACTTTAACGAACTCCTCCTAGAGATTTTGTCAGATCGTCATCATATTTGGTCAATCTCATCTAAAGGCCTTTGCGATGTTAAATTGCGGAGCTTTTGACTTTTCGTTGGAAGGTGTGTCCGTGGCGGCCTGACAAAGTTCAGCGTTTTCGCCATGAAACCGGAAGTTGTTATAACTAAGGCATACAATGTCCAATCTACCCCACACTTCACATGTTTGATAAGAGTCTTGGCCTGAACACATTTCAATGCCAATATTCAGCTTCAGTCCTAGCGCCACCTAGAGGTAGCAGTAAATGCCTTGTTTTAAGCTGTGATTCACTGTTCTCAGAGATTTAATCAAATCATTATCATATCAGGTGAGACTGATCTTAAGCCCTTTGCGATGATAAATTGCGAAGATCTTGACTTTTCGTTGAAGGGCGTGTCCGTGGCGGCCTCGCAAAGAGTGATGTTTCTCCATGAGAAAGCTGTTGTAACTCAGGCATGCAATGTCCGACCTGTCACAGACATCATACGTTTGACAAGGGTCCTGGCCTCAACACATCAATGTTACAACAATCAAATACAATCATAGCGCCACCTGCTGCACAAAGGAGGTGTGGCACTTCAAAGTTCCTTTGAATATCCGCCTATATTTACCCACTGAAATTTCAATCCCCCTGGTTCATTGCTTTACTAAGGCCATAGAGTGGCGGTGCACATGCGTGCGAGGGCCCTTCCATCACTGCTTGCAGTTTTAATTATTATTATTATTCTTCTTCTTCTTCTTCTTCTTCTTCTCCGAAATGGATCGCATTTTTGAGGGCCTAAACATACCCGAAAACTCATGAAAATTTGCACACGCGTCCGAAGTGGCGAAAATTTACATGTAGTATAGGCGTCAGAAGTGGGCGTGTAGAAATGGCTCAATAGCGCCACCTGCAAAATTTCAAGAGAACAGCCCCCCTACTACGAAAAACGTACAGACACGAAATTTGGTAGGGTCATCTATTACTCCAAGACCTACAAAAAAGTCTCTCGGAGCTAAGCTCTAAACCCCACAGGAAGTCAGCCATTTTGAATTTTCTCTGTCATTTTTTGACATTTCCAAGCGTCGTACTTTAACGAACTCCTCCTAGAGATTTAATCCGATCATCATCATATTTGGTCAGTATCATCTAAAGGCCTTTGCGATGCTAAATTGCGGAGCTTTTGACTTTTCATTGGAGGGCGTGTCCGTGGCGGCCTGGCAAAGTGTAATGTTTCGCCATGAAACAGGAAGCTGATGTAATTCAGGCATACATTGTCCGATCCGCCCCTGACTTCACACGTTTGATAAGGGTCCAGGCCTGAACACATCAACATGGCATAATTCAGTAACACTCATAGCGCCACCTAGAGGCAGCAGGAAATACCATGTTTGATGCTGTGACTTACTGCTCTTAGGTATTTAACCATATCAACATCATATTTCACCAGTGTAATCTCAAGACCTTGTGTGATGATAAAAAGCAACGACCTTGACTTTTCATTAAAGGGCGTGTCCGTGGCGGCCTGGCAAAGTATCGCTAAATGAATCGCATTTTGACAGGCTAAACAAGCTCAAAAAGTCATAAAACGTTGCACACACGTCAGAAGTGGCAAAAATGTACATGTGGCATAGGCGCCAGAAGTGGGCGTGCAGGAATGGCTCGATAGCGCCACCTGCAAAATTTCAAGAGAACAGCCCCGCCGCTACGAAAATCCTACAGATACGAAATTTGGTAGGGTCATATGTCACCCCAAGACCTACAAAAAAGTCTCTTGGAGCGAAGCTCTAAACCTCACAGGAAGTCAGCCATTTTGAATTTTTGCTGTGATTTCTGTGCAAATTTTGTCATTTCCAGGCTTCGTACTTTAACGAACTCCTCCTAGAGATTTTGTCAGATCGTCATCATATTTGGTCAATCTCATCTAAAGGCCTTTGCGATGTTAAATTGCGGAGCTTTTGACTTTTCGTTGGAAGGTGTGTCCGTGGCGGCCTGACAAAGTTCAGCGTTTTCGCCATGAAACAGGAAGTTGTTATAACTAAGGCATACAATGTCCAATCTGCCCCACACTTCACATGTTTGATAAGAGTCTTGGCCTGAACACATTTCAATGCCAATATTCAGATTCAGTCCTAGCGCCACCTAGAGGTAGCAGGAAATGCCTTGTTTTACGCTGTGATTCACTGTTCTCATAGATTTAATCAGATCATTATCATATCAGGTGAGACTGATCTTAAGCCCTTTGCGATGATAAATTGCGAAGATCTTGACTTTTCGTTGAAGGGCGTGTCCGTGGCGGCCTCGCAAAGAGTGATGTTTCGCCATGAGAAAGCTGTTGTAACTTAGGCATGCAATGTCCGACCTGTCACAGACATCATACGTTTGACAAGGGTCCTGGCCTCAACACATCAATGTTACAACAATCAATCACAATCATAGCGCCATCTGCTGCACAAAGGAGGTGTGGAACTTCAAAGTTCCTTTAAATATCCGCCTATATTTACCCACTGAAATTTCAATTCCCCTGGTTCATTGCTTTACTAAGGCCATAGAGTGGTGGTGCACATGCGTGCGAGGGCCCTTCCATCACTGCTTGCAGTTTTAATTAGGGCCCGAGCACACTAGGGTGTGAGGACCCTATTGTTTTTGCTCCGTTTATTATTATTATTTATTCTTCTTCTTCTCCAAAGTGAATCGCATTTTTGAGGGGCGAAACATGCTCGAAAACTCATGAAATTTTGCACACATGTCAGAAGTGGCGAAAATTTACATGTGGTATAGGCGCCAGAAGTGGGCGTGTAAAAATGGCTCGATAGCGCCACCTGCAAAATTTCAAGAGAACAGCCCCCCCGCTACGAAAAACGTACAGATACGAAATTTGGTAGGATCATCTATCACCCCAAGACCTACAAAAAAGTCTCTTGGAGCGAAGCTCTAAACCCAACAGGAAGTCCGCCATTTTGATTTTTTGCCTTGATTTTTGTGCAAATTTGGTCATTTCCAGGCTTCATACTTTAACGAACTCCTACTACAGATTTAATCCGATCATCGTCATATTTGGTCAATCTCTTGTAAAGGCCTTTGCGATGTTAAATTGCGGAGATCTTGACTTTTCGTTGGAGGGTGTGTCCGTGGCGGCCTGACAAATTTCTGCATTTTCGCCATGAAACAGGAAGTGGCTCTAACTCAGGCATACAATGTCCAATCTGCCCCACGCTTCACATGTTTGATAAGAGTCTTGGCCTGAACACATTTCAATGCCAATATTCAACTTCACTCATAGCGCCACCTAGAGGTAGGAGGAAATACCATGTTTTACGCTGTGATTTACTGCTCTTAGAGATTTAATCAAATCATCATCATATTCGGTCTGACTGATGTTAAGCCCTTTGCGATGATAAATTGCGAAGATCTTGACTTTTTGTTGAAGGGCGTGTCCGTGGCGGCCTGGCAAAGTGTGATGTTTCACCATGAAACAGGAAGCTGTTGTAATTCAGACATACATAGTCCGATCTGCCCCCAACTTCACACGTTTCATAAGGGTCCCGGCCTGAACACATCAACATGGCATAATTCAGTATCAGTCATAGCGCCACCTAGAGGCAGCAGGAAATACCACCTTTTATGCTGTGACTTACTGCTCTTGGAGATTTGATTATATCAACATCATATTTCATCAGTCTAATCTCAAGACCTTGTGTGATGATAAATAGCAACGACCTTGACTTTTCGTTAAAGGGCGTGTCCGTCGCGGCCTAGCAAAATATCGCTAAATGAATCCCATTTTTGACAGCCTAAATGAGCTCAAAAAGTCATGAAACCTTGCACACGTGTCAAAAGTGGCGAATATTTTCATGTGATATAGGCTTCAGAACTTGGGGTGTTAAAATGGCTCTATAGCGCCACCTACAAAAATTCAATAGAGCAGCCCCCCCCGCTACGTTAATCGCACAGATACGAAATGCGGTAGGATCATGTATCACCCCAAGACCTACAAAAAAGTCTCTTGGAGCAAAGCTCTAAACCCCACAGGTAGTCAGCCATTTTGAATTTTCTCTGTAATTTGAGTGCAAATTTTGCCATTTCTGGCCTTCGTATTTTAACAAACTCCTCCTATAAATTTAATCAGATAATCATCATATTTGGTGAGTGTCATCTAAAGGGATTTGCAATGCTAAATTGCGGAGATCTTGACATTTCAATGGAGGGTGTGTATGTGGCGGCTTGCCAAATTTCTGTGTTTCTCAATGAAACAGGAAGTTGTTCTAAGTCAGGTTTAAAATGTCCAATCTGACCCACGCTTCACAAGTTTGATAATTGTCCTGTCCTGAACACATCAACATGGCAATATTCAGTAAAAGTTATAGCGCCACCTGCTGGAAGCAGGAAATGACATGTTTTACACTGTGATTTACTGCTCATTGAGATGTATTCAGATCATCATCATATTTCGTCAGTCTGAACTTAAGGACTTCACAATGATAAATTGTGAAGATCTTGACATTTCGTTAAAGGGGCGTGTCCGTTGTGGCCTGTCAAAGTTAGATTTTTCGCCATGAGAAAGCTGTTGTAACTCAGACATGCAATGTCCGACCTGTCACAGACATCATACGTTTGACAAGGGTCCTGGCCTCAACACATCAATGTTACAACAATCAATTACAATCATAGCGCCACCTGCTGCATAAAGGAGTAGTGGCACTTCAAAGTTCCTTTGAATATCCACCTATATTTATCCACGGAAATTTCAATCCCCCTGGTTTATTGCTATACTAAGGCCATAGAGTGGCGGTGCACATAAGTGCGAGGGCCCTTCCATCACTGCTTGCAGTTTTATTATTATTTATTCTTCTTCTTCTCCAAAGTGAATCGCATTTTTGAGGGGCGAAACATGCTCGAAAACTCATGAAATTTTGCACACATGTCAGAAGTGGCGAAAATTTACATGTGGTATAGGCGCCAGAAGTGGGCGTGTAAAAATGTCTCGATAGCGCCACCTGCAAAATTTCAAGAGAACAGCCCCCCCGCTACGAAAAACGTACAGATACGAAATTTGGTAGGATCATCTATCACCCCAAGACCTACAAAAAAGTCTCTCGGAGCAAAGCTCTAAACCCAACAGGAAGTCCGCCATTTTGATTTTTTGCCTTGATTTTTGTGCAAATTTGGTCATTTCCAGGCTTCATACTTTAACGAACTCCTACTACAGATTTAATCCGATCATCGTCATATTTGGTCAATCTCTTGTAAAGGCCTTTGCGATGTTAAATTGCGGAGATCTTGACTTTTCGTTGGAGGGTGTGTCCGTGGCGGCCTGACAAATTTCTGCATTTTCGCCATGAAACAGGAAGTGGCTCTAACTCAGGCATACAATGTCCAATCTGCCCCACGCTTCACATGTTTGATAAGAGTCTTGGCCTGAACACATTTCAATGCCAATATTCAACTTCACTCATAGCGCCACCTAGAGGTAGGAGGAAATACCATGTTTTACGCTGTGATTTACTGCTCTTAGAGATTTAATCAAATCATCATCATATTCGGTCTGACTGATGTTAAGCCCTTTGCGATGATAAATTGCGAAGATCTTGACTTTTTGTTGAAGGGCGTGTCCGTGGCGGCCTGGCAAAGTGTGATGTTTCACCATGAAACAGGAAGCTGTTGTAATTCAGACATACATAGTCCGATCTGCCCCCAACTTCACACGTTTCATAAGGGTCCCGGCCTGAACACATCAACATGGCATAATTCAGTATCAGTCATAGCGCCACCTAGAGGCAGCAGGAAATACCACCTTTTATGCTGTGACTTACTGCTCTTAGAGATTTAACCATATCAACATCATATTTCATCAGTCTAATCTCAAGACCTTGTGTGATGATAAATAGCAACGACCTTGACTTTTCGTTAAAGGGCGTGTCCGTCGCGGCCTCGCAAAATATCGCTAAATGAATCCCATTTTTGACAGCCTAAACAAGCTCAAAAAGTCATAAAACGTTGCACACACGTCAGAAGTGGCAAAAATTTACATGTGGCATAGGCGCCAGAAGTGGGCGTGCAGAAATGGCTCGATAGCGCCACCTGCAAAATTTCAAGAGAACAGCCCCGCCGCTACGAAAATCCTACAGATACGAAATTTGGTAGTGTCATATGTCACCCCAAGACCTACAAAAAAGTCTCTTGGAGCGAAGCTCTAAACCTCACAGGAAGTCAGCCATTTTGAATTTTTGCTGTGATTTCTGTGCAAATTTTGTCATTTCCAGGCTTCGTACTTTAACAAACTCCTCCTAGAGATTTTGTTAGATCGTCATCATATTTGGTCAATCTCATCTAAAGGCCTTTGCGATGTTAAATTGCGGAGCTTTTGACTTTTCGTTGGAAGGTGTGTCCGTGGCGGCCTGACAAAGTTCAGCGTTTTCGCCATGAAACCGGAAGTTGTTATAACTAAGGCATACAATGTCCAATCTACCCCACACTTCACACGTTTGATAAGAGTCTTGGCCTGAACACATTTCAATGCCAATATTCAGCTTCAGTCCTAGCGCCACCTAGAGGTAGCAGGAAATGCCTTGTTTTACGCTGTGATTCACTGTTCTCAGAGATTTAATCAAATCATTATCATATCAGGTGAGACTGATCTTAAGCCCTTTGCGATGATATATTGCGAAGATCTTGACTTTTCGTTGAAGGGCGTGTCCGTGGCGACCTCGCAAAGCGTGATGTTTCGCCATGAGAAAGCTGTTGTAACTCAGGCATGCAATGTCCGATCGGTCACAGACATCATACGTTTGACAAGGGTCCTGGCCTCAACACATCAATGTTACAACAATCAATTACAATAATAGCGCCACCTGCTGCAAAAAGGAGGTGTGGCACTTCAAAGTTCCTTTGAATATCCGCCTATATTTACCCACTGAAATTTCAATCCCCCTGGTTCATTGCTTTACTAAGGCCATAGAGTGGCGGTGCACATGCGTGCGAGGGCCCTTCCATCACTGCTTGCAGTTTTAATTAGGGCCCGAGCACACCAGGGTGTGAGGACCCTATTGTTTTTGCTCCGTTTATTATTATTATTCTTCTTCTTCTTCTCCGAAATGGATCGCATTTTTGAGGGCCTAAACATACCCGAAAACTCATGAAAATTTGCACACGCGTCAGAAGTGGCGAAAATTTACATGTAGTATAGGCGTCAGAAGTGGGCGTGTAAAAATGGCTCGATAGCGCCACCTGCAAAATTTCAAGAGAACAGCCCCCCCACTACGAAAAACTTACAGATACGAAATTTGGTAGGATCATCTACTACTCCAAGACCTACAAAAAAGTCTCTTGGAGCTAAGCTGTAAACCCCACAGGAAGTCAGCCATTTTGAATTTTCTCTGTCATTTTTTGACATTTCCAAGCGTCGTACTTTAACGAACTCCTCCTAGAGATTTAATCCGATCATCATCATATTTGGTCAGTATCATCTAAAGGCCTTTGCGATGCTAAATTGCGGAGCTTTTGACTTTTCATTGGAGGGCGTGTCCGTGGCGGCCTGGCAAAATGTAATGTTTCGCCATGAAACAGGAAGCTGATGTAATTCAGGCATACATTGTCCGATCCGCCCCTGACTACACACGTTTGATAAGGGTCCAGGCCTGAACACATCAACATGGCATAATTCAGTAACACTCATAGCGCCACCTAGAGGCAGCAGGAAATACCATGTTTGACGCTGTGACTTACTGCTCTTAGGTATTTAACCATATCAACATCATATTTCACCAGTGTAATCTCAAGACCTTGTGTGATGATAAAAAGCAACGACCTTGACTTTTCATTAAAGGGCGTGTCCGTGGCGGCCTGGCAAAGTATCGCTAAATGAATCGCATTTTGACAGGCTAAACAAGCTCAAAAAGTCATAAAACGTTGCACACACGTCAGAAGTGGCAAAAATTTACATGTGGCATAGGCGCCAGAAGTGGGCGTGCAGAAATGGCTCGATAGCGCCACCTGCAAAATTTCAAGAGAACAGCCCCGCCGCTACGAAAATCCTACAGAAACGAAATTTGGTAGGGTCATATATCACCCCAAGACCTACAAAAAAGTCTCTTGGAGCGAAGCTCTAAACCTCACAGGAAGTCAGCCATTTTGAATTTTTGCTGTGATTTCTGTGCAAATTTTGTCATTTCCAGGCTTCGTACTTTAACGAACTCCTCCTAGAGATTTTGTCAGATCGTCATCATATTTGGTCAATCTCATCTAAAGGCCTTTGCGATGTTAAATTGCGGAGCTTTTGACTTTTCGTTGGAAGGTGTGTCCGTGGCGGCCTGACAAAGTTCAGCGTTTTCGCCATGAAACAGGAAGTTGTTATAACTAAGGCATACAATGTCCGATCTGCCCCACACTTCACATGTTTGATAAGAGTCTTGGCCTGAACACATTTCAATGCCAGTATTCAGCTTCAGTCCTAGCGCCACCTAGAGGTAGCAGGAAATGCCTTGTTTTACGCTGTGATTCACTGTTCTCAGAGATTTAATCAAATCATTATCATATCAGGTGAGACTGATCTTAAGCCCTTTGCGATGATAAATTGCGAAGATCTTGACTTTTCGTTGAAGGGCGTGTCCGTGGCGGCCTCGCATAGAGTGATGTTTCGCCATGAGAAAGCTGTTGTAACTCAGGCATGCAATGTCCGACCTGTCACAGACATCATACGTTTGACAAGGGTCCTGGCCTCAACACATCAATGTTACAACAATCAATTACAATCATAGCGCCACCTGCTGCACAAAGGAGGTGTGGCACTTCAAAGTTCCTTTGAATATCCGCCTATATTTACCCACTGAAATTTCAATCCCCCTGGTTCATTGCTTTACTAAGGCCATAGAGTGGCGGTGCACATGCGTGCGAGGGCCCTTCCATCACTGCTTGCAGTTTTAATTATTATTCTTCTTCTTCTTCTCCGAAATGGATCGCATTTTTGAGGGCCTAAACATACCCGAAAACTCATGAAAATTTGCACACGCATCAGAAGTGGCGAAAATTTACATGTAGTATAGGCGTCAGAAGTGGGCGTGTAAAAATGGCTCGATAGCGCCACCTGCAAAATTTCAAGAGAACAGCCCCCCCACTACGAAATACTTACAGATACGAAATTTGGTAGGATCATCTATTACTCCAAGACCTACAAAAAAGTCTCTTGCAGCTAAGCTCTAAACCCCACAGGAAGTCAGCCATTTTGAATTTTCTCTGTCATTTTTTGACATTTCCAAGCGTCGTACTTTAACGAACTCCTCCTAGAGATTTAATCCGATCATCATCATATTTGGTCAGTATCATCTAAAGGCCTTTGCGATGCTAAATTGCGGAGCTTTTGACTTTTCATTGGAGGGCGTGTCCGTGGCGGCCTGGCAAAATGTAATGTTTCGCCATGAAACAGGAAGCTGATGTAATTCAGGCATACATTGTCCGATCTGCCCCTGACTTCACACGTTTGATAAGGGTCTAGGCCTGAACACATTAACATGGCATAATTCAGTAACACTCATAGCGCCACCTAGAGGCAGCAGGAAATACCATGTTTGACGCTGTGACTTACTGCTCTTAGGTATTTAACCATATCAACATCATATTTCACCAGTGTAATCTCAAGACCTTGTGTGATGATAAAAAGCAACGACCTTGACTTTTCATTAAAGGGCGTGTCCGTGGCGGCCTGGCAAAGTATCGCTAATTGAATCGCATTTTGACAGGATAAACAACCTCAAAAAGTCATAAAACGTTGCACACACGTCAGAAGTAACAAAGTTTACATGTGGCATAGGCGCCAGAAGTGGGCGTGCAGAAATGGCTCGATAGCGCCACCTGCAAAATTTCAAGAGAACAGCCCCGCCGCTACGAAAATCCTACAGAAACGAAATTTGGTAGGGTCATATATCACCCCAAGACCTACAAAAAAGTCTCTTGGAGCGAAGCTCTAAACCTCACAGGAAGTCAGCCATTTTGAATTTTTGCTGTGATTTCTGTGCAAATTTTGTCATTTCCAGGCTTCGTACTTTAACGAACTCCTCATAGAGATTTTGTCAGATCGTCATCATATTTGGTCAATCTCATCTAAAGGCCTTTGCGATGTTAAATTGCGGAGCTTTTGACTTTTCGTTGGAAGGTGTGTCCGTGGCGGCCTGACAAATTTCAGCGTTTTCGCCATGAAACAGGAAGTTGTTATAACTAAGGCATACAATGTCCAATCTGCCCCACGCTTCACATGTTTGATAAGAGTCTTGGCCTGAACACATTTCAATGCCAATATTCAGCTTCAGTCCTAGCGCCACCTAGAGGTAGCAGGAAATGCCTTGTTTTACGCTGTGATTCACTGTTCTCAGAGATTTAATCAAATCATTATCATATCAGGTGAGACTGATCTTAAGCCCTTTGCGATGATAAATTGCGAAGATCTTGACTTTTCGTTGAAGGGCGTGTCCGTGGCGGCCTCGCAAAGAGTGATGTTTCGCCATGAGAAAGCTGTTGTAACTCAGGCATGCAATGTCCGACCTGTCACAGACATCATACGTTTGACAAGGGTCCTGGCCTCAACACATCAATGTTACAACAATCAAATACAATCATAGCGCCACCTGCTGCACAAAGGAGGTGTGGCACTTCAAAGTTCCTTTGAATATCCGCCTATATTTACCCACTGAAATTTCAATCCCCCTGGTTCATTGCTTTACTAAGGCCATAGAGTGGCGGTGCACATGCGTGCGAGGGCCCTTCCATCACTGCTTGCAGTTTTAATTAGGGCCCGAGCACACCAGGGTGTGAGGACCCTATTGTTTTTGCTCCGTTTATTATTATTATTCTTCTTCTTCTTCTTCTTCTTCTTCTTCTTCTCCGAAATGGATCGCATTTTTGAGGGCCTAAACATACCCGAAAACTCATGAAAATTTGCACACGCGTCAGAAGTGGCGAAAATTTACATGTAGTATAGGCGTCAGAAGTGGGCGTGTAAAAATGGCTCGATAGCGCCACCTGCAAAATTTCAAGAGAACAGCCCCCCCACTACGAAAAACTTACAGATACGAAATTTGGTAGGATCATCTATTACTCCAAGACCTACAAAAAAGTCTCTTGGAGCTAAGCTGTAAACCCCACAGGAAGTCAGCCATTTTTAATTTTCTCTGTCATTTTTTGACATTTCCAAGCGTCGTACTTTAACGAACTCCTCCTAGAGATTTAATCCGATCATCATCATATTTGGTCAGTATCATCTAAAGGCCTTTGCGATGCTAAATTGCGGAGCTTTTGACTTTTCATTGGAGGGCGTGTCCGTGGCGGCCTGGCAAAATGTAATGTTTCGCCATGAAACAGGAAGCTGATGTAATTCAGGCATACATTGTCCGATCCGCCCCTGACTACACACGTTTGATAAGGGTCCAGGCCTGAACACATCAACATGGCATAATTCAGTAACACTCATAGCGCCACCTAGAGGCAGCAGGAAATACCATGTTTGACGCTGTGACTTACTGCTCTTAGGTATTTAACCATATCAACATCATATTTCACCAGTGTAATCTCAAGACCTTGTGTGATGATAAAAAGCAACGACCTTGACTTTTCATTAAAGGGCGTGTCCGTGGCGGCCTGGCAAAGTATCGCTAAATGAATCGCATTTTGACAGGCTAAACAAGCTCAAAAAGTCATAAAACGTTGCACACACGTCAGAAGTGGCAAAAATTTACATGTGGCATAGACGCCAGAAGTGGGCGTGCAGAAATGGCTCGATAGCGCCACCTGCAAAATTTCAAGAGAACAGCCCCGCCGCTACGAAAATCCTACAGAAACGAAATTTGGTAGGGTCATATATCACCCCAAGACCTACAAAAAAGTCTCTTGGAGCGAAGCTCTAAACCTCACAGGAAGTCAGCCATTTTGAATTTTTGCTGTGATTTCTGTGCAAATTTTGTCATTTCCAGGCTTCGTACTTTAACGAACTCCTCCTAGAGATTTTGTCAGATCGTCATCATATTTGGTCAATCTCATCTAAAGGCCTTTGCGATGTTAAATTGCGGAGCTTTTGACTTTTCGTTGGAAGGTGTGTCCGTGGCGGCCTGACAAAGTTCAGCGTTTTCGCCATGAAACAGGAAGTTGTTATAACTAAGGCATACAATGTCCGATCTGCCCCACACTTCACATGTTTGATAAGAGTCTTGGCCTGAACACATTTCAATGCCAGTATTCAGCTTCAGTCCTAGCGCCACCTAGAGGTAGCAGGAAATGCCTTGTTTTACGCTGTGATTCACTGTTCTCAGAGATTTAATCAAATCATTATCATATCAGGTGAGACTGATCTTAAGCCCTTTGCGATGATAAATTGCGAAGATCTTGACTTTTCGTTGAAGGGCGTGTCCGTGGCGGCCTCGCATAGAGTGATGTTTCGCCATGAGAAAGCTGTTGTAACTCAGGCATGCAATGTCCGACCTGTCACAGACATCATACGTTTGACAAGGGTCCTGGCCTCAACACATCAATGTTACAACAATCAATTACAATCATAGCGCCACCTGCTGCACAAAGGAGGTGTGGCACTTCAAAGTTCCTTTGAATATCCGCCTATATTTACCCACTGAAATTTCAATCCCCCTGGTTCATTGCTTTACTAAGGCCATAGAGTGGCGGTGCACATGCGTGCGAGGGCCCTTCCATCACTGCTTGCAGTTTTAATTATTATTCTTCTTCTTCTTCTCCGAAATGGATCGCATTTTTGAGGGCCTAAACATACCCGAAAACTCATGAAAATTTGCACACGCGTCAGAAGTGGCGAAAATTTACATGTAGTATAGGCGTCAGAAGTGGGCGTGTAAAAATGGCTCGATAGCGCCACCTGCAAAATTTCAAGAGAACAGCCCCCCCACTACGAAAAACTTACAGATACGAAATTTGGTAGGATCATCTATTACTCCAAGACCTACAAAAAAGTCTCTTGGAGCTAAGCTCTAAACCCCACAGGAAGTCAGCCATTTTGAATTTTCTCTGTCATTTTTTGACATTTCCAAGCGTCGTACTTTAACGAACTCCTCCTAGAGATTTAATCCGATCATCATCATATTTGGTCAGTATCATCTAAAGGCCTTTGCGATGCTAAATTGCGGAGCTTTTGACTTTTCATTGGAGGGCGTGTCCGTGGCGGCCTGGCAAAGTGTAATGTTTCGCCATGAAACAGGAAGCTGATGTAATTCAGGCATACATTGTCCGATCTGCCCCTGACTTCACACGTTTGATAAGGGTCCAGGCCTGAACACATCAACATGGCATAATTCAGTAACACTCATAGCGCCACCTAGAGGCAGCAGGAAATACCATGTTTGACGCTGTGACTTACTGCTCTTAGGTATTTAACCATATCAACATCATATTTCACCAGTGTAATCTCAAGACCTTGTGTGATGATAAAAAGCAACGACCTTGACTTTTCATTAAAGGGCGTGTCCGTGGCGGCCTGGCAAAGTATCGCTATCTGAATCGCATTTTGACAGGCTAAACAAGCTCAAAAAGTCATAAAACGTTGCACACACGTCAGAAGTGGCAAAAATTTACATGTGGCATAGTCGCCAGAAGTGGGCGTGCAGAAATGGCTCGATAGCGCCACCTGCAAAATTTCAAGAGAACAGCCCCGCCGCTACGAAAATCCTACAGATACGAAATTTGGTAGGGTCATATATCACCCCAAGACCTACAAAAAAGTCTCTTGGAGCGAAGCTCTAAACCCCACAGGAAGTCGGCCATTTTGAATTTTTGCTGTGATTTCTGTGCAAATTTTGTAATTTCCAGGCTTCGTACTTTAACGAACTCCTCCTAGAGATTTTGTCAGATCGTCATCATATTTGGTCAATCTCATCTAAAGGCCTTTGCGATGTTAAATTGCGGAGCTTTTGACTTTTCGTTGGAAGGTGTGTCCGTGGCGGCCTGACAAAGTTCAGCGTTTTCGCCATGAAACAGGAAGTTGTTATAACTAAGGCATACAATGTCCAATCTGCCCCACACTTCACATGTTTGATAAGAGTCTTGGCCTGAACACATTTTAATGCCAATATTCAGCTTCAGTCCTAGCGCCACCTAGAGGTAGCAGGAAATGCCTTGTTTTACGCTGTGATTCACTGTTCTCAGAGATTTAATCAAATCATTATCATATCAGGTGAGACTGATCTTAAGCCCTTTGCGATGATAAATTGCGAAGATCTTGACTTTTCGTTGAAGGGCGTGTCCGTGGCGGCCTCGCAGAGTGATGTTTCGCCATGAGAAAGCTGTTGTAACTCAGGCATGCAATGTCCGACCTGTCACAGACATCATACGTTTGACAAGGGTCCTGGCCTCAACACATCAATGTTACAACAATCAAATACAATCATAGCGCCACCTGCTGCACAAAGGAGGTGTGGCACTTCAAAGTTCCTTTGAATATCTGCCTATATTTACCCACTGAAATTTCAATCCCCCTGGTTCATTGCTTTACTAAGGCCATAAAGTGGCGGTGCACATGCGTGCGAGGGCCCTTCCATCACTGCTTGCAGTTTTAATTCTTCTTCTTCTTCTTCTTCTTCTTCTTCTCCGAAATGGATCGCATTTTTGAGGGCCTAAACATACCCGAAAACTCATGAAAATTTGCACACGCGTCAGAAGTGGCGAAAATTTACATGTAGTATAGGCGTCAGAAGTGGGCGTGTAAAAATGGCTCGATAGCGCCACCTGCAAAATTTCAAGAGAACAGCCCCCCCACTACGAAAAACTTACAGATACGAAATTTGGTAGGATCATCTATTACTCCAAGACCTACAAAAAAGTCTCTTGGAGCTAAGCTGTAAACCCCACAGGAAGTCAGCCATTTTGAATTTTCTCTGTCATTTTTTGACATTTCCAAGCGTCGTACTTTAACGAACTCCTCCTAGAGATTTAATCCGATCATCATCATATTTGGTCAGTATCATCTAAAGGCCTTTGCGATGCTAAATTGTGGAGCTTTTGACTTTTCATTGGAGGGCGTGTCCGTGGCGGCCTGGCAAAGTGTAATGTTTCGCCATGAAACAGGAAGCTGATGTAATTCAGGCATACATTGTCCGATCTGCCCCTGACTTCACACGTTTGATAAGGGTCCAGGCCTGAACACATCAACATGGCATAATTCAGTAACACTCATAGCGCCACCTAGAGGCAGCAGGAAATACCATGTTTGACGCTGTGACTTACTGCTCCTAGGTATTTAACCATATCAACATCATATTTCACCAGTGTAATCTCCAGACCTTGTGTGATGATAAAAAGCAACGACCTTGACTTTTCATTAAAGGGCGTGTCCGTGGCGGCCTGGCAAAGTATCGCTAATTGAATCGCATTTTGACAGGCTAAACAAGCTCAAAATGTCATAAAACGTTGCACACACGTCAGAAGTGGCAAAAATTTACATGTGGCATAGGCGCCAGAAGTGGGCGTGCAGAAATGGCTCGATAGCGCCACCTGCAAAATTTCAAGAGAACAGCCCCGCCGCTACGAAAATCCTACAGATACGAAATTTGGTAGGGTCATATATCACCCAAAGACCTACAAAAAAGTCTCTTGGAGCGAAGCTCTAAACCTCACAGGAAGTCAGCCATTTTGAATTTTTGCTGTGATTTCTGTGCAAATTTTGTCATTTCCAGGCTTCGTACTTTAACGAACTCCTCCTAGAGATTTTGTCAGATCGTCATCATATTTGGTCAATCTCATCTAAACGCCTTTGCGATGTTAAATTGCGGAGCTTTTGACTTTTCGTTGGAAGGTGTGTCCGTGGCGGCCTGACAAACTTCAGCGTTTTCGCCATGAAACCGGAAGTTGTTATAACTAAGGCATACAATGTCCAATCTGCCCCACACTTCACATGTTTGATAAGAGTCTTGGCCTGAACACATTTCAATGCTAATATTCAGCTTCAGTCCTAGCGCCACCTAGAGGTAGCAGGAAATGCCTTGTTTTACGCTGTGATTCACTGTTCTCAGAGATTTAATCAAATAATTATCATATCAGGTGAGACTGATCTTAAGCCCTTTGCGATGATAAATTGCGAAGATCTTGACTTTTCGTTGAAGGGCGTGTCCGTGGCGGCCTCGCAAAGAGTGATGTTTCGCCATGAGAAAGCTGTTGTAACTCAGGCATGCAATGTCCGACCTGTCACAGACATCATACGTTTGACAAGGGTCCTGGCCTCAACACATCAATGTTACAACAATCAATTACAATCATAGCGCCACCTGCTGCACAAAGGAGGTGTGGCACTTCAAAGTTCCTTTGAATATCCGCCTATATTTACCCACTGAAATTTCAATCCCCCTGGTTCATTGCTTTACTAAGGCCATAGAGTGGCGGTGCACATGCGTGCGAGGGCCCTTCCATCACTGCTTGCAGTTTTAATTAGGGCCCGAGCACACCAGGGTGTGAGGACCCTATTGTTTTTGCTCCGTTTATTATTATTATTATTATTATTATTATTAGGGCCCGAGCACCGAGGAGCAGGCCAGAATGGCCTGCACCGAAAGGTGCGAAGCCCTATTGTTTTTGCTCGAATTTATTATTATTTTTTTTTTTTTTTTTATTTTTTTTAACACTTTTGGACTTTTTGGGGGCCTTAACATACTCGAAAACTCTTGAAATTTGGCACAGACGTCAGAGTCGTCCGTCATCGCAGAAATCCAAAGGCTGGAACACGGGCGTGGCACAGGGGCTCTGTAGCGCCCCCTGTAATGCAAAAAAAAACATTGATGCACAGATCGGGCAAAAATGTACGCACATGTACGGGACTTTGTACGCTTATAGATCTCATCGACCCGAACAACTTTCGCCCTCTAACATTTAAGCTCCGCCCAACAGGAAGTCGGCTATTTTGTATTGTTTCAACAATGCATGCGGTGAACTTTTAAATACTCCTCCTAGGGGATACATGCAAATGACACCAAACGTGGTGATCATGATGCCGAGACATTGTACTTGCTAAATTGCGAAGGGATTTTTGATATCTCAAACGATTCTGCCATGGCGAGGCGACAAATTCATGGCGAAATCAGAGAAACAGGAAGTGTCTAATATCTAAGGCAAAAAATATCTTATTGTAATGCCATACGGGTAGTTTGTTCGTCTGAAGATTCCGATCGCATCGATGTGCCTATTGTGACTCCCGGGTATAGCGCCACCACCAGGCGCCAGGAAGTATGTCAGTCATGAACTTTTAAATACTTCTCCTAGGGAATTCATACGATTGACACCAAACGTGGTGAACATGATGCTGAGACATTGGACTTGCTAAATTGCGAAGGGATTTTTGATATCTCAAACGGTGTTGCCATGGCGAGGCGACAAATTTATGGCGAATTCAATGAAACAGGAAGTGTCTAATATCTAAAGCAAAAAATGTCTTATTGGGATGAAACGCAGTGTGTATGTTCGGCCAAGGATTCCGATCCCATCGATGTGCCTATTTTGAGTCTCGGGTATAGCGCCACCAACAGGCACCAGGAAGTGTGGCAGTCACAAAAGGTGGATTTCTTGACAGTTGCATGTGGTGAACTTTTAAATACTCCTCCTAGGATTTTCATGCGATTGACACCAAAAGTGGTCAACATGATGCTGAGACATTGTAGATGATAAATTGCGAAGGGATTTTTGATATCTCTAACGCTGTTCCCATGGCAACACGTCAAACTTTACTTTCATTTTCAGGCATATTTAAGCTCTTGGCGTGCACTTTGGGTGCCTTAACATGCTCGAAAACACCGGGAATTTGGCACAGATGTAAAAGTCACGTGCCACTAGGCTCATGCAAAGGCTGGAATATGGGCGTGGCAAGGGAGCTCTGTAGCGCCTCCTGTAATGCAAAAACAAACATTGGGGCACAGATCGAGCAAACATGTACGCACATGTACGAGAGTTGGTATGCATATAGATCTCATCGACCCAAACAACTTTTGCACTCAAACATTTTAGCTCCGCCCAACAGGAAGTCGGCTATTTTGGATTGTTTCAAAAATGCATGCGGTGAACTTTTAAATACTCCTCATAGAGGATTCATGCGAATGACACCTAACGTGGTGAACATGATGCCGAGACCTTGTAGATGATAAATTGCGAAGGGATTTTTGATATCTCGAACGGTTCTGCCATGGTGAGGCGACAAATTTATGGCGAATTCAGAGAAACAGGAAGTGTCTAATATCTAAGGCAAAAAATGTCTTATTGTGATGACACGCGGGGTGTTTGTTCATCTGAAGATTCCGATCGCAGCGATGTGCCTATTGTGACTCCCGGGAATAGCGCCACCACCAGGCGCCAAGAAGTGTGTAGGTCACAAAGGTGAATTTTTTTGTCAGTTCCATGCGATGTTCTTTTAAATACTCCTTCTAGGATTTTCATGCGATTGAGACGAGAAGTGGTCAACATGATGCCGAGACATTGTAGATGATAAATTGCGAAGGGATTTTTGATATCTCAAACGCCGTTCCAATGGCAATGCTGCAAACTTCACTTTTATTTCAGGCATATTTAAGGCTCTTGACTCGTTTAGATCAACATTAATGTTGACACACACATCAGAGTTTTCGGCTGTTAAGTGTGCACAAAAAGGTCAGACATAGGCGTGTCTCTTAAGTGGCTCACTAGCGCCCCCTTTTGTCTAAAGTCTGGGGTTTCTTTTAGCTACAGTCCCCAAATGGCTCAGTAACAACATTAAATAGCCCACTGATATTTACCCACTTGATGCCCTTGCCCACCGTGCATCGTTTTCTCGGACGCACCGTGTAGCGGTAAAAAAAACGTGCGAGGGCCCGCCATTGCTGCTTGCAGCTATATTTAGGGCCCGAGCACACCAGTGTGTGAGGACCCTATTGTTTTTGCTCCGTTTATTAGGGCCCGAGCACACCAGGGTGTGAGGACCCTATTGTTTTTGCTCCGTTTATTATTATTATTCTTCTTCTTCTTCTTCTTCTTCTCCGAAATGGATCGCATTTTTGAGGGCCTAAACATACCCGAAAACTCATGAAAATTTGCACACGCGTCAGAAGTGGCGAAAATTTACATGTAGTATAGGCGTCAGAAGTGGGCGTGTAAAAATGGCTCGATAGCGCCACCTGCAAAATTTCAAGAGAACAGCCCCCCCACTACGAAAAACTTACAGATACGAAATTTGGTAGGATCATCTATTACTCCAAGACCTACAAAAAAGTCTCTTGGAGCTAAGCTCTAAACCCCACAGGAAGTCAGCCATTTTGAATTTTCTCTGTCATTTTTTGACATTTCCAAGCGTCGTACTTTAACGAACTCCTCCTAGAGATTTAATCCGATCATCATCATATTTGGTCAGTATCATCTAAAGGCCTTTGCGATGCTAAATTGCGGAGCTTTTGACTTTTCATTGGAGGGCGTGTCCGTGGCGGCCTGGCAAAATGTAATGTTTCGCCATGAAACAGGAAGCTGATGTAATTCAGGCATACATTGTCCGATCTGCCCCTGACTTCACACGTTTGATAAGGGTCCAGGCCTGAACACATCAACATGGCATAATTCAGTAACACTCATAGCGCCACCTAGAGGCAGCAGGAAATACCATGTTTGACGCTGTGACTTACTGCTCTTAGGTATTTAACCATATCAACATCATATTTCACCAGTGTAATCTCAAGACCTTGTGTGATGATAAAAAGCAACGACCTTGACTTTTTATTAAAGGGCGTGTCCGTGGCGGCCTGGCAAAGTATCGCTAAATGAATCGCATTTTGACAGGCTAAACAAGCTCAAAAAGTCATAAAACGTTGCACACACGTCAGAAGTGGCAAAAATTTACATGTGGCATAGGCGCCAGAAGTGGGCGTGCAGAAATGGCTCGATAGCGCCACCTGCAAAATTTCAAGAGAACAGCCCCGCCGCTACGAAAATCCTACAGATACGAAATTTGGTATGGTCATATATCACCCCAAGACCTACAAAAAAGTCTCTTGGAGCGAAGCTCTAAACCTCACAGGAAGTCAGCCATTTTGAATTTTTGCTGTGATTTCTGTGCAAATTTTGTCATTTCCAGGCTTCGTACTTTAACGAACTCCTCCTAGAGATTTTGTCAGATCGTCATCATATTTGGTCAATCTCATCTAAAGGCCTTTGCGATGTTAAATTGCGGAGCTTTTGACTTTTCGTTGAAAGGTGTGTCCGTGGCGGCCTGACAAAGTTCAGCGTTTTCGCCATGAAACCGGAAGTTGTTATAACTAAGGCATACAATGTCCAATCTGCCCCACACTTCACATGTTTGATAAGAGTCTTGGCCTGAACACATTTTAATGCCAATATTCAGCTTCAGTCCTAGCGCCACCTAGAGGTAGCAGGAAATGCCTTGTTTTACGCTGTGATTCACTGTTCTCAGAGATTTAATCAAATCATTATCATATCAGGTGAGACTGATCTTAAGCCCTTTGCGATGATAAATTGCGAAGATCTTGACTTTTCGTTGAAGGGCGTGTCCGTGGCGGCCTCGCAAAGAGTGATGTTTCGCCATTAGAAACCTGTTGTAACTCAGGCATGCAATGTCCGACCTGTCACAGACATCATACGTTTGACAAGGGTCCTGGCCTCAACACATCAATGTTACAACAATCAATTACAATCATAGCGCCACCTGCTGCACAAAGGAGGTGTGGCACTTCAAAGTTCCTTTGAATATCCGCCTATATTTACCCACTGAAATTTCAATCCCCCTGGTTCATTGCTTTATTAAGGCCATAGACTGGCGGTGCACATGCGTGCGAGGGCCCTTCCATCACTGCTTGCAGTTTTAATTATTATTCTTCTTCTTCTTCTCCGAAATGGATCGCATTTTTGAGGGCCTAAACATACCCGAAAACTCATGAAAATTTGCACACGCGTCAGAAGTGGCGAAAATTTACATGTAGTATAGGCGTCAGGAGTGGGCGTGTAAAAATGGCTCGATAGCGCCACCTGCAAAATTTCAATAGAACAGCCCCCCCACTACGAAAAACTTACAGATACGAAATTTGGTAGGATCATCTATTACTCCAAGACCTACAAAAAAGTCTCTTGGAGCTAAGCTCTAAACCCCACAGGAAGTCAGCCATTTTGAATTTTCTCTGTCATTTTTTGACATTTCCAAGCGTCGTACTTTAACGAACTCCTCCTAGAGATTTAATCCGATCATCATCATATTTGGTCAATATCATCTAAAGGCCTTTGCGATGCTAAATTGCGGAGCTTTTGACTTTTCATTGGAGGGCGTGTCCGTGGCGGCCTGGCAAAGTGTAATGTTTCGCCATGAAACAGGAAGTTGATGTAATTCAGGCATACATTGTCCGATCTGCCCCTGACTTCACACGTTTGATAAGGGTCCAGGCCTGAACACATGAACATGGCATAATTCAGTAACACTCATAGCGCCACCTAGAGGCAGCAGGAAATACCATGTTTGACGCTGTGACTTACTGCTCTTAGGTATTTAACCATATCAACATCATATTTCACCAGTGTAATCTCAAGACCTTGTGTGATGATAAAAAGCAACGACCTTGACTTTTCATTAAAGGGCGTGTCCGTGGCGGCCTGGCAAAGTATCGCTAATTGAATCACATTTTGACAGGCTAAACAACCTCAAAAAGTCATAAAACGTTGCACACACGTCAGAAGTGGCAAAGTTTACATGTGGCATAGGCGCCAGAAGTGGGCGTGCAGAAATGGCTCGATAGCGCCACCTGCAAAATTTCAAGAGAACAGCCCCGCCGCTACGAAAATCCTACAGAAACGAAATTTGGTAGGGTCATATATCACCCCAAGACCTACAAAAAAGTCTCTTGGAGTGAAGCTCTAAACCTCACAGGAAGTCAGCCATTTTGAATTTTTGCTGTGATTTCTGTGCAAATTTTGTCATTTCCAGGCTTCGTACTTTAACGAACTCCTCATAGAGATTTTGTCAGATCGTCATCATATTTGGTCAATCTCATCTAAAGGCCTTTGTGATGTTAAATTGCGGAGCTTTTGACTTTTCGTTGGAAGGTGTGTCCGTGGCGGCCTGAGAAATTTCAGCGTTTTCGCCATGAAACAGGAAGATGTTTTACTAAGGCATACAATGTCCAATCTGCCCCACACTTCACATGTTTGATAAGAGTCTTGGCTTGAACACATTTCAATGCCAATATTCAGCTTCAGTCCTAGCGCCACCTAGAGGTAGCAGGAAATGCCTTGTTTTACGCTGTGATTCACTGTTCTCAGCGATTTAATCAAATCATTATCATATCAGGTGAGACTGATCTTAAGCCCTTTGCGATGATAAATTGCGAAGATCTTGACTTTTCGTTGAAGGGCGTGTCCGTGGCGGCCTCGCAAAGAGTGATGTTTCTCCATGAGAAAGCTGTTGTAATTCAGGCATGCAATGTCCGACCTGTCACAGACATCATAAGGGTCCTGGCCTCAACACATCAATGTTACAACAATCAAATACAATCATAGCGCCACCTGCTGCACAAAGGAGGTGTGGCACTTCAAAGTTCCTTTGAATATCCGCCTATATTTACCCACTGAAATTTCAATCCCCCTGGTTCATTGCTTTACTAAGGCCATAGAGTGGCGGTGCACATGCGTGCGAGGGCCCTTCCATCACTGCTTGCAGTTTTAATTATTATTATTCTTCTTCTTCTTCTCCGAAATGGATCGCATTTTTGAGGGCCTAAACATACCCGAAAACTCATGAAAATTTGCACACGCGTCAGAAGTGGCGAAAATTTACATGTAGTATAGGCGTCAGAAGTGGGCGTGTAAAAATGGCTCGATAGCGCCACCTGCAAAATTTCAAGAGAACAGCCCCCCCACTACGAAAAACTTACAGATACGAAATTTGGTAGGATCATCTATTACTCCAAGACCTACAAAAAAGTCTCTTGGAGCGAAGCTCTAAACCCCACAGGAAGTCAGCCATTTTGAATTTTCTCTGTCATTTTTTGACATTTCCAAGCGTCGTACTTTAACGAACTCCTCCTAGAGATTTAATCCGATCATCATCATATTTGGTCAGTATCATCTAAAGGCCTTTGCGATGCTAAATTGCGGAGCTTTTGACTTTTCATTGGAGGGCGTGTCCGTGGCGGCCTGGCAAAGTGTAATGTTTCGCCATGAAACAGGAAGCTGATGTAATTCAGGCATACATTGTCCAATCTGCCCCTGACTTCACACGTTTGATAAGGGTCCAGGCCTGAACACATCAACATGGCATAATTCAGTAACAGTCATAGCGCCACCTAGAGGCAGCAGGAAATACCATGTTTGACGCTGTGACTTACTGCTCCTAGGTATTTAACCATATCAACATCATATTTCACCAGTGTAATCTCAAGACCTTGTGTGATGATAAAAAGCAACGACCTTGACTTTTCATTAAAGGGCGTGTCCGTGGCGGCCTGGCAAAGTATCGCTAATTGAATCGCATTTTGACAGGCTAAACAACCTCAAAAAGTCATAAAACGTTGCACACACGTCAGAAGTGGCAAAGTTTACATGTGGCATAGGCGCCAGAAGTGGGCGTGCAGAAATGGCTCGATAGCGCCACCTGCAAAATTTCAAGAGAACAGCCCCGCTGCTACGAAAATCCTACAGAAACGAAATTTGGTAGGGTCATATATCACCCCAAGACCTACAAAAAAGTCTCTTGGAGCGAAGCTCTAAACCTCACAGGAAGTCAGCCATTTTGAATTTTTGCTGTGATTTCTGTGCAAATTTTGTCATTTCCAGGCTTCGTACTTTAACGAACTCCTCCTAGAGATTTTGTCAGATCGTCATCATATTTAATCAATCTCATCTAAAGGCCTTTGCGATGTTAAATTGCGGAGCTTTTGACTTTTCGTTGGAAGGTGTGTCCGTGGCGGCCTGACAAATTTCAGCGTTTTCGCCATGAAACAGGAAGTTGTTATAACTAAGGCATACAATGTCCAATCTGCCCCACACTTCACATGTTTGATAAGAGTCTTGGCCTGAACACATTTCAATGCCAATATTCAGCTTCAGTCCTAGCGCCACCTAGAGGTAGCAGGAAATGCATTGTTTTACGCTGTGATTCACTGTTCTCAGAGATTTAATCAAATCATTATCATATCAGGTGAGACTGATCTTAAGCCCTTTGAGATGATAAATTGCGAAGATCTTGACTCTTCGTTGAAGGGCGTGTCCGTGGCGGCCTCGCAAAGAGTGATGTTTCGCCATGAGAAAGCTGTTGTAACTCAGGCATGCAATGTCCGACCTGTCACAGACATCATACGTTTGACAACGGTCCTGGCCTCAACACATCAATGTTACAACAATCAAATACAATCATAGCGCCACCTGCTGCACAAAGGAGGTGTGGCACTTCAAAGTTCCTTTGAATATCCGCCTATATTTACCCACTGAAATTTCAATCCCCCTGGTTCATTGCTTTACTAAGGCCATAGAGTGGCGGTGCACATGCGTGCGAGGGCCCTTCCATCACTGCTTGCAGTTTTAATTAGGGCCCGAGCACACCAGGGTGTGAGGACCCTATTGTTTTTGCTCCGTTTATTATTATTATTCTTCTTCTTCTTCTTCTTCTTCTCCGAAATGGATCGCATTTTTGAGGGCCTAAACATACCCGAAAACTCATGAAAATTTGCACACGCGTCAGAAGTGGCGAAAATTTACATGTAGTAGAGGCGTCAGAAGTGGGCGTGTAGAAATGGCTCAATAGCGCCACCTGCAAAATTTCAAGAGAACAGCCCCCCTACTACGAAAAACGTACAGACACGAAATTTGGTAGGGTCATCTATTACTCCAAGACCTACAAAAAAGTCTCTCGGAGCTAAGCTCTAAACCCCACAGGAAGTCAGCCATTTTGAATTTTCTCTGTCATTTTTTGACATTTCCAAGCGTCGTACTTTAACGAACTCCTCCTAAAGATTTAATCTGATCATCATCATATTTGGTCAGTATCATCTAAAGGCCTTTGCGATGCTAAATTGCGGAGCTTTTGACTTTTCATTGGAGGGCGTGTCCGTGGCGGCCTGGCAAAGTGTAATGTTTCGCCATGAAACAGGAAGCTGATGTAATTCAGGCATACATTGTCCGATCCGCCCCTGACTTCACACGTTTGATAAGGGTCCAGGCCTGAACACATCAACATGGCATAATTCAGTAACACTCATAGCGCCACCTAGAGGCAGCAGGAAATACCATGTTTGATGCTGTGACTTACTGCTCTTAGGTATTTAACCATATCAACATCATATTTCAGCAGTGTAATCTCAAGACCTTGTGTGATGATAAAAAGCAACGACCTTGACTTTTCATTAAAGGGCGTGTCCGTGGCGGCCTGGCAAAGTATCGCTAAATGAATCGCATTTTGACAGGCTAAACAAGCTCAAAAAGTCATAAAACGTTGCACACACGTCAGAAGTGGCAAAAATTTACATGTGGCATAGGCGCCAGAAGTGGGCGTGCAGAAATGGCTCGATAGCGCCACCTGCAAAATTTCAAGAGAACAGCCCCGCCGCTACGAAAATCCTACAGATACGAAATTTGGTAGGGTCATATGTCACCCCAAGACCTACAAAAAAGTCTCTTGGAGCGAAGCTCTAAACCTCACAGGAAGTCAGCCATTTTGAATTTTTGCTGTGATTTCTGTGCAAATTTTGTCATTTCCAGGCTTCGTACTTTAACGAACTCCTCCTAGAGATTTTGTTAGATCGTCATCATATTTGGTCAATCTCATCTAAAGGCCTTTGCGATGTTAAATTGCGGAGCTTTTGACTTTTCGTTGGAAGGTGTGTCCGTGGCGGCCTGACAAAGTTCAGCGTTTTCGCCATGAAACAGGAAGTTGTTATAACTAAGGCATACAATGTCCAATCTGCCCCACACTTGACATGTTTGATAAAAGTCTTGGCGTGAACACATTTTAATGCCAATATTCAGCTTCAGTCCTAGCGCCACCTAGAGGTAGCAGGAAATGCCTTGTTTTACGCTGTGATTCACTGTTCTCAGAGATTTAATCAAATCATTATCATATCAGGTGAGACTGATCTTAAGCCCTTTGCGATGATAAATTGCGAAGATCTTGACTTTTCGTTGAAGGGCGTGTCCGTGGCGGCCTCGCAAAGAGTGATGTTTCGCCATGAGAAAGCTGTTGTAACTCAGGCATGCAATGTCCGACCTGTCACAGACATCATACGTTTGACAAGGGTCCTGGCCTCAACACATCAATGTTACAACAATCAATTACAATCATAGCGCCACCTGCTGCACAAAGGAGGTGTGGCACTTCAAAGTTCCTTTGAATATTCGCATATATTTACCCACTGAAATTTCAATCCCCCTGGTTCATTGCTTTACTAAGGCCATAGAGTGGCGGTGCACATGCGTGCGAGGGCCCTTCCATCACTGCTTGCAGTTTTAATTATTATTTATTCTTCTTCTTCTCCAAAGTGAATCGCATTTTTGAGGGGCGAAACATGCTCGAAAACTCATGAAATTTTGCACACATGTCAGAAGTGGCGAAAATTTACATGTGGTATAGGCGCCAGAAGTGGGCGTGTAAAAATGGCTCGATAGCGCCACCTGCAAAATTTCAAGAGAACAGCCCCCCCGCTACGAAAAACGTACAGATACGAAATTTGGTAGGATCATCTATCACCCCAAGACCTACAAAAAAGTCTCTTGGAGCGAAGCTCTAAACCCAACAGGAAGTCCGCCATTTTGATTTTTTGCCTGGATTTTTGTGCAAATTTGGTCATTTCCAGGCTTCATACTTTAACGAACTCCTACTACAGATTTAATCCGATCATCGTCATATTTGGTCAATCTCTTGTAAAGGCCTTTGCGATGTTAAATTGCGGAGATCTTGACTTTTCGTTGGAGGGTGTGTCTGTGGCGGCCTGACAAATTTCTGCATTTTCGCCATGAAACAGGAAGTGGCTCTAACTCAGGCATACAATGTCCAATCTGCCCCACGCTTCACATGTTTGATAAGAGTCTTGGCCTGAACACATTTCAATGCCAATATTCAACTTCACTCATAGCGCCACCTAGAGGTAGGAGGAAATACCATGTTTTACGCTGTGATTTACTGCTCTTAGAGATTTAATCAAATCATCATCATATTCGGTCTGACTGATGTTAAGCCCTTTGCGATGATAAATTGCGAAGATCTTGACTTTTTGTTGAAGGGCGTGTCCGTGGCGGCCTGGCAAAGTGTGATGTTTCACCATGAAACAGGAAGCTGTTGTAATTCAGACATACATAGTCCGATCTGCCCCCAACTTCACACGTTTCATAAGGGTCCCGGCCTGAACACATCAACATGGCATAATTCAGTATCAGTCATAGCGCCACCTAGAGGCAGCAGGAAATACCACCTTTTATGCTGTGACTTACTGCTCTTGGAGATTTGATTAAATCAACATTATATTTCATCAGTCTAATCTCAAGACCTTGTGTGATGATAAATAGCAACGACCTTGACTTTTCGTTAAAGGGCGTGTCCGTCGCGGCCTCGCAAAATATCGCTAAATGAATCCCATTTTTGACAGCCTAAACGAGCTCAAAAAGTCATGAAACCTTGCACACGTGTCAAAAGTGGCGAATATTTTCATGTGATATAGGCTTCAGAACTTGGGGTGTTAAAATGGCTCTATAGCGCCACCTACAAAAATTCAATAGAGCAGCCCCCCCCCGCTACGTTAATCGCACAGATACGAAATGCGGTAGGATCATGTATCACCCCAAGACCTCCAAAAAAGTCTCTTGGAGCAAAGCTCTAAACCCCACAGGAAGTCAGCCATTTTGAATTTTCTCTGTAATTTGAGTGCAAATTTTGCCATTTCTGGCCTTCGTATTTTAACAAACTCCTCCTATAAATTTAATCAGATAATCATCATATTTGGTGAGTGTCATCTAAAGGGCTTTGCAATGCTAAATTGCGGAGATCTTGACATTTCAATGGAGGGTGTGTATGTGGCGGCTTGCCAAATTTCTGTTTCTCAATGAAACAGGAAGTTGTTCTAACTCAGGTTTAAAATGTCCAATCTGACCCACGCTTCACAAGTTTGATAATTGTCCTGTCCTGAACACATCAACATGGCAATATTCAGTAAAAGTTATAGCGCCACCTGCTGGAAGCAGGAAATGACATGTTTTACACTGTGATTTACTGCTCATTGAAATGTATTCAGATCATCATCATATTTGGTCAGTCTGAACTTAGGGACTTCACAATGATAAATTGTGAAGATCTTGACATTTCGTTAAAGGGGCGTGTCCGTTGTGGCCTATCAAAGTTTGATTTTTCGCCATGAGAAAGCTGTTGTAACTCAGACATGCAATGTCCGACCTGTCACAGACATCATACATTTGACAAGGGTCCTGGCCTCAACACATCAATGTTACAACAATCAATTACAATCATAGCGCCACCTGCTGCATAAAGAAGTAGTGGCACTTCAAAGTTCCTTTGAATATCCACCTATATTTATCCACAGAAATTTCAATCCCCCTGGTTTATTGCTTTACTAAGGCCATAGAGTGGCGGTGCACATGAGTGCGAGGGCCCTTCCATCACTGCTTGCAGTTTTAATTAGGGCCCGAGCACACCAGTGTGTGAGGACCCTATTGTTTTTGCTCCGTTTATTAGGGCCCGAGCACACCAGTGTGTGAGGACCCTATTGTTTTTGCTCCGTTTATTATTAGGGCCCGAGCACACCAGGGTGTGAGGACCCTATTGTTTTTGCTCCGTTTATTATTATTATTCTTCTTCTTCTTCTTCTTCTTCTCCGAAATGGATCGCATTTTTGAGGGCCTAAACATACCCGAAAACTCATGAAAATTTGCACACGCGTCAGAAGTGGCGAAAATTTACATGTAGTATAGGCGTCAGAAGTGGGCGTGTAAAAATGGCTCGATAGCGCCACCTGCAAAATTTCAAGAGAACAGCCCCCCCACTACGAAAAACTTACAGATACGAAATTTGGTAGGATCATCTATTACTCCAAGACCTACAAAAAAGTCTCTTGGAGCTAAGCTGTAAACCCCACAGGAAGTCAGCCATTTTGAATTTTCTCTGTCATTTTTTGACATTTCCAAGCGTCGTACTTTAACGAACTCCTCCTAGAGATTTAATCCGATCATCATCATATTTGGTCAGTATCATCTAAAGGCCTTTGCGATGCTAAATTGCGGAGCTTTTGACTTTTCATTGGAGGGCGTGTCCGTGGCGGCCTGGCAAAGTGTAATGTTTCGCCATGAAACAGGAAGCTGATGTAATTCAGGCATACATTGTCCGATCTGCCCCTGACTTCACACGTTTGATAAGGGTCCAGGCCTGAACACATCAACATGGCATAATTCAGTAACACTCATAGCGCCACCTAGAGGCAGCAGGAAATACCATGTTTGACGCTGTGACTTACTGCTCTTAGGTATTTAACCATATCAACATCATATTTCACCAGTGTAATCTCAAGACCTTGTGTGATGATAAAAAGCAACGACCTTGACTTTTCATTAAAGGGCGTGTCCGTGGCGGCCTGGCAAAGTATCGCTAAATGAATCGCATTTTGACAGGCTAAACAAGCTCAAAAAGTCATAAAACGTTGCACACACGTCAGAAGTGGCAAAAATGTACATGTGGCATAGGCGCCAGAAGTGGGCGTGCAGAAATGGCTCGATAGCGCCACCTGCAAAATTTCAAGAGAACAGCCCCGCCGCTACGAAAATCCTACAGAAACGAAATTTGGTAGGGTCATATATCACCCCAAGACCTACAAAAAAGTCTCTTGGAGCGAAGCTCTAAACCTCACAGGAAGTCAGCCATTTTTAATTTTTGCTGTGATTTCTGTGCAAATTTTGTCATTTCCAGGCTTCGTACTTTAACGAACTCCTCCTAGAGATTTTGTCAGATCGTCATCATATTTGGTCAATCTCATCTAAAGGCCTTTGCGATGTTAAATTGCGGAGCTTTTGACTTTTCGTTGGAAGGTGTGTCCGTGGCGGCCTGACAAAGTTCAGCGTTTTCGCCATGAAACAGGAAGTTGTTATAACTAAGGCATACAATGTCCAATCTACCCCACACTTCACATGGTTGATAAGAGTCTTGGCCTGAACACATTTCAATGCCAATATTCAGCTTCAGTCCTAGCGCCACCTAGAGGTAGCAGGAAATGCCTTGTTTTACGCTGTGATTCACTGTTCTCAGAGATTTAATCAAATCATTATCATATCAGGTGAGACTGATCTTAAGCCCTTTGCGATGATAAATTGCGAAGATCTTGACTTTTCGTTGAAGGGCGTGTCCGTGGCGGCCTCGCAAAGAGTGATGTTTCTCCATGAGAAAGCTGTTGTAACTCAGGCATGCAATGTCCGACCTGTCACAGACATCATACGTTTGACAAGGGTCCTGGCCTCAACACATCAATGTTACAACAATCAAATACAATCATAGCGCCACCTGCTGCACAAAGGAGGTGTGGCACTTCAAAGTTCCTTTGAATATCCGCCTATATTTACCCACTGAAATTTCAATCCCCCTGGTTCATTGCTTTACTAAGGCCATAGAGTGGCGGTGCACATGCGTGCGAGGGCCCTTCCATCACTGCTTGCAGTTTTAATTATTATTCTTCTTCTTCTTCTCCGAAATGGATCGCATTTTTGAGGGCCTAAACATACCCGAAAACTCATGAAAATTTGCACACGCGTCAGAAGTGGCGAAAATTTACATGTAGTATAGGCGTCAGAAGTGGGCGTGTAAAAATGGCTCGATAGCGCCACCTGCAAAATTTCAAGAGAACAGCCCCCCCACTACGAAAAACTTACAGATACGAAATTTGGTAGGATCATCTATTACTCCAAGACCTACAAAAAAGTCTCTTGGAGCGAAGCTCTAAACCCCACAGGAAGTCAGCCATTTTGAATTTTCTCTGTCATTTTTTGACATTTCCAAGCGTCGTACTTTAACGAACTCCTCCTAGAGATTTAATCCGATCATCATCATATTTGGTCAGTATCATCTAAAGGCCTTTGCGATGCTAAATTGCGGAGCTTTTGACTTTTCATTGGAGGGCGTGTCCGTGGCGGCCTGGCAAAGTGTAATGTTTCGCCATGAAACAGGAAGCTGATGTAATTCAGGCATACATTGTCCAATCTGCCCCTGACTTCACACGTTTGATAAGGGTCCAGGCCTGAACACATCAACATGGCATAATTCAGTAACAGTCATAGCGCCACCTAGAGGCAGCAGGAAATACCATGTTTGACGCTGTGACTTACTGCTCCTAGGTATTTAACCATATCAACATCATATTTCACCAGTGTAATCTCAAGACCTTGTGTGATGATAAAAAGCAACGACCTTGACTTTTCATTAAAGGGCGTGTCCGTGGCGGCCTGGCAAAGTATCGCTAATTGAATCGCATTTTGACAGGCTAAACAACCTCAAAAAGTCATAAAACGTTGCACACACGTCAGAAGTGGCAAAGTTTACATGTGGCATAGGCGCCAGAAGTGGGCGTGCAGAAATGGCTCGATAGCGCCACCTGCAAAATTTCAAGAGAACAGCCCCGCCGCTACGAAAATCCTACAGAAACGAAATTTGGTAGGGTCATATATCACCCCAAGACCTACAAAAAAGTCTCTTGGAGCGAAGCTCTAAACCTCACAGGAAGTCAGCCATTTTGAATTTTTGCTGTGATTTCTGTGCAAATTTTGTCATTTCCAGGCTTCGTACTTTAACGAACTCCTCCTAGAGATTTTGTCAGATCGTCATCATATTTAATCAATCTCATCTAAAGGCCTTTGCGATGTTAAATTGCGGAGCTTTTGACTTTTCGTTGGAAGGTGTGTCCGTGGCGGCCTGACAAATTTCAGCGTTTTCGCCATGAAACAGGAAGTTGTTATAACTAAGGCATACAATGTCCAATCTGCCCCACACTTCACATGTTTGATAAGAGTCTTGGCCTGAACACATTTCAATGCCAATATTCAGCTTCAGTCCTAGCGCCACCTAGAGGTAGCAGGAAATGCATTGTTTTACGCTGTGATTCACTGTTCTCAGAGATTTAATCAAATCATTATCATATCAGGTGAGACTGATCTTAAGCCCTTTGAGATGATAAATTGCGAAGATCTTGACTTTTCGTTGAAGGGCGTGTCCGTGGCGGCCTCGCAAAGAGTGATGTTTCGCCATGAGAAAGCTGTTGTAACTCAGGCATGCAATGTCCGACCTGTCACAGACATCATACGTTTGACAACGGTCCTGGCCTCAACACATCAATGTTACAACAATCAAATACAATCATAGCGCCACCTGCTGCACAAAGGAGGTGTGGCACTTCAAAGTTCCTTTGAATATCCGCCTATATTTACCCACTGAAATTTCAATCCCCCTGGTTCATTGCTTTACTAAGGCCATAGAGTGGCGGTGCACATGCGTGCGAGGGCCCTTCCATCACTGCTTGCAGTTTTAATTAGGGCCCGAGCACACCAGTGTGTGAGGACCCTATTGTTTTTGCTCCGTTTATTATTAGGGCCCGAGCACACCAGGGTGTGAGGACCCTATTGTTTTTGCTCCGTTTATTATTATTATTCTTCTTCTTCTTCTCCGAAATGGATCGCATTTTTGAGGGCCTAAACATACCCGAAAACTCATGAAAATTTGCACACGCGTCAGAAGTGGCGAAAATTTACATGTAGTATAGGCGTCAGAAGTGGGCGTGTAAAAATGGCTCGATAGCGCCACCTGCAAAATTTCAAGAGAACAGCCCCCCCACTACGAAAAACTTACAGATACGAAATTTGGTAGGATCATCTATTTCTCCAAGACCTACAAAAAAGTCTCTTGGAGCTAAGCTCTAAACCCCACAGGAAGTCAGCCATTTTGAATTTTCTCTGTCATTTTTTGACATTTCCAAGCGTCGTACTTTAACGAACTCCTCCTAGAGATTTAATCCGATCATCATCATATTTGGTCAGTATCATCTAAAGGCCTTTGCGATGCTAAATTGCGGAGCTTTTGACTTTTCATTGGAGGGCGTGTCCGTGGCGGCCTGGCAAAGTGTAATGTTTCGCCATGAAACAGGAAGCTGATGTAATTCAGGCATACATTGTCCGATCTGCCCCTGACTTCACACGTTTGATAAGGGTCCAGGCCTGAACACATCAACATGGCATAATTCAGTAACAAACATAGCGCCACCTAGAGGCAGCAGGAAATACCATGTTTGAAGCTGTGACTTACTGCTCTTAGGTATTTAACCATATCAACATCATATTTCACCAGTGTAATCTCAAGACCTTGTGTGATGATAAAAAGCAACGACCTTGACTTTTCATTAAAGGGCGTGTCCGTGGCGGCCTGGCAAAGTATCGCTAAATGAATCGCATTTTGACAGGCTAAACAAGCTCAAAAAGTCATAAAACGTTGCACACACGTCAGAAGTGGCAAAAATTTACATGTGGCATAGGCGCCAGAAGTGGGCGTGCAGAAATGGCTCGATAGCGCCACCTGCAAATTTTCAAGAGAACAGCCCCGCCGCTACGAAAATCCTACAGAAACGAAATTTGGTAGGGTCATTTATCACCCCAAGACCTACAAAAAAGTCTCTTGGAGCGAAGCTCTAAACCTCACAGGAAGTCAGCCATTTTGAATTTTTGCTGTGATTTCTGTGCAAATTTTGTCATTTCCAGGCTTCGTACTTTAACGAACTCCTCCTAGAGATTTTGTCAGATCGTCATCATATTTGGTCAATCTCATCTAAAGGCCTTTGCGATGTTAAATTGCGGAGCTTTTGACTTTTCGTTGGAAGGTGTGTCCGTGGCGGCCTGACAAATTTCAGCGTTTTTGCCATGAAACAGGAAGTTGTTATAACTAAGGCATACAATGTCCAATCTGCCCCACACTTCACATGTTTGATAAGAGTCTTGGACTGAACACATTTCAATGCCAATATTCAGCTTCAGTCCTAGCGCCACCTAGAGGTAGCAGGAAATGCCTTGTTTTACGCTGTGATTCACTGTTCTCAGAGATTTAATCAAATCATTATCATATCAGGTGAGACTGATCTTAAGCCCTTTGCGATGATAAATTGCGAAGATCTTGACTTTTCGTTGAAGGGCGTGTCCGTGGCGGCCTCGCAAAGAGTGATGTTTCGCCATGAGAAAGCTGTTGTAACTCAGGCATGCAATGTCCGACCTGTCACAGACATCATACGTTTGACAAGGGTCCTGGCCTCAACACATCAATGTTACAACAATCAAATACAATCATAGCGCCACCTGCTGCACAAAGGAGGTGTGGCACTTCAAAGTTCCTTTGAATATCCGCCTATATTTACCCACTGAAATTTCAATCCCCCTGGTTCATTGCTTTACTAAGGCCATAGAGTGGCGGTGCACATGCGTGCGAGGGCCCTTCCATCACTGCTTGCAGTTTTAATTAGGGCCCGAGCACACCAGGGTGTGAGGACCCTATTGTTTTTGCTCCGTTTATTATTATTATTCTTCTTCTTCTTCTTCTTCTTCTTCTTCTTCTCCGAAATGGATCGCATTTTTGAGGGCCTAAACATACCCGAAAACTCATGAAAATTTGCACACGCGTCAGAAGTGGCGAAAATTTACATGTAGTATAGGCGTCAGAAGTGGGCGTGTAAAAATGGCTCGATAGCGCCACCTGCAAAATTTCAAGAGAACAGCCCCCCCACTACGAAAAACGTACAGACACGAAATTTGGTAGGGTCATCTATTACTCCAAGACCTACAAAAAAGTCTCTCGGAGCTAAGCTCTAAACCCCACAGGAAGTCAGCCATTTTGAATTTTCTCTGTCATTTTTTGACATTTCCAAGCGTCGTACTTTAACGAACTCCTCCTAGAGATTTAATCCGATCATCATCATATTTGGTCAGTATCATCTAAAGGCCTTTGCGATGCTAAATTGCGGAGCTTTTGACTTTTCATTGGAGGGCGTGTCCGTGGCGGCCTGGCAAAGTGTAATGTTTCGCCATGAAACAGGAAGCTGATGTAATTCAGGCATACATTGTCCGATCCGCCCCTGACTTCACACGTTTGATAAGGGTCCAGGCCTGAACACATCAACATGGCATAATTCAGTAACACTCATAGCGCCACCTAGAGGCAGCAGGAAATACCATGTTTGACGCTGTGACTTACTGCTCTTAGGTATTTAACCATATCAACATCATATTTCACCAGTGTAATCTCAAGACCTTGTGTGATGATAAAAAGCAACGACCTTGACTTTTCATTAAAGGGCGTGTCCGTGGCGGCCTGGCAAAGTATCGCTAAATGAATCGCATTTTGACAGGCTAAACAAGCTCAAAAAGTCATAAAACGTTGCACACACGTCAGAAGTGGCAAAAATTTACATGTGGCATAGGCGCCAGAAGTGGGCGTGCAGAAATGGCTCGATAGCGCCACCTGCAAAATTTCAAGAGAACAGCCCCGCCGCTACGAAAATCCTACAGAAACGAAATTTGGTAGGGTCATATATCACCCCAAGACCTACAAAAAAGTCTCTTGGAGCGAAGCTCTAAACCTCACAGGAAGTCAGCCATTTTTAATTTTTGCTGTGATTTCTGTGCAAATTTTGTCATTTCCAGGCTTCGTACTTTAACGAACTCCTCCTAGAGATTTTGTCAGATCGTCATCATATTTGGTCAATCTCATCTAAAGGCCTTTGCGATGTTAAATTGCGGAGCTTTTGACTTTTCGTTGGAAGGTGTGTCCGTGGCGGCCTGACAAAGTTCAGCGTTTTCGCCATGAAACCGGAAGTTGTAATAACTAAGGCATACAATGTCCAATCTACCCCACACTTCACATGTTTGATAAGAGTCTTGGCCTGAACACATTTCAATGCCAATATTCAGCTTCAGTCCTAGCGCCACCTAGAGGTAGCAGTAAATGCCTTGTTTTACGCTGTGATTCACTGTTCTCAGAGATTTAATCAAATCATTATCATATCAGGTGAGACTGATCTTAAGCCCTTTGCGATGATAAATTGCGAAGATCTTGACTTTTCGTTGAAGGGTGTGTCCGTGGCGGCCTCGCAAAGAGTGATGTTTCTCCATGAGAAAGCTGTTGTAACTCAGGCATGCATTGTCCGACCTGTCACAGACATCATACGTTTGACAAGGGTCCTGGCCTCAACAAATCAATGTTACAACAATCAAATACAATCATAGCGCCACCTGCTGCACAAAGGAGGTGTGGCACTTCAAAGTTCCTTTGAATATCTGCCTATATTTACCCACTGCAATTTTAAACCCCCTGGTTCATTGCTTTACTAAGGCCATAGAGTGGCGGTGCACATGCGTGCGAGGGCCCTTCCATCACTGCTTGCAGTTTTAATTATTATTCTTCTTCTTCTTCTCCGAAATGGATCGCATTTTTGAGGGCCTAAACATACCCGAAAACTCATGAAAATTTGCACACGCGTCAGAAGTGGCGAAAATTTACATGTAGTATAGGCGTCAGAAGTGGGCGTGTAAAAATGGCTCGATAGCGCCACCTGCAAAATTTCAAGAGAACAGCCCCCCCACTACGAAAAACTTACAGATACGAAATTTGGTAGGATCATCTATTACTCCAAGACCTACAAAAAAGTCTCTTGGAGCGAAGCTCTAAACCCCACAGGAAGTCAGCCATTTTGAATTTTCTCTGTCATTTTTTGACATTTCCAAGCGTCGTACTTTAACGAACTCCTCCTAGAGATTTAATCCGATCATCATCATATTTGGTCAGTATCATCTAAAGGCCTTTGCGATGCTAAATTGCGGAGCTTTTGACTTTTCATTGGAGGGCGTGTCCGTGGCGGCCTGGCAAAGTGTAATGTTTCGCCATGAAACAGGAAGCTGATGTAATTCAGGCATACATTGTCCAATCTGCCCCTGACTTCACACGTTTGATAAGGGTCCAGGCCTGAACACATCAACATGGCATAATTCAGTAACAGTCATAGCGCCACCTAGAGGCAGCAGGAAATACCATGTTTGACGCTGTGACTTACTGCTCCTAGGTATTTAACCATATCAACATCATATTTCACCAGTGTAATCTCAAGACCTTGTGTGATGATAAAAAGCAACGACCTTGACTTTTCATTAAAGGGCGTGTCCGTGGCGGCCTGGCAAAGTATCGCTAATTGAATCGCATTTTGACAGGCTAAACAACCTCAAAAAGTCATAAAACGTTGCACACACGTCAGAAGTGGCAAAGTTTACATGTGGCATAGGCGCCAGAAGTGGGCGTGCAGAAATGGCTCGATAGCGCCACCTGCAAAATTTCAAGAGAACAGCCCCGCTGCTACGAAAATCCTACAGAAACGAAATTTGGTAGGGTCATATATCACCCCAAGACCTACAAAAAAGTCTCTTGGAGCGAAGCTCTAAACCTCACAGGAAGTCAGCCATTTTGAATTTTTGCTGTGATTTCTGTGCAAATTTTGTCATTTCCAGGCTTCGTACTTTAACGAACTCCTCCTAGAGATTTTGTCAGATCGTCATCATATTTAATCAATCTCATCTAAAGGCCTTTGCGATGTTAAATTGCGGAGCTTTTGACTTTTCGTTGGAAGGTGTGTCCGTGGCGGCCTGACAAATTTCAGCGTTTTCGCCATGAAACAGGAAGTTGTTATAACTAAGGCATACAATGTCCAATCTGCCCCACACTTCACATGTTTGATAAGAGTCTTGGCCTGAACACATTTCAATGCCAATATTCAGCTTCAGTCCTAGCGCCACCTAGAGGTAGCAGGAAATGCATTGTTTTACGCTGTGATTCACTGTTCTCAGAGATTTAATCAAATCATTATCATATCAGGTGAGACTGATCTTAAGCCCTTTGAGATGATAAATTGCGAAGATCTTGACTCTTCGTTGAAGGGCGTGTCCGTGGCGGCCTCGCAAAGAGTGATGTTTCGCCATGAGAAAGCTGTTGTAACTCAGGCATGCAATGTCCGACCTGTCACAGACATCATACGTTTGACAAGGGTCCTGGCCTCAACACATCAATGTTACAACAATCAAATACAATCATAGCGCCACCTGCTGCACAAAGGAGGTGTGGCACTTCAAAGTTCCTTTGAATATCCGCCTATATTTACCCACTGAAATTTCAATCCCCCTGGTTCATTGCTTTACTAAGGCCATAGAGTGGCGGTGCACATGCGTGCGAGGGCCCTTCCATCACTGCTTGCAGTTTTAATTAGGGCCCGAGCACACCAGGGTGTGAGGACCCTATTGTTTTTGCTCCGTTTATTATTATTATTCTTCTTCTTCTTCTTCTTCTTCTTCTTCTTCTCCGAAATGGATCGCATTTTTGAGGGCCTAAACATACCCGAAAACTCATGAAAATTTGCACACGCGTCAGAAGTGGCGAAAATTTACATGTAGTATAGGCGTCAGAAGTGGGCGTGTAAAAATGGCTCGATAGCGCCACCTGCAAAATTTCAAGAGAAGAGCCCCCCCACTACGAAAAACTTACAGATACGAAATTTGGTAGGATCATCTATTACTCCAAGACCTACAAAAAAGTCTCTTGGAGCTAAGCTCTAAACCCCACAGGAAGTCAGCCATTTTGAATTTTCTCTGTCATTTTTTGACATTTCCAAGCGTCGTACTTTAACGAACTCCTCCTAGAGATTTAATCCGATCATCATCATATTTGGTCAGTATCATCTAAAGGCCTTTGCGATGCTAAATTGCGGAGCTTTTGACTTTTCATTGGAGGGCGTGTCCGTGGCGGCCTGGCAAAGTGTAATGTTTCGCCATGAAACAGGAAGCTGATGTAATTCAGGCATACATTGTCCGATCTGCCCCTGACTTCACACGTTTGATAAGGGTCCAGGCCTGAACACATCAACATGGCATAATTCAGTAACACTCATAGCGCCACCTAGAGGCAGCAGGAAATACCATGTTTGACGCTGTGACTTACTGCTCTTAGGTATTTAACCATATCAACATCATATTTCACCAGTGTAATCTCAAGACCTTGTGTGATGATAAAAAGCAACGACCTTGACTTTTCATTAAAGGGCGTGTCCGTGGCGGCCTGGCAAAGTATCGCTAAATGAATCGCATTTTGACAGGCTAAACAAGCTCAAAAAGTCATAAAACGTTGCACACACGTCAGAAGTGGCAAAAATTTACATGTGGCATAGGCGCCAGAAGTGGGCGTGCAGAAATGGCTCGATAGCGCCACCTGCAAAATTTCAAGAGAACAGCCCCGCCGCTATGAAAATCCTACAGAAACGAAATTTGGTAGGGTCATATATCACCCCAAGACCTACAAAAAAGTCTCTTGGAGCGAAGCTCTAAACCTCACAGGAAGTCAGCCATTTTTAATTTTTGCTGTGATTTCTGTGCAAATTTTGTCATTTCCAGGCTTCGTACTTTAACGAACTCCTCCTAGAGATTTTGTCAGATCGTCATCATATTTGGTCAATCTCATCTAAAGGCCTTTGCGATGTTAAATTGCGGAGCTTTTGACTTTTCGTTGGAAGGTGTGTCCGTGGCGGCCTGACAAAGTTCAGCGTTTTCGCCATGAAACAGGAAGTTGTATAACTAAGGCATACAATGTCCAATCTGCCCCACACTTCACATGTTTGATAAGAGTCTTGGCCTGAACACATTTTAATGCCAATATTCAGCTTCAGTCCTAGCGCCACCTAGAGGTAGCAGTAAATGCCTTGTTTTACGCTGTGATTCACTGTTCTCAGAGATTTAATCAAATCATTATCATATCAGGTGAGACTGATCTTAAGCCCTTTGCGATGATAAATTGCGAAGATCTTGACTTTTCGTTGAAGGGTGTGTCCGTGGCGGCCTCGCAAAGAGTGATGTTTCTCCATGAGAAAGCTGTTGTAACTCAGGCATGCAATGTCCGACCTGTCACAGACATCATACGTTTGACAAGGGTCCTGGCCTCAACACATCAATGTTACAACAATCAAATACAATCATAGCGCCACCTGCTGCACAAAGGAGGTGTGGCACTTCAAAGTTCCTTTGAATATCCGCCTATATTTACCCACTGAAATTTCAATCCCCCTGGTTCATTGCTTTACTAAGGCCATAGAGTGGTGGTGCACATGCGTGCGAGGGCCCTTCCATCACTGCTTGCAGTTTTAATTATTATTCTTCTTCTTCTTCTCCGAAATGGATCGCATTTTTGAGGGCCTAAACATACCCGAAAACTCATGAAAATTTGCACACGCGTCAGAAGTGGCGAAAATTTACATGTAGTATAGGCGTCAGAAGTGGGCGTGTAAAAATGGCTCGATAGCGCCACCTGCAAAATTTCAAGAGAACAGCCCCCCCACTACGAAAAACTTACAGATACGAAATTTGGTAGGATCATCTATTACTCCAAGACCTACAAAAAAGTCTCTTGGAGCGAAGCTCTAAACCCCACAGGAAGTCAGCCATTTTGAATTTTCTCTGTCATTTTTTGACATTTCCAAGCGTCGTACTTTAACGAACTCCTCCTAGAGATTTAATCCGATCATCATCATATTTGGTCAGTATCATCTAAAGGCCTTTGCGATGCTAAATTGCGGAGCTTTTGACTTTTCATTGGAGGGCGTGTCCGTGGCGGCCTGGCAAAGTGTAATGTTTCGCCATGAAACAGGAAGCTGATGTAATTCAGGCATACATTGTCCAATCTGCCCCTGACTTCACACGTTTGATAAGGGTCCAGGCCTGAACACATCAACATGGCATAATTCAGTAACAGTCATAGCGCCACCTAGAGGCAGCAGGAAATACCATGTTTGACGCTGTGACTTACTGCTCCTAGGTATTTAACCATATCAACATCATATTTCACCAGTGTAATCTCAAGACCTTGTGTGATGATAAAAAGCAACGACCTTGACTTTTCATTAAAGGGCGTGTCCGTGGCGGCCTGGCAAAGTATCGCTAATTGAATCGCATTTTGACAGGCTAAACAACCTCAAAAAGTCATAAAACGTTGCACACACGTCAGAAGTGGCAAAGTTTACATGTGGCATAGGCGCCAGAAGTGGGCGTGCAGAAATGGCTCGATAGCGCCACCTGCAAAATTTCAAGAGAACAGCCCCGCTGCTACGAAAATCCTACAGAAACGAAATTTGGTAGGGTCATATATCACCCCAAGACCTACAAAAAAGTCTCTTGGAGCGAAGCTCTAAACCTCACAGGAAGTCAGCCATTTTGAATTTTTGCTGTGATTTCTGTGCAAATTTTGTCATTTCCAGGCTTCGTACTTTAACGAACTCCTCCTAGAGATTTTGTCAGATCGTCATCATATTTAATCAATCTCATCTAAAGGCCTTTGCGATGTTAAATTGCGGAGCTTTTGACTTTTCGTTGGAAGGTGTGTCCGTGGCGGCCTGACAAATTTCAGCGTTTTCGCCATGAAACAGGAAGTTGTTATAACTAAGGCATACAATGTCCAATCTGCCCCACACTTCACATGTTTGATAAGAGTCTTGGCCTGAACACATTTCAATGCCAATATTCAGCTTCAGTCCTAGCGCCACCTAGAGGTAGCAGGAAATGCATTGTTTTACGCTGTGATTCACTGTTCTCAGAGATTTAATCAAATCATTATCATATCAGGTGAGACTGATCTTAAGCCCTTTGAGATGATAAATTGCGAAGATCTTGACTCTTCGTTGAAGGGCGTGTCCGTGGCGGCCTCGCAAAGAGTGATGTTTCGCCATGAGAAAGCTGTTGTAACTCAGGCATGCAATGTCCGACCTGTCACAGACATCATACGTTTGACAACGGTCCTGGCCTCAACACATCAATGTTACAACAATCAAATACAATCATAGCGCCACCTGCTGCACAAAGGAGGTGTGGCACTTCAAAGTTCCTTTGAATATCCGCCTATATTTACCCACTGAAATTTCAATCCCCCTGGTTCATTGCTTTACTAAGGCCATAGAGTGGCGGTGCACATGCGTGCGAGGGCCCTTCCATCACTGCTTGCAGTTTTAATTATTAGGGCCCGAGCACACCAGGGTGTGAGGACCCTATTGTTTTTGCTCCGTTTATTATTATTCTTCTTCTTCTTCTTCTTCTTCTTCTTCTTCTTCTTCTCCGAAATGGATCGCATTTTTGAGGGCCTAAACATACCCGAAAACTCATGAAAATTTGCACACGCGTCAGAAGTGGCGAAAATTTACATGTAGTATAGGCTTCAGAAGTGGGCGTGTAAAAATGGCTCGATAGCGCCACCTGCAAAATTTCAAGAGAACAGCCCCCCCACTACGAAAAACTTACAGATACGAAATTTGGTAGGATCATCTATTACTCCAAGACCTACAAAAAAGTCTCTTGGAGCTAAGCTGTAAACCCCACAGGAAGTCAGCCATTTTGAATTTTCTCTGTCATTTTTTGACATTTCCAAGCGTCGTACTTTAACGAACTCCTCCTAGAGATTTAATCCGATCATCATCATATTTGGTCAGTATCATCTAAAGGCCTTTGCGATGCTAAATTGCGGAGCTTTTGACTTTTCATTGGAGGGCGTGTCCGTGGCGGCCTGGCAAAGTGTAATGTTTCGCCATGAAACAGGAAGCTGATGTAATTCAGGCATACATTGTCCGATCTGCCCCTGACTTCACACGTTTGATAAGGGTCCAGGCCTGAACACATCAACATGGCATAATTCAGTAACACTCATAGCGCCACCTAGAGGCAGCAGGAAATACCATGTTTGACGCTGTGACTTACTGCTCTTAGGTATTTAACCATATCAACATCATATTTCACCAGTGTAATCTCAAGACCTTGTGTGATGATAAAAAGCAACGACCTTGACTTTTCATTAAAGGGCGTGTCCGTGGCGGCCTGGCAAAGTATCGCTAAATGAATCGCATTTTGACAGGCTAAACAAGCTCAAAAAGTCATAAAACGTTGCACACACGTCAGAAGTGGCAAAAATTTACATGTGGCATAGGCGCCAGAAGTGGGCGTGCAGAAATGGCTCGATAGCGCCACCTGCAAAATTTCAAGAGAACAGCCCCGCCGCTACGAAAATCCTACAGATACGAAATTTGGTAGGGTCATATGTCACCCCAAGACCTACAAAAAAGTCTCTTGGAGCGAAGCTCTAAACCTCACAGGAAGTCAGCCATTTTGAATTTTTGCTGTGATTTCTGTGCAAATTTTGTCATTTCCAGGCTTTGTACTTTAACGAACTCCTCATAGAGATTTTGTCAGATCGTCATCATATTTGGTCAATCTCATCTAAAGGCCTTTGCGATGTTAAATTGCGGAGCTTTTGACTTTTCGTTGGAAGGTGTGTCCGTGGCGGCCTGACAAAGTTCAGCGTTTTTGCCATGAAACAGGAAGTTGTTATAACTAAGGCATACAATGTCCAATCTGCCCCACACTTCACATGTTTGATAAGAGTCTTGGCCTGAACACATTTCAATGCCAATATTCAGCTTCAGTCCTAGCGCCACCTAGAGGTAGCAGGAAATGCCTTGTTTTACGCTGTGATTCACTGTTCTCAGAGATTTAATCAAATCATTATTATATCAGGTGAGACTGATCTTAAGCTCTTTGCGATCATAAATTGCGAAGATCTTGATTTTTCGTTGAGGACCCTATTGTTTTTGCTCCGTTTATTATTATTCTTCTTCTTCTTCTTCTTCTTCTTCTTCTTCTTCTTCTCCGAAATGGATCGCATTTTTGAGGGCCTAAACATACCCGAAAACTCATGAAAATTTGCACACGCGTCAGAAGTGGCGAAAATTTACATGTAGTATAGGCTTCAGAAGTGGGCGTGTAAAAATGGCTCGATAGCGCCACCTGCAAAATTTCAAGAGAACAGCCCCCCCACTACGAAAAACTTACAGATACGAAATTTGGTAGGATCATCTATTACTCCAAGACCTACAAAAAAGTCTCTTGGAGCTAAGCTGTAAACCCCACAGGAAGTCAGCCATTTTGAATTTTCTCTGTCATTTTTTGACATTTCCAAGCGTCGTACTTTAACGAACTCCTCCTAGAGATTTAATCCGATCATCATCATATTTGGTCAGTATCATCTAAAGGCCTTTGCGATGCTAAATTGCGGAGCTTTTGACTTTTCATTGGAGGGCGTGTCCGTGGCGGCCTGGCAAAGTGTAATGTTTCGCCATGAAACAGGAAGCTGATGTAATTCAGGCATACATTGTCCGATCTGCCCCTGACTTCACACGTTTGATAAGGGTCCAGGCCTGAACACATCAACATGGCATAATTCAGTAACACTCATAGCGCCACCTAGAGGCAGCAGGAAATACCATGTTTGACGCTGTGACTTACTGCTCTTAGGTATTTAACCATATCAACATCATATTTCACCAGTGTAATCTCAAGACCTTGTGTGATGATAAAAAGCAACGACCTTGACTTTTCATTAAAGGGCGTGTCCGTGGCGGCCTGGCAAAGTATCGCTAAATGAATCGCATTTTGACAGGCTAAACAAGCTCAAAAAGTCATAAAACGTTGCACACACGTCAGAAGTGGCAAAAATTTACATGTGGCATAGGCGCCAGAAGTGGGCGTGCAGAAATGGCTCGATAGCGCCACCTGCAAAATTTCAAGAGAACAGCCCCGCCGCTACGAAAATCCTACAGATACGAAATTTGGTAGGGTCATATGTCACCCCAAGACCTACAAAAAAGTCTCTTGGAGCGAAGCTCTAAACCTCACAGGAAGTCAGCCATTTTGAATTTTTGCTGTGATTTCTGTGCAAATTTTGTCATTTCCAGGCTTTGTACTTTAACGAACTCCTCATAGAGATTTTGTCAGATCGTCATCATATTTGGTCAATCTCATCTAAAGGCCTTTGCGATGTTAAATTGCGGAGCTTTTGACTTTTCGTTGGAAGGTGTGTCCGTGGCGGCCTGACAAAGTTCAGCGTTTTTGCCATGAAACAGGAAGTTGTTATAACTAAGGCATACAATGTCCAATCTGCCCCACACTTCACATGTTTGATAAGAGTCTTGGCCTGAACACATTTCAATGCCAATATTCAGCTTCAGTCCTAGCGCCACCTAGAGGTAGCAGGAAATGCCTTGTTTTACGCTGTGATTCACTGTTCTCAGAGATTTAATCAAATCATTATTATATCAGGTGAGACTGATCTTAAGCTCTTTGCGATCATAAATTGCGAAGATCTTGATTTTTCGTTGATGGGGCGTGTCCGTGGCGGCCTCGCAAAGAGTGATGTTTCGCAATGAGAAAGCTGTTGTAACTCAGGCATGCAACGTCCGACCTGTCACAGACATCATACGTTTGACAAGGGTCCTGGCCTCAACACATCAATGTTACAACAATCAATTACAATCATAGCACCACCTGCTGCACAAAGGAGGTGTGGCACTTCAAAGCTCCTTTGAATATCCGCCTATATTTACCCACTGAAATTTCAATCCCCCTGGTTCATTGCTTTACTAAGGCCATAGAGTGGCGGTGCACATGCGTGCGAGGGCCCTTCCATCACTGCTTGCAGTTTTAATTAGGGCCCGAGCACACCAGGGTGTGAGGACCCTATTGTTTTTGCTCCGTTTATTATTATTATTCTTCTTCTTCTTCTTCTTCTTCTCCGAAATGGATCGCATTTTTGAGGGCCTAAACATACCCGAAAACTCATGAAAATTTGCACACGCGTCAGAAGTGGCGAAAATTTACATGTAGTATAGGCATCAGAAGTGGGCGTGTAAAAATGGCTCGATAGCGCCACCTGCAAAATTTCAAGAGAACAGCCCCCCCACTACGAAAAACTTACAGATACGAAATTTGGTAGGATCATCTATTACTCCAAGACCTACAAAAAAGTCTCTTGGAGCTAAGCTCTAAACCCCACAGGAAGTCAGCCATTTTGAATTTTCTCTGTCATTTTTTGACATTTCCAAGCGTCGTACTTTAACGAACTCCTCCTAGAGATTTAATCCGATCATCATCATATTTGGTCAGTATCATCTAAAGGCCTTTGCGATGCTAAATTGCGAAGCTTTTGACTTTTCATTGGAGGGCGTGTCCGTGGCGGCCTGGCAAAGTGTAATGTTTCGCCATGAAACAGGAAGCTGATGTAATTCAGGCATACATTGTCCGATCTGCCCCAGACTTCACACGTTTGATAAGGGTCCAGGCCTGAACACATCAACATGGCATAATTCAGTAACACTCATAGCGCCACCTAGACGCAGCAGGAAATACCATGTTTGACGCTGTGACTTACTGCTCCTAGGTATTTAACCATATCAACATCATATTTCACCAGTGTAATCTCCAGACCTTGTGTGATGATAAAAAGCAACGACCTTGACTTTTCATTAAAGGGCGTGTCCGTGGCGGCCTGGCAAAGTATCGCTAATTGAATCGCATTTTGACAGGCTAAACAAGCTCAAAAAGTCATAAAACGTTGCACACACGTCAGAAGTGGCAAAAATTTACATGTGGCATAGGCGCCAGAAGTGGGCGTGCAGAAATGGCTCGATAGCGCCACCTGCAAAATTTCAAGAGAACAGCCCCGCCGCTACGAAAATCCTACAGATACGAAATTTGGTAGGGTCATATATCACCCAAAGACCTACAAAAAAGTCTCTTGGAGCGAAGCTCTAAACCTCACAGGAAGTCAGCCATTTTGAATTTTTGCTGTGATTTCTGTGCAAATTTTGTCATTTCCAGGCTTCGTACTTTAACGAACTCCTCCTAGAGATTTTGTCAGATCGTCATCATATTTGGTCAATCTCATCTAAACGCCTTTGCGATGTTAAATTGCGGAGCTTTTGACTTTTCGTTGGAAGGTGTGTCCGTGGCGGCCTGACAAAGTTCAGCGTTTTCGCCATGAAACCGGAAGTTGTTATAACTAAGGCATACAATGTCCAATCTGCCCCACACTTCACATGTTTGATAAGAGTCTTGGCCTGAACACATTTCAATGCTAATATTCAGCTTCAGTCCTAGCGCCACCTAGAGGTAGCAGGAAATGCCTTGTTTTACGCTGTGATTCACTGTTCTCAGAGATTTAATCAAATCATTATCATATCAGGTGAGACTGATCTTAAGCCCTTTGCGATGATAAATTGCGAAGATCTTGACTTTTCGTTGAAGGGCGTGTCCGTGGCGGCCTCGCAAAGAGTGATGTTTCGCCATGAGAAAGCTGTTGTAACTCAGGCATGCAATGTCCGACCTGTCACAGACATGATACGTTTGACAAGGGTCCTGGCCTCAACACATCAATGTTACAACAATCAATTACAATCATAGCGCCACCTGCTGCACAAAGGAGGTGTGGCACTTCAAAGTTCCTTTGAATATCCGCCTATATTTACCCACTGAAATTTCAATCCCCCTGGTTCATTGCTTTACTAAGGCCATAGAGTGGCGGTGCACATGCGTGCGAGGGCCCTTCCATCACTGCTTGCAGTTTTAATTATTATTCTTCTTCTTCTTCTCCGAAATGGATCGCATTTTTGAGGGCCTAAACATACCCGAAAACTCATGAAAATTTGCACACGCGTCAGAAGTGGCGAAAATTTACATGTAGTATAGGCGTCAGAAGTGGGCGTGTAAAAATGGCTCGATAGCGCCACCTGCAAAATTTCAAGAGAACAGCCCCCCCACTACGAAAAACTTACAGATACGAAATTTGGTAGGATCATCTATTACTCCAAGACCTACAAAAAAGTCTCTTGGAGCTAAGCTGTAAACCCCACAGGAAGTCAGCCATTTTGAATTTTCTCTGTCATTTTTTTACATTTCCAAGCGTCGTACTTTAACGAACTCCTCCTAGAGATTTAATCCGATCATCACCATATTTGGTCAGTATCATCTAAAGGCCTTTGCGATGCTAAATTGCGGAGCTTTTGACTTTTCATTGGAGGGCGTGTCCGTGGCGGCCTGGCAAAGTGTAATGTTTCGCCATGAAACAGGAAGCTGATGTAATTCAGGCATACATTGTCCGATCTGCCCCTGACTTCACACGTTTGATAAGGGTCCAGGCCTGAACACATCAACATGGCATAATTCAGTAACACTCATAGCGCCACCTAGAGGCAGCAGGAAATACCATGTTTGACGCTGTGACTTACTGCTCTTAGGTATTTAACCATATCAACATCATATTTCACCAGTGTAATCTCAAGACCTTGTGTGATGATAAAAAGCAACAACCTTGACTTTTCATTAAAGGGCGTGTCCGTGGCGGCCTGGCAAAGTATCGCTAAATGAATCGCATTTTGACAGGCTAAACAAGCTCAAAAAGTCATAAAACGTTGCACACACGTCAGAAGTGGCAAAAATTTACATGTGGCATAGGCGCCAGAAGTGGGCGTGCAGAAATGGCTCGATAGCGCCACCTGCAAAATTTCAAGAAAACAGCCCGGCCGCTACGAAAATCCTACAGAAACGAAATTTGGTAGGGTCATATATCACCCCAAGACCTACAAAAAAGTCTCTTGGAGCGAAGCTCTAAACCTCACAGGAAGTCAGCCATTTTTAATTTTTGCTGTGATTTCTGTGCAAATTTTGTCATTTCCAGGCTTCGTACTTTAACGAACTCCTCCTAGAGATTTTGTCAGATCGTCATCATATTTGGTCAATCTCATCTAAAGGCCTTTGCGATGTTAAATTGCGGAGCTTTTGACTTTTCGTTGGAAGGTGTGTCCGTGGCGGCCTGACAAAGTTCAGCGTTTTCGCCATGAAACCGGAAGTTGTTATAACTAAGGCATACAATGTCCAATCTACCCCACACTTCACATGTTTGATAAGAGTCTTGGCCTGAACACATTTCAATGCCAATATTCAGCTTTAGTCCTAGCGCCACCTAGAGGTAGCAGGAAATGCCTTGTTTTAAGCTGTGATTCACTGTTCTCAGAGATTTAATCAAATCATTATCATATCAGGTGAGACTGATCTTAAGCCCTTTGCGATGATAAATTGCGAAGATCTTGACTTTTCGTTGAAGGGCGTGTCCGTGGCGGCCTCGCAAAGAGTGATGTTTCTCCATGAGAAAGCTGTTGTAACTCAGGCATGCAATGTCCGACCTGTCACAGACATCATACGTTTGACAAGGGTCCTGGCCTCAACACATCAATGTTACAACAATCAAATACAATCATAGCGCCACCTGCTGCACAAAGGACGTGTGGCACTTCAAAGTTCCTTTGAATATCCGCCTATATTTACCCACTGAAATTTCAATCCCCCTGGTTCATTGCTTTACTAAGGCCATAGAGTGGCGGTGCACATGCGTGCGAGGGCCCTTCCATCACTGCTTGCAGTTTTAATTATTATTCTTCTTCTTCTTCTCCGAAATGGATCGCATTTTTGAGGGCCTAAACATACCCGAAAACTCATGAAAATTTGCACACGCGTCAGAAGTGGCGAAAATTTACATGTAGTATAGGCGTCAGAAGTGGGCGTGTAAAAATGGCTCGATAGCGCCACCTGCAAAATTTCAAGAGAACAGCCCCCCCACTACGAAAAACTTACAGATACGAAATTTGGTAGGATCATCTATTACTCCAAGACCTACAAAAAAGTCTCTTGGAGCGAAGCTCTAAACCCCACAGGAAGTCAGCCATTTTGAATTTTCTCTGTCATTTTTTGACATTTCCAAGCGTCGTACTTTAACGAACTCCTCCTAGAGATTTAATCCGATCATCATCATATTTGGTCAGTATCATCTAAAGGCCTTTGCGATGCTAAATTGCGGAGCTTTTGACTTTTCATTGGAGGGCGTGTCCGTGGCGGCCTGGCAAAGTGTAATGTTTCGCCATGAAACAGGAAGCTGATGTAATTCAGGCATACATTGTCCAATCTGCCCCTGACTTCACACGTTTGATAAGGGTCCAGGCCTGAACACATCAACATGGCATAATTCAGTAACAGTCATAGCGCCACCTAGAGGCAGCAGGAAATACCATGTTTGACGCTGTGACTTACTGCTCCTAGGTATTTAACCATATCAACATCATATTTCACCAGTGTAATCTCAAGACCTTGTGTGATGATAAAAAGCAACGACCTTGACTTTTCATTAAAGGGCGTGTCCGTGGCGGCCTGGCAAAGTATCGCTAATTGAATCGCATTTTGACAGGCTAAACAACCTCAAAAAGTCATAAAACGTTGCACACACGTCAGAAGTGGCAAAGTTTACATGTGGCATAGGCGCCAGAAGTGGGCGTGCAGAAATGGCTCGATAGCGCCACCTGCAAAATTTCAAGAGAACAGCCCCGCTGCTACGAAAATCCTACAGAAACGAAATTTGGTAGGGTCATATATCACCCCAAGACCTACAAAAAAGTCTCTTGGAGCGAAGCTCTAAACCTCACAGGAAGTCAGCCATTTTGAATTTTTGCTGTGATTTCTGTGCAAATTTTGTCATTTCCAGGCTTCGTACTTTAACGAACTCCTCCTAGAGATTTTGTCAGATCGTCATCATATTTAATCAATCTCATCTAAAGGCCTTTGCGATGTTAAATTGCGGAGCTTTTGACTTTTCGTTGGAAGGTGTGTCCGTGGCGGCCTGACAAATTTCAGCGTTTTCGCCATGAAACAGGAAGTTGTTATAACTAAGGCATACAATGTCCAATCTGCCCCACACTTCACATGTTTGATAAGAGTCTTGGCCTGAACACATTTCAATGCCAATATTCAGCTTCAGTCCTAGCGCCACCTAGAGGTAGCAGGAAATGCATTGTTTTACGCTGTGATTCACTGTTCTCAGAGATTTAATCAAATCATTATCATATCAGGTGAGACTGATCTTAAGCCCTTTGAGATGATAAATTGCGAAGATCTTGACTCTTCGTTGAAGGGCGTGTCCGTGGCGGCCTCGCAAAGAGTGATGTTTCGCCATGAGAAAGCTGTTGTAACTCAGGCATGCAATGTCCGACCTGTCACAGACATCATACGTTTGACAACGGTCCTGGCCTCAACACATCAATGTTACAACAATCAAATACAATCATAGCGCCACCTGCTGCACAAAGGAGGTGTGGCACTTCAAAGTTCCTTTGAATATCCGCCTATATTTACCCACTGAAATTTCAATCCCCCTGGTTCATTGCTTTACTAAGGCCATAGAGTGGCGGTGCACATGCGTGCGAGGGCCCTTCCATCACTGCTTGCAGTTTTAATTAGGGCCCGAGCACACCAGGGTGTGAGGACCCTATTGTTTTTGCTCCGTTTATTATTATTATTCTTCTTCTTCTTCTTCTTCTTCTCCGAAATGGATCGCATTTTTGAGGGCCTAAACATACCCGAAAACTCATGAAAATTTGCACACACGTCAGAAGTGGCGAAAATTTACATGTAGTATAGGCGTCAGAAGTGGGCGTGTAAAAATGGCTCGATAGCGCCACCTGCAAAATTTCAAGAGAACAGCCCCCCCACTACGAAAAACTTACAGATACGAAATTTGGTAGGATCATCTATTACTCCAAGACCTACAAAAAAGTCTCTTGGAGCTAAGCTCTAAACCCCACAGGAAGTCAGCCATTTTGAATTTTCTCTGTCATTTGTTGACATTTCCAAGCGTCGTACTTTAACGAACTCCTCCTAGAGATTTAATCCGATCATCATCATATTTGGTCAGTATCATCTAAAGGCCTTTGCGATGCTAAATTGCGGAGCTTTTGACTTTTCATTGGAGGGCGTGTCTGTGGCGGCCTGGCAAAGTGTAATGTTTCGCCATGAAACAGGAAGCTGTTGTAATTCAGACATACATTGTCCGATCTGCCCCTGACTTCACACGTTTGATAAGGGTCCAGGCCTGAACACATCAACATGGCATAATTCAGTAACACTCATAGCGCCACCTAGAGGCAGCAGGAAATACCATGTTTGACGCTGTGACTTACTGCTCTTAGGTATTTAACCATATCAACATCATATTTCACCAGTGTAATCTCAAGACCTTGTGTGATGATAAAAAGCAACGACCTTGACTTTTCATTAAAGGGCGTGTCCGTGGCGGCCTGGCAAAGTATCGCTAATTGAATCGCATTTTGACAGGCTAAACAAGCTCAAAAAGTCATAAAACGTTGCACACACGTCAGAAGTGGCAAAAATTTACATGTGGCATAGGCGCCAGAAGTGGGCGTGCAAAAATGGCTCGATAGCGCCACCTGCAAAATTTCAAGAGAACAGCCCCGCCGCTACGAAAATCCTACAGAAACGAAATTTGGTAGGGTCATATGTCACCCCAAGACCTACAAAAAAGTCTCTTGGAGCGAAGCTCTAAACCTCACAGGAAGTCAGCCATTTTGAATTTTTGCTGTGATTTCTGTGCAAATTTTGTCATTTCCAGGCTTCGTACTTTAACGAACTCCTCCTAGAGATTTTGTTAGATCGTCATCATATTTGGTCAATCTCATCTAAAGGCCTTTGCGATGTTAAATTGCGGAGCTTTTGACTTTTCGTTGGAAGGTGTGTCCGTGGCGGCCTGACAAAGTTCAGCGTTTTCGCCATGAAACAGGAAGTTGTTATAACTAAGGCATACAATGTCCAATCTGCCCCACACTTCACATGTTTGATAAGAGTCTTGGCCTGAACACATTTCAATGCCAATATTCAGCTTCAGTCCTAGCGCCACCTAGAGGTAGCAGGAAATGCCTTGTTTTACGCTGTGATTCACTGTTCTCAGAGATTTAATCAAATCATTATCATATCAGGTGAGACTGATCTTAAGCCCTTTGCGATGATAAATTGCGAAGATCTTGACTTTTCGTTGAAGGGCGTGTCCGTGGCGGCCTCGCAAAGAGTGATGTTTCTCCATGAGAAAGCTGTTGTAACTCAGGCATGCAATGTCCGACCTGTCACAGACATCATACGTTTGACAAGGGTCCTGGCCTCAACACATCAATGTTACAACAATCAATTACAATCATAGCGCCACCTGCTGCACAAAGGAGGTGTGGCACTTCAAAGTTCCTTTGAATATCCGCCTATATTTACCCACTGAAATTTCAATCCCCCTGGTTCATTGATTTACTAAGGCCATAGAGTGGCGGTGCACATGCGTGCGAGGGCCCTTCCATCACTGCTTGCAGTTTTAATTATTATTTATTCTTCTTCTTCTCCAAAGTGAATCGCATTTTTGAGGGGCGAAACATGCTCGAAAACTCATGAAATTTTGCACACATGTCAGAAGTGGCGAAAATTTACATGTGGTATAGGCGCCAGAAGTGGGCGAGTAAAAATGTCTCGATAGCGCCACCTGCAAAATTTCAAGAGAACAGCCCCCCCGCTACGAAAAACGTACAGATACGAAATTTGGTAGGATCATCTATCACCCCAAGACCTACAAAAAAGTCTCTCAGAGCAAAGCTCTAAACCCAACAGGAAGTCCGCCATTTTGATTTTTTGCCTTGATTTTTGTGCAAATTTGGTCATTTCCAGGCTTCATACTTTAACGAACTCCTACTACAGATTTAATCCGATCATCGTCATATTTGGTCAATCTCTTGTAAAGGCCTTTGCGATGTTAAATTGCGGAGATCTTGACTTTTCGTTGGAGGGTGTGTCCGTGGCGGCCTGACAAATTTCTACATTTTCGCCATGAAACAGGAAGTGGCTCTAACTCAGGCATACAATGTCCAATCTGCCCCACGCTTCACATGTTTGATAAGAGTCTTGGCCTGAACACATTTCAATGCCAATATTCAACTTCACTCATAGCGCCACCTAGAGGTAGGAGGAAATACCATGTTTTACGCTGTGATTTACTGCTCTTAGAGATTTAATCAAATCATCATCATATTCGGTCTGACTGATGTTAAGCCCTTTGCGATGATAAATTGCGAAGATCTTGACTTTTTGTTGAAGGGCGTGTCCGTGGCGGCCTGGCAAAGTGTGATGTTTCACCATGAAACAGGAAGCTGTTGTAATTCAGACATACATAGTCCGATCTGCCCCCAACTTCACACGTTTCATAAGGGTCCCGGCCTGAACACATCAACATGGCATAATTCAGTATCAGTCATAGCGCCACCTAGAGGCAGCAGGAAATACCACCTTTTATGCTGTGACTTACTGCTCTTAGAGATTTAACCATATCAACATCATATTTCATCAGTCTAATCTCAAGACCTTGTGTGATGATAAATAGCAACGACCTTGACTTTTCGTTAAAGGGCGTGTCCGTCGCGGCCTCGCAAAATATCGCTAAATGAATCCCATTTTTGACAGCCTAAACAAGCTCAAAAAGTCATAAAACGTTGCACACACGTCAGAAGTGGCAAAAATTTACATGTGGCATAGGCGCCAGAAGTGGGCGTGCAGAAATGGCTCGATAGCGCCACCTGCAAAATTTCAAGAGAACAGCCCCGCCGCTACGAAAATCCTACAGATACGAAATTTGGTAGTGTCATATGTCACCCCAAGACCTACAAAAAAGTCTCTTGGAGCGAAGCTCTAAACCTCACAGGAAGTCAGCCATTTTGAATTTTTGCTGTGATTTCTGTGCAAATTTTGTCATTTCCAGGCTTCGTACTTTAACGAACTCCTCCTAGAGATTTTGTTAGATCGTCATCATATTTGGTCAATCTCATCTAAAGGCCTTTGCGATGTTAAATTGCGGAGCTTTTGACTTTTCGTTGGAAGGTGTGTCCGTGGCGGCCTGACAAAGTTCAGCGTTTTCGCCATGAAACCGGAAGTTGTTATAACTAAGGCATACAATGTCCAATCTACCCCACACTTCACACGTTTGATAAGAGTCTTGGCCTGAACACATTTCAATGCCAATATTCAGCTTCAGTCCTAGCGCCACCTAGAGGTAGCAGGAAATGCCTTGTTTTACGCTGTGATTCACTGTTCTCAGAGATTTAATCAAATCATTATCATATCAGGTGAGACTGATCTTAAGCCCTTTGCGATGATATATTGCGAAGATCTTGACTTTTCGTTGAAGGGCGTGTCCGTGGCGACCTCGCAAAGCGTGATGTTTCGCCATGAGAAAGCTGTTGTAACTCAGGCATGCAATGTCCGATCGGTCACAGACATCATACGTTTGACAAGGGTCCTGGCCTCAACACATCAATGTTACAACAATCAATTACAATCATAGCGCCACCTGCTGCAAAAAGGAGGTGTGGCACTTCAAAGTTCCTTTGAATATCCGCCTATATTTACCCACTGAAATTTCAATCCCCCTGGTTCATTGCTTTACTAAGGCCATAGAGTGGCGGTGCACATGCGTGCGAGGGCCCTTCCATCACTGCTTGCAGTTTTAATTAGGGCCCGAGCACACCAGGGTGTGAGGACCCTATTGTTTTTGCTCCGTTTATTATTATTATTCTTCTTCTTCTTCTCCGAAATGGATCGCATTTTTGAGGGCCTAAACATACCCGAAAACTCATGAAAATTTGCACACGCGTCAGAAGTGGCGAAAATTTACATGTAGTATAGGCGTCAGAAGTGGGCGTGTAAAAATGGCTCGATAGCGCCACCTGCAAAATTTCAAGAGAACAGCCCCCCCACTACGAAAAACTTACAGATACGAAATTTGGTAGGATCATCTATTTCTCCAAGACCTACAAAAAAGTCTCTTGGAGCTAAGCTCTAAACCCCACAGGAAGTCAGCCATTTTGAATTTTCTCTGTCATTTTTTGACATTTCCAAGCGTCGTACTTTAACGAACTCCTCCTAGAGATTTAATCCGATCATCATCATATTTGGTCAGTATCATCTAAAGGCCTTTGCGATGCTAAATTGCGGAGCTTTTGACTTTTCATTGGAGGGCGTGTCCGTGGCGGCCTGGCAAAGTGTAATGTTTCGCCATGAAACAGGAAGCTGATGTAATTCAGGCATACATTGTCCGATCTGCCCCTGACTTCACACGTTTGATAAGGGTCCAGGCCTGAACACATCAACATGGCATAATTCAGTAACAAACATAGCGCCACCTAGAGGCAGCAGGAAATACCATGTTTGAAGCTGTGACTTACTGCTCTTAGGTATTTAACCATATCAACATCATATTTCACCAGTGTAATCTCAAGACCTTGTGTGATGATAAAAAGCAACGACCTTGACTTTTCATTAAAGGGCGTGTCCGTGGCGGCCTGGCAAAGTATCGCTAAATGAATCGCATTTTGACAGGCTAAACAAGCTCAAAAAGTCATAAAACGTTGCACACACGTCAGAAGTGGCAAAAATTTACATGTGGCATAGGCGCCAGAAGTGGGCGTGCAGAAATGGCTCGATAGCGCCACCTGCAAAATTTCAAGAGAACAGCCCCGCCGCTACGAAAATCCTACAGAAACGAAATTTGGTAGGGTCATATATCACCCCAAGACCTACAAAAAAGTCTCTTGGAGCGAAGCTCTAAACCTCACAGGAAGTCAGCCATTTTGAATTTTTGCTGTGATTTCTGTGCAAATTTTGTCATTTCCAGGCTTCGTACTTTAACGAACTCCTCCTAGAGATTTTGTCAGATCGTCATCATATTTGGTCAATCTCATCTAAAGGCCTTTGCGATGTTAAATTGCGGAGCTTTTGACTTTTCGTTGGAAGGTGTGTCCGTGGCGGCCTGACAAATTTCAGCGTTTTTGCCATGAAACAGGAAGTTGTTATAACTAAGGCATACAATGTCCAATCTGCCCCACACTTCACATGTTTGATAAGAGTCTTGGACTGAACACATTTCAATGCCAATATTCAGCTTCAGTCCTAGCGCCACCTAGAGGTAGCAGGAAATGCCTTGTTTTACGCTGTGATTCACTGTTCTCAGAGATTTAATCAAATCATTATCATATCAGGTGAGACTGATCTTAAGCCCTTTGCGATGATAAATTGCGAAGATCTTGACTTTTCGTTGAAGGGCGTGTCCGTGGCGGCCTCGCAAAGAGTGATGTTTCGCCATGAGAAAGCTGTTGTAACTCAGGCATGCAATGTCCGACCTGTCACAGACATCATACGTTTGACAAGGGTCCTGGCCTCAACACATCAATGTTACAACAATCAAATACAATCATAGCGCCACCTGCTGCACATAGGAGGTGTGGCACTTCAAAGTTCCTTTGAATATCCGCCTATATTTACCCACTGAAATTTCAATCCCCCTGGTTCATTGCTTTACTAAGGCCATAGAGTGGCGGTGCACATGCGTGCGAGGGCCCTTCCATCACTGCTTGCAGTTTTAATTAGGGCCCGAGCACACCAGGGTGTGAGGACCCTATTGTTTTTGCTCCGTTTATTATTATTATTCTTCTTCTTCTTCTTCTTCTTCTTCTTCTTCTCCGAAATGGATCGCATTTTTGAGGGCCTAAACATACCCGAAAACTCATGAAAATTTGCACACGCGTCAGAAGTGGCGAAAATTTACATGTAGTATAGGCGTCAGAAGTGGGCGTGTAAAAATGGCTCGATAGCGCCACCTGCAAAATTTCAAGAGAAGAGCCCCCCCACTACGAAAAACTTACAGATACGAAATTTGGTAGGATCATCTATTACTCCAAGACCTACAAAAAAGTCTCTTGGAGCTAAGCTCTAAACCCCACAGGAAGTCAGCCATTTTGAATTTTCTCTGTCATTTTTTGACATTTCCAAGCGTCGTACTTTAACGAACTCCTCCTAGAGATTTAATCCGATCATCATCATATTTGGTCAGTATCATCTAAAGGCCTTTGCGATGCTAAATTGCGGAGCTTTTGACTTTTCATTGGAGGGCGTGTCCGTGGCGGCCTGGCAAAGTGTAATGTTTCGCCATGAAACAGGAAGCTGATGTAATTCAGGCATACATTGTCCGATCTGCCCCTGACTTCACACGTTTGATAAGGGTCCAGGCCTGAACACATCAACATGGCATAATTCAGTAACACTCATAGCGCCACCTAGAGGCAGCAGGAAATACCATGTTTGACGCTGTGACTTACTGCTCTTAGGTATTTAACCATATCAACATCATATTTCACCAGTGTAATCTCAAGACCTTGTGTGATGATAAAAAGCAACGACCTTGACTTTTCATTAAAGGGCGTGTCCGTGGCGGCCTGGCAAAGTATCGCTAAATGAATCGCATTTTGACAGGCTAAACAAGCTCAAAAAGTCATAAAACGTTGCACACACGTCAGAAGTGGCAAAAATTTACATGTGGCATAGGCGCCAGAAGTGGGCGTGCAGAAATGGCTCGATAGCGCCACCTGCAAAATTTCAAGAGAACAGCCCCGCCGCTATGAAAATCCTACAGAAACGAAATTTGGTAGGGTCATATATCACCCCAAGACCTACAAAAAAGTCTCTTGGAGCGAAGCTCTAAACCTCACAGGAAGTCAGCCATTTTTAATTTTTGCTGTGATTTCTGTGCAAATTTTGTCATTTCCAGGCTTCGTACTTTAACGAACTCCTCCTAGAGATTTTGTCAGATCGTCATCATATTTGGTCAATCTCATCTAAAGGCCTTTGCGATGTTAAATTGCGGAGCTTTTGACTTTTCGTTGGAAGGTGTGTCCGTGGCGGCCTGACAAAGTTCAGCGTTTTCGCCATGAAACAGGAAGTTGTATAACTAAGGCATACAATGTCCAATCTGCCCCACACTTCACATGTTTGATAAGAGTCTTGGCCTGAACACATTTTAATGCCAATATTCAGCTTCAGTCCTAGCGCCACCTAGAGGTAGCAGTAAATGCCTTGTTTTACGCTGTGATTCACTGTTCTCAGAGATTTAATCAAATCATTATCATATCAGGTGAGACTGATCTTAAGCCCTTTGCGATGATAAATTGCGAAGATCTTGACTTTTCGTTGAAGGGTGTGTCCGTGGCGGCCTCGCAAAGAGTGATGTTTCTCCATGAGAAAGCTGTTGTAACTCAGGCATGCAATGTCCGACCTGTCACAGACATCATACGTTTGACAAGGGTCCTGGCCTCAACACATCAATGTTACAACAATCAAATACAATCATAGCGCCACCTGCTGCACAAAGGAGGTGTGGCACTTCAAAGTTCCTTTGAATATCCGCCTATATTTACCCACTGAAATTTCAATCCCCCTGGTTCATTGCTTTACTAAGGCCATAGAGTGGTGGTGCACATGCGTGCGAGGGCCCTTCCATCACTGCTTGCAGTTTTAATTATTATTATTCTTCTTCTTCTTCTTCTTCTCCGAAATGGATCGCATTTTTGAGGGCCTAAACATACCCGAAAACTCATGAAAATTTGCACACGCGTCAGAAGTGGCGAAAATTTACATGTAGTATAGGTGTCAGAAGTGGGCGTGTAAAAATGGCTCGATAGCGCCACCTGCAAAATTTCAAGAGAACAGCCCCCCCACTACGAAAAACTTACAGATACGAAATTTGGTAGGATCATCTATTACTCCAAGACCTACAAAAAAGTCTCTTGGAGCTAAGCTCTAAACCCCACAGGAAGTCAGCCATTTTGAATTTTCTCTGTCATTTTTTGACATTTCCAAGCGTCGTACTTTAACGAACTCCTCCTTGAGATTTAATCCGATCATCATCATATTTGGTCAGTATCATCTAAAGGCCTTTGCGATGCTAAATTGCGGAGCTTTTGACTTTTCATTGGAGGGCGTGTCCGTGGCGGCCTGGCAAAGTGTAATGTTTCGCCATGAAACAGGAAGCTGATGTAATTCAGGCATACATTGTCCGATCTGCCCCTGACTTCACACGTTTGATAAGGGTCCAGGCCTGAACACATCAACATGGCATAATTCAGTAACAGTCATAGCGCCACCTAGAGGCAGAAGGAAATACCATCTTTTATGCTGTGAATTACTGCTCTTGGAGATTTGATTATATCAACATCATATTTCACCAGTGTAATCTCAAGACCTTGTGTGATGATAAAAAGCAACGACCTTGACTTTTCATTAAAGGGCGTGTCCGTGGCGGCCTGGCAAAGTATCGCTAATTGAATCGCATTTTGACAGGCTAAACAAGCTCAAAAAGTCATAAAACGTTGCACACACGTCAGAAGTGGCAAAAATTTACATGTGGCATAGGCGCCAGAAGTGGGCGTGCAGAAATGGCTCGATAGCGCCACCTGCAAAATTTCAAGAGAACAGCACCGCCGCTACGAAAATCCTACAGAAACGAAGTTTGGTAGGGTCATATATCACCCCAAGACCTACAAAAAAGTCTCTTGGAGCGAAGCTCTAAACCTCACAGGAAGTCAGCCATTTTGAATTTTTGCTGTGATTTCTGTGCAAATTTTGTCATTTCCAGGCTTCGTACTTTAACGAACTCCTCCTAGAGATTTTGTCAGATCGTCATCATATTTGGTCAATCTCATCTAAAGGCCTTTGCGATGTTAAATTGCGGAGCTTTTGACTTTTCATTGGAAGGTGTGTCCGTGGCGGCCTGACAAAGTTCAGCGTTTTCGCCATGAAACAGGAAGTTGTTATAACTAAGGCATACAATGTCCAATCTGCCCCACACTTGACATGTTTGATAAGAGTCTTGGCCTGAACACATTTTAATGCCAATATTCAGCTTCAGTCCTAGCGCCACCTAGAGGTAGCAGGAAATGCCTTGTTTTACGCTGTGATTCACTGTTCTCAGAGATTTAATCAAATCATTGTCATATCAGGTGAGACTGATCTTAAGCCCTTTGCGATGATAAATTGCGAAGATCTTGACTTTTCGTTGAAGGGCGTGTCCGTGGCGGCCTCGCAAAGAGTGATGTTTCGCCATGAGAAAGCTGTTGTAACTCAGGCATGCAATGTCCGACCTGTCACAGACATCATACGTTTGACAAGGGTCCTGGCCTCAACACATCAATGTTACAACAATCAATTACAATCATAGCGCCACCTGCTGCACAAAGGAGGTGTGGCACTTCAAAGTTCCTTTGAATATCCGCCTATATTTACCCACTGAAATTTCAATCCCCCTGGTTCATTGCTTTACTAAGGCCATAGAGTGGCGGTGCACATGCGTGCGAGGGCCCTTCCATCACTGCTTGCAGTTTTAATTATTATTATTTTTCTTCTTCTTCTTCTTCTTCTCCGAAATAGATCGCATTTTTGAGGGCCTAAACATACCCGAAAACTCATGAAAATTTGCACACGCGTCAGAAGTGGCGAAAATTTACATGTAGTATAGGGGTCAGAAGTGGGCGTGTAGAAATGGCTCGATAGCGCCACCTGCAAAATTTCAAGAGAACAGCTCCCCCACTACGAAAAACGTACAGATACGAAATTTGGTAGGATCATCTAGCACCCCAAGACCTACAAAAAAGTCTCTTGGACCTAAGCTCTAAACCCTACAGGAAGTCGGCCATTTTTAATTTTCTCTGTCATTTTTTGACATTTCCAAGCGTCGTACTTTAACGAACTCCTCCTAGCGATTTAATCCGATCATTATCATATTTGGTCAGTCTCATCTAAAGGCCTTTGCGATGCTAAATTGCGGAGATCTTGACTTTTCGCTGGAGGGTGTGTCCGTGGCGGCCTGGCAAAGTTCGGCATTTTCGCCATGAAACAGGAAGTTGTTATAACTCAGGCATACAATGTCCAATCTGCCCCACGCTTCACATGTTTGATAAGGGTCTTGACCTGAACACATTTTTATGCCAATATTCAACATCAGTCATAGCGCCACCTAGAGATAGCAGGAAATGCCATGTTTTACGCTGTGATTTACTGCTCTCAGAGATTTAATCAAATCATCATCATATTTGTTCAGACTGATGTTAAGCCCTTCGCCGTGATAAATTGCGAAGATCTTTACTTTTCGTTAAAGGGCGTGTCCGTGGCAGCCTGGCAAAGTGTGATATTTCGCCATGAAACAGGAAGCTGTTGTAATTCAGGCATACATTTTCCGATCTGCCCCCGACTTCACAAGTTTGATAAGGATCCCGGCCTGAACACGTCAATATAACAATAATCAGGTACAGTCGTAGCGCCACCTGCTGCACACAAGCGGTGTGGCACATCAGTTTCCCTTTGAATATCCACCTATATTTACCCACTTTAATTCATATCCCCCTGGTTCACTGCTTTACTAATGCCATAGGGTAGCGGTGCACATGCGTGCGAGGGCCCTTCCATCGCTGCTTGCAGCTTTAATTATTATTATTAGGGCCCGAGCACCGAGGAGCAGGCCAGAATGGCCTGCACCGAATGGTGCGAAGCCCTATTGTTTTTGCTCGGATTATTATTAGGGCTCGAGCACCGAGGAGCAGGCCAGAATGGCCTGCACCGTAGGTGCGAAGCCCTATTGTTTTTGCTCGGATTATTAGGGCTCGAGCACCGAGGAGCAGGCCAGAATGGCCTGCACCGTAGGTGCGAAGCCCTATTGTTTTTGCTCGGATTATTATTTTTTATTTATTTTTTTTTTTTTTATTTTTTTTAACACTTTTGGACTTTTTGGGGGCCTTAACATACTCGAAAACTCTTGAAAATTGGCACAGACGTCAGAGTCGTCCGTCATCGCAGAAATCCAAAGGCTGGAACACGGGCGTGGCACGGGGGCTCTATAGCGCCCCCTGTAATGCAAAAAAAAACATTGATGCACAGATCGGGCAAAAATGTACGCACATGTACGAGACTTGGTACGCTTATAGATCTCATCGACCCGAACAACTTTCGCCCTCTAACATTTAAGCTCCGCCCAACAGGAAGTCGGCTATTTTGGACTGTTTAAAAAATGCATGCGTTGAACTTTTAAATACTCCTCCTAGGGGATTCGTGCGAATGACACCAAATGTGGTGATCATGATGTCGAGACATTGTACTTGCTAAATTGCGAAGGGATTTTTGATATCTCGAACGGTTCTGACATGGTGAGGCGACAAAGTTGTGGCGAAATCAGAGAAACAGGAAGTGTCTAATATCTAAGGTAAAAAATGTCTTATTGTGATGCCATGCGGGGCGTTTGTTCGTCTGAAGATTCCGATCGCATCGATGTGCCTATTGTGACTCCCGGGTATAGCGCCACCACCAGGCGCCAGGAAGTGTGTCAGTCATGAACTTTTAAATACTGCTCCTAGGGAATTCATACGATTGACACCAAACGTGGTGAACATGATGCTGAGACATTGGACTTGCTAAATTGCGAAGGGATTTTTGATATCTCAAACGGTGTTGCCATGACGAGGCGACAAATTTATGGCGAATTCAATGAAACAGGAAGTGTCTAATATCTAAAGCAAAAAATGTCTTATTGGGATGAAACGCAGTGTGTATGTTCGGCCAAGGATTCCGATCGCATCGATGTGCCTATTTTGAGTCTCGGGTATAGCGCCACCAACAGGCACCAGGAAGTGTGGCAGTCACAAAAGGTGGATTTCTTGACAGTTGCATATGGTGAACTTTTAAATACTCCTCCTAGGATTTTCATGCGATTGACACCAAAAGCGGTCAACACGATGCTGAGACATTGTAGATGATAAATTGCGAAGGGATTTTTGATATCTCTAACGCTGTTCCCATGGCAACACGTCAAACTTTACTTTCATTTTCAGGCATATTTAAGCTCTTGGCGTGCACTTTGGGTGCCTTAACATGCTCGAAAACAACGGAAATTTGGCACAGATGTCAAAGTCACGTGCCACTAGGCTCATGCAAAGGCTGGAATATGGGCGTGGCAAGGGAGCTCTGTAGCGCCCCCTGTAATGCAAAAAAATAACATTGATGCACAGATCGGGCAAAAATGTACGCACATGTACGGGAGTTGGTACGCATATAGATCTCATCGACCCAAACAACTTTCGCACTCCAAGATTTAAGCTCCGCCCAACAGGGAGTCGGCTATTTTGGATTGTTTAAAAAATGAATGCGTTGAACTTTTAAATACTCCTCCTAGTGGATTCATGGGATTGACACCAAACGTGGTGAACATGATGTCGAGACATTGGACTTGCTAAATTGCGAAGGGATTTTTGATATCTCGAACGGTTCTGCCATGGCGAGGCGAAAAATTTATGGCGAAATCAGAGAAACAGAAAGTGTCTAATATCTAAGGCAAAAAATGTCTTATTGCGATGCCAAGCGGGGTGTTTGTTCGCCTGAAGATTCCGATCGCATCGATGTGCCTATTGTGAGTCTCGGGTATAGCGCCACCACGAGGCGCCAGGAAGTTTGTCAGTCACAAAGGTGGATTTTTTTGACAGTTCCATCCGATGTTCTTTTAAATACTCCTTCTAGGATATTCATGCGGTTGACACCAAAAGTGGTCAACAGGATGCTGAGACATTGTAGATGATAAATTGCGAAGGGATTTTTGATATCTCAAACGCTGTTCCCATGGCAACGCGTCAAACTTTTTACTTTCATTTTAAAGGCTTATTTTAGCCTGACAGTTGCATGCAATTTTCTTTTAAATACTCCTTCTAGGGAAATTATGTGATTCACACCAGAAGTGGTCCACATGATGCTGAGACATTGTAGACGCTAAATTGCGAAGGAATTTTGGACATCTCAAACGCTGTTCCCATGGCAACGCGTCAAACTTTACTTTTATTTTAAAGGCATATTTAAGCCTTTCAGTTGACGCCGATGTTCTTTTAAATACTCCTTCTAGGATATTCATGCGATTGACTCCAGAAGTGGTCAACATGATGCCAAAACATTGTAGATGAAAAATTGCGAAGGGATTTTTGATATCTCAAACGCTGTTCCCATGGCAACGCCCCAAACCTTACTTTTATTTAAGGCATATTTAGGGCTCTTGGCGTGCTTAGATTAACCTAAAAGTTGGCACACACATCAGAGTTGTCGGCTTTTAAGTGTGTACTAAAAGGTCAGATATAGGCGTGTCTCTTAAGTCGCTCACTAGCGCTCCTGTTTTTCTAAAATGTGGGGTTTCTTTTACCTACAGTCCCCAAATGGGTCAATATCAACATTAAATAGCCCACTGATATTTACCCACTTGATGCCCTTGCCCACCGTGCATCGTTTTCTCGGACGCACCGTGTAGCGGTAAAAAAACGTGCGAGGGCCCGCCATTGCTGCTTGCAGCTATATTTAGGGCCCGAGCACCGAGGAGCAGGCCAGAATGGCCTGCACCGAATGGTGCGAAGCCCTATTGGTTTTGTTAGAATTTATTATTTTTTTTTTTTTTTTTTTTTTTTTTTTTATTTTTATTTTTTTTAACACTTTTGGACTTTTTGGGGGCCTTAACATACTCGAAAACTCTTGAAAATTGGCACAGACGTCAGAGTCGTCCGTCATCGCAGAAATCCAAAGGCTGGAACACGGGCGTGGCACAGGGGCTCTGTAGCGCCCCCTGTAATGCAAAAAAAAACATTGATGCACAGATCGGGCAAAAATGTACGCACATGTACGAGACTTGGTACGCTTATAGATCTCATCGACCCGAACAACTTTCGCCCTCTAACATTTAAGCTCCGCCCAACAGGAAGTCGGCTATTTTGGACTGTTTAAAAAATGCATGCGTTGAACTTTTAAATACTCCTCCTAGGGGATTCGTGCGAATGACACCAAATGTGGTGATCATGATGTCGAGACATTGTACTTGCTAAATTGCGAAGGGATTTTTGATATCTCGAACGGTTCTGCCATGGCGAGGCGACAAAGTTGTGGCGAAATCAGAGAAACAGGAAGTGTTTAATATCTAAGGTAAAAAATGTCTTATTGTGATGCCATGCGGGGTGTTTGTTTGTCTGAAGATTCCGATCGCATCGATGTGCCTATTGTGACTCCCGGGTATAGCGCCACCACCAGGCGCCAGGAAGTGTGTCAGTCATGAACTTTTAAATACTTCTCCTAGGGAATTCATACGATTGACACCAAACGTGGTGAACATGATGCTGAGACATTGGACTTGCTAAATTGCGAAGGGATTTTTGATATCTCAAACGGTGTTGCCATGACGAGGCGACAAATTTATGGCGAATTCAATGAAACAGGAAGTGTCTAATATCTAAAGCAAAAAATGTCTTATTGGGATGAAACGCAGTGTGTATGTTCGGCCAAGGATTCCGATCGCATCAATGTGCCTATTTTGAGTCTCGGGTATAGCGCCACCAACAGGCACCAGGAAGTGTGGCAGTCACAAAAGGTGGATTTCTTGACAGTTGCATATGGTGAACTTTTAAATACTCCTCCTAGGATTTTCATGCGATTGACACCAAAAGCGGTCAACACGATGCTGAGACATTGTAGATGATAAATTGCGAAGGGATTTTTGATATCTCTAACGCTGTTCCCATGGCAACACGTCAAACTTTACTTTCATTTTCAGGCATATTTAAGCTCTTGGCGTGCACTTTGGGTGCCTTAACATGCTCGAAAACAACGGAAATTTGGCACAGATGTCAAAGTCACGTGCCACTAGGCTCATGCAAAGGCTGGAATATGGGCGTGGCAAGGGAGCTCTGTAGCGCCCCCTGTAATGCAAAAAAATAACATTGATGCACAGATCGGGCAAAAATGTACGCACATGTACGGGAGTTGGTACGCATATAGATCTCATCGACCCGAACAACTTTCGCACTTTAAGATTTAAGCTCCGCCCAACAGGAAGTCGGCTATTTTGGATTGTTTAAAAAATGAATGCGTTGAGCTTTTAAATACTCCTCCTAGTGGATTCATGGGATTGACACCAAACGTGGTGAACATGATGTCGAGACATTGGACTTGCTAAATTGCGAAGGGATTTTTGATATCTCGAACGGTTCTGCCATGGCGAGCCGACAAATTTATGGCGACATCAGAGAAACAGGAAGTGTCTAATATCTAAGGCAAAAAATATCTTATTGTGATGCCATGCGGGGTGTTTGTTCGTCTGAAGATTCCGATCGCATCGATGTGCCTATTGTGACTCCCGGGTATAGCGCCACCACCAGGCGCCAGGAAGTGTGTCAGTCACAAAGCTGGATTTTTTTGACAGTTCCATGCGATGTTCTTTTAAATACTCCTTCTAGGATTTTCATGCGATTGACACAAGAAGTGGTCAACATGATGCCAAGACATTGTAGGTGATAAATTGCAAAGGGATTTTTTATATCTCGAACGCTGTTTCCATGGCAACCTGTCAAACTTTACTTTCATTTTAAAGGCATATTTAAGCCTTACAGTTCCATGCGATGCTCTTTTATATACTCCTTCTAGGATTTTCATGCGATTGACTCCAGAAGTTATCAACATGATGCTGAGACATTGTAGATGATAAATTGCGAAGGGATATTTGATATCTCAAACGTTGTTCCCATGGCAACTAGTCAAACTTTGCTTTCATTTTCCAGCATATTTAAGGCTGACATTTACATGCTGTGAACTTTTGAATACTCCTCGTATGGGATTCATGCGATTGACACCAGAAGTGGTCAACATGATGCTGAGACATGGAAGATGTTAAATTGCAAAGGAATTTTTGACACATCGAACGCTGTTCCCATGGCAACGCGTCAAACTTACTTTTATTTCAGGCATATTTCCGGCTCTTGGCAGCGTAGATTAAGTTTAAATTTGGCACACACATCTGATTTGTCGGCTGTTAAGTGTTGACAAAAACGTCAGATAAAGGCGTGTCTATTTAGTGACTGACTAGCGCCCCCGTTTGTCTAAAATATGGGGTTTCTTTTACCTACTGTAACTAAATGGGTCAGGAGCAACATGAAAGAGTACACTGATATATACCCACTTGATGCACATGCCCACTGTGCATCGTTTTCTCGGAGGCACCGTGTAGCGGTAAACAAACGTGCGAGGGCCCGCCATCGCTGCTTGCAGCTATATTTATTTTTATTTTTTTTTTTTTTTTTATTTTTTTTAACACTTTTGGACTTTTTGGGGGCCTTAACATACTCGAAAACTCTTGAAAATTGGCACAGATGTCAGAGTCGTCCGTCATCGCAGAAATCCAAAGGCTGGAACACGGGCGTGGCACGGGGGCTCTATAGCGCCCCCTGTAATGCAAAAAAAAACATTGATGCACAGATCGGGCAAAAATTTACGCACATGTACGAGAGTTGGTACGCATATAGATCTCATCGACCCGAACAACTTTCGCCCTCTAACATTTAAGCTCCGCCCAACAGGAAGTCGGCTATTTTGGATTGTTTCAAAAATGCATTCGTTGAACTTTTAAATACTCCTCCTAGTGGATTCATGGGATTGACACCAAACGTGGTGATCATGATGTCCAGACATTGTACTTGCTAAATTGCGAAGGGATTTTTGATATCTCGAACGGTTCTGCCATGGCGAGGCGATGAATTTATGGCGAATTTAGAGAAACAGGAAGTGTCTAATTTCTAAGGCAAAAAATATCTTATTGTGATGCCATGCAGGGTGTTTGTTCGTCTGAAGATTCCGATCGCATCGATGTGCCTATTGTGACTCCCGGGTATAGCGCCACCACCAGGCGCCAGGAAGTGTGTCAGTCGCAAAGCTGGATTTTTTTGACAATTCCATGCTATGTTCTTTTAAATACTCCTTCTAGAAAAATCATGCAATTGACACCAAAAGTGGTGAACATGAAGCCGAGAGATTGTAGATGATAAATTGCGAAGGGATTTTTGATATCTCAAACGCTGTTCCCATGGCAACGCGTCAAAGTTTACTTTCATTTTAAAGGCATATTTAAGCCTTTCGGTTGACGCCGATGTTCCTTTAAATACTCCTTCTAGGATATTCATGCGATTGACACCAAAAGTGGTCAACATGATGCCGAGACATTGTAGATGATAAATTGCGAAGAGATTTTTGATATCTCAAACGCTGTTCCCATGGCAACGCGTCAAACTTTACTTTCATTTTAAAGGCATATTTAAGCCTTTTAGTTGACGCCGATGTTCCTTTAATATACTCCTTCTAGGATATTCATGCGATTAACACCAGAAGTGGTCAACATGATGGCGAGACATTGTAGATGATAAATTGCGAAGGGATTTTTGATATCTCAAACGCTGTTTTCATGGCAACGCGTCAAAGTTTACTTTCATTTTAAAGGCATTTTTAAGCCTTTCAGTTGACGCCAATGTTCCTTTAAATACTCCTTCTAGGATATTCATGCGATTGACACCAAAAGTGGTCAACATGATGCCGAGACATTGTAGATGATAAATTGCGAAGGGATTTTTGATATCTCGAACGCTGTTCCCATGGCAACGCGTCAAACTTTACTTTCATTTTAAAGGCATTTTTAAGCCTTTCAGTTGACGCCAATGTTCCTTTAAATACTCCTTCTAGAATAATCATGCAATTGACACCAAAAGTGGTCACCATGATGCAGAGACATTGTAGATGATAAATTGCAAAGGGATTTTTGATATCTCGAACGCTGTTCCCATGGCAACCTGTCAAACTTTACTTTCATTTTAAAGGCATATTTAAGCCTTACAGTTCCATGCGATGTTCTTTTAAATACTCCTTATAGGATATTCATGCGGTTGACTCCAGAAGTTGTCAACATGATGGCGAGACATTGTAGATGATAAATTGCGAAGGGATTTTTGATATCTCAAACGCTGTTCCCATGGCAACGTGTCAAACTTTACTTTCATTTTAAAGGCATATTTAAGCCTTTCAGTTGACGCCGATGTTCCTTTAAATACTCCTTCTAGGATATTCATGCGATTAACACCACAAGTGGTCAACATGATGCCGAGACATAGTAGATGATAAATTGTGAAGGGATTTTTGATATCTCAAACGCTGTTCCCATGGCAACGTGTCAAACTTTACTTTTATTTCAGGCATATTTAAGGCTCTTGGCGTGATTAGATTAACCTTAAAGTCGGCACACACATTAGAGTTGTCGGCTGTTAAGTGTGCACAAAAAGGTCAGATATAGGCGTTTCTCTTAAGTGGCTCACTAGCGCCCCTGTTTGTGTAAAATGTGGGGTTTCTTTTAGCTACAATCCCCAAATGGCTCAGTAACAACATTAAATAGCCCACTGATATTTACCCACTTGATGCCCTTGCCCACCGTGCATCGTTTTCTCGGACGCACCGTGTAGCGGTAAAAAAACGTGCGAGGGCCCGCCATTGCTGCTTGCAGCTATATTTTTTTTTTATTTTTTTTTTATTTTTATTTTTATTTTTTTTAACACTTTTGGCCATTTTGGGTGCCTAAACATACTCGAAAACTCTTGCAATTTGGCACACACGTCAAAGTCGTCCGTCATTGCGACCGGGCAAAGGCTGGAACACGGGCGTGGCACGGGGGCTCTGTAGCGCCCCCTGTAATGCAAAAACAAACATTGTTGCGCAGTTCGGGCAAACATGTACGCACATGTACGAGAGTTGGTACGCATATAGATCTCATCGACCCGAACAACTTTCGCCCTCTAACATTTAAGCTCCGCCCAACAGGAAGTCGGCTATTTTGGATTGTTTAAAAAATGCATGCGTTGAACTTTTAAATACTCCTCCTAGAGGATGCATGCGATTGACACCAAACGTGGTGAACATGATGTCGAGACATTGGACTTGCTAAATTGCGAAGGGATTTTTGATATCTCGAACGGTGTTGCCATGGCGAGGCGACAAATTTATGGCGACATCAGAGAAACAGGAAGTGTCTAATATCAAAGGCAAAAAATGTCTTATTGTGATGACACGCGGGGTGTTTGTTCGTCTGAAGATTCCGATCGCATCGATGTGCCTATTGTGACTCCCGGGTATAGCGCCACCACCAGGCGCCAGGAAGTGTGTCAGTCACAAAGGTGGATTTTTTTTTACAGTTCCATGCGATGTTCTTTTAAATACTCCTCCTACAATGTTTATGCGATTGACACCAAAAGTGGTCAACATGATGCCAAGACATTGTAGATGATAAATTGCGAAGGGATTTTTGATATCTCGAACGCTGTTCCCATGGCAACCTGTCAAACTTTACTTTCATTTTTAAGGAATATTTAAACCTTACAGCTGCATGCGGTAAACTTTTAAATACTCCTCCTGGAGAAATAATGTGATTGACTCCAGAAGTGGTCAACATAATGCTGAGACATTGTAGATGATAAATTGCGAAGGGATTTTTGATATCTCGAACGCTGTTCCCATGGCAACGCGTCAGATTTTACTTTCATTTTAAAGGCATATTTAAGCCTTTCAGTTGACGCCAATGTTCTTTTAAATACTCCTTCTAGAATATTCATGCGATTGACGCCAGAAGTGGTCAACATGATGCCGAGACATTGTAGATGATAAATTGCGAAGGGATTTTTGATATCTCAAACGCTGTTCCCATGGCAACGCGTCAAACTTTACTTTCATTTGAAAGGCTTATTTAAGCCTTTAAGTTGATGCCGATGTTCTTTAAAATACTCCTTCTAGAATATTCATGCGATTAACACCAAAAGTGGTCAACATGATGCTGAGGCATAGTAGATGATAAATTGTGAAGGGATTTTTGATATCTCAAACGCTGTTCCCATGGCAACGTGTCAAACTTTACTTTCATTTTAAAGGCATATTTAAGCCTTACAGTTGTATGCAGTTAACTTTTAAATACTCCTTCTAGAATAATCATGCAATTGACACCAAAAGTGTTCAACATGAAGCCGAGATATTGTAGATGATAAATTGCGAAGAGATTTTTGATATCTCAAACGCTGTTCCCATGGCAACGCGTCAAAGTTTACTTTAATTTTAAAGGCATATTTAAGCCTTTCAGTTGACGCCGATGTTCCTTTAAATACTCCTTCTAGGATATTCATGCGATTAACACCAGAAGTGGTCAACATGATGCCGAGACATTGTAGATGATAAATTGCGAAGGGATTTTTGATATCTCAAAAGCTGTTCCCATGGCAATGCCCCAAACTTTACTTTTATTTCAGGCATATTTAGGACTCTTGGCGTGCTTAGATTAACCTAAAAGTCGGCACACACATTAGAGTTGTCGGCTGTTAAGTGTGCACAAACAGGTCAGAAATAGGCGTGTCTCTTAAGTGGCTCACTAGCGCCCCCGTTTGTCTAAAATGTGGGGTTTCTTTTACCTACAGTCCCCAAATGGCTCAGTAACAACATTAAATGGCCCACTGAAATTTACCCACTTGACGCCCTTGCCCACCGTGCATCGTTTTCTCGGACGCACCGTGTAGCGGTAAAAAAACGTGCGAGGGCCCGCCATTGCTGCTTGCAGCTATATTTTTTCTTCTTCTTCTTCTTCTTCTCCGAAATGGATCGCATTTTTGAGGGCCTAAACATACCCAAAAACTCATGAAAATTTGCATACGTGTCAGAAGTGGCGAAAATTTACATGTAATGTAGGCGTCAGAAGTGGGCGTGTAGAAATGGCTCGATAGCGCCACCTGCAAAATTTCAAGAGAACAGCTCCCCCACTACGAAAAACGTACAGATACGAAATTTGGTAGGATCATCTAGCACCCCAAGACCTACAAAAAAGTCTCTTGGAGCGAAGCTCTAAACCCCACAGGAAGTCGACCATTTTGAATTTTCTCTGTCATTTTTTGACATTTCCAAGCGTCGTACTTTAACGAACTCCTCCTAGCGATTTAATCCGATTATTATCATATTTTGTCAGTCTCATCTAAAGGCCTTTGCGATGCTAAATTGCGGAGATCTTGACTTTTCGTGGGAGGGTGTGTCCGTGGCGGCCTGACAAAGTTCGACATTTTTGCCATGAAACAGGAAGTTGTTATAACTCAGGCATACAATGTCCAATCTGCTTCACGCTTCACATGTTTGATAAGGGTCTTGACCTGAACACATTTTAATGCCAATATTCAGCTTCAGTCATAGCGCCACCTAGAGATAGCAGGAAATGCCATGTTTTACGCTGTGATTTACTGCTCTTAGAGATTTAATCAAATCATCATCATATTTGGTCAGACTGATTTTAACCCTTTGCCGTGATAAATTGCGAAGATCTTGACTTTTCGTTAAAGGGCGTGTCCGTGGCAGCCTGGCAAAGTGTGATATTTCGCCATGAAACAGGAAGCTGTTGTAATTCAGGCATACATTATCCGATCAGCCCCCAACTTCACAAGTTTGATAAGGGTCCCGGCCTGAACACGTCAATATAACAATAATCAGGTACAGTCATAGCGCCACCTGCTGCACACAGGCGGTGTGGCACATTTTTTGTCCTTTGAATATCCACCTATATTTACCCACTTTAATTTATATCCCCCTGGTTCATTGCTTTACTAATGCCATAGGGTGGCGGTGCACACGCGTGCGAGGGCCCTTCCATCGCTGCTTGCAGCTTTAATTATTATTATTATTATTTTTTTTCTTTTTCTTCTCCGACTTCAGCGGGACTTTAGAGGGCCTAAACATACTCAAAAACTCATGAAATTTTGCACAAATGTCAAGAGTGATGAAAATTTACATGTGGTGTAGGCTTTAGAATTAGGCGTGGGAAAATGGCTCTATAGCGCCACCTACAAATTTTCAACGAAGCAGCCCTCGGACTGTGTTTGACGTACAATTACGAAATTCGGTACGCTTCTGTAGCATGACAAGACCTACAAAAAAGTCTCTTGGAGCGAAGCCGTAAACCAAACAGGAAGTCAGCTATTCTGAGTTATTTTTGTGATTTGGGCGCAGTTTTTGTCATTTCCAGGCGTCATACTTTAACTAACTCCTCCTACAGTTTTCGTCGGATCATCTTCATATTTGGTGAGTGTCATCTTAAGGCCTTTGTGATGCTAAATTGCGAAGGATTTGACTCTACGTAAAAATTTGTGTCGGTTCTGGCCCGACAAAATTTGATGTTTTCCAATGAAACAGGAAGTTGCTGGAACTCATGCATACAGTGTCCGATCTGTCCCAAATTTCACATGATTGCTAAGAGTCCTGACCTGAACACATCTACATAACAATTTTCATTTATAGCCATAGCGCCACCAGCTGGCAACCTGAAGGAACATGTTTTAGCGCCACTTTCAAATATTGAATGAAGCAGCCCTTGGACTGTGTTTAACTTACATGTACGAATTTCGGTATGCTCATGTATTATTACAAGCCCTACAAAAAAGTCTCTTGGAGCAACGCCCTAAACCAAACAGGAAGTCAGCTATTTTGAATTATTTCTCAGATTTTGGCTCAGTTTTTCTCATTTCCAGCAGTCATACTTTAACTAACTCCTCCTACAGTTTTCGTCGGATCATCATCATATTTGGCGAGTGTCATCTTAAGGCCTTTGTGATGCTAAATTGCGAAGGATTTGATTCTATATTAAAATTTGTGTCTGTATCGGCCAGCCAAAGTTTGATGTTTCGCTATGAAACAGGTTGCTGGAACTCAGGCATACAGTGTCCGATCTGTCCCAAACTTCACATGATTGCTAAGAGTCCTGACCTGAACACATCTACATGTCAATAGTCACTTATGGTTATAGCGCCACCAGCTGGCAACAGGAAGTGACATGTTTACACTGATTATGCAATGTCTGATCTGTCCCAAACTTCACATGATTAATAAGAGTCCTGGACTGAACACATCTACATGTCAATAGTCACTTATGGTTATAGCGCCACCAGCTGGCAACAGGAAGTGACATGTTTACAATGATTATCCAATGTCTGATCTGTCCCAAACTTCACATGATTAATAAGAGTCCTGGACTGAACACATCTACATGTCAATAGTCACTTATGGTTATAGCGCCACCAGCTGGCAACAGGAAGTGACATGTTTACAATGATTATCCAATGTCTGATCTGTCCCAAACTTCACATGATTAATAAGAGTCCTGGACTGAACACATCTACATGTCAATAGTCACTTATTGTTATAGCGCCACCAGCTGGCAACAGGAGGTGACATGTTTACACTGATTATGCAATGTCCGATCTTTCCCTATCTTCACATGATTAATAAGAGTCATGACCTGAACACATCTACATGTCAATAGTCACTTATGGTTATAGCGCCACCAGCTGGCAACAGGAGGTGACATGTTTACACTGATTATGCAATGTCCGATCTTTCCCTATCTTCACATGATTAATAAGAGTCATGACCTGAACACATCTACATGTCAATAGTCACTTATGGTTATAGCGCCACCAGCTGGCAACAGGAGGTGACATGTTTACACTGATTATGCAATGTCCGATCTTTCCCTATCTTCACATGATTAATAAGAGTCATGACCTGAACACATCTACATGTCAATAGTCACTTATGGTTATAGCGCCACCAGCTGGCAACAGGAGGTGACATGTTTACACTGATTATGCAATGTCCGATCTTTCCCTATCTTCACATGATTAATAAGAGTCATGACCTGAACACATCTACATGTCAATAGTCACTTATGGTTATAGCGCCACCAGCTGGCAACAGGAGGTGACATGTTTACACTGATTATGCAATGTCCGATCTTTCCCTATCTTCACATGATTAATAAGAGTCATGACCTGAACACATCTACATGTCAATAGTCACTTATGGTTATAGCGCCACCAGCTGGCAACAGGAAGTGACATGTTTACAATGATTATCCAATGTCTGATCTGTCCCAAACTTCACATGATTAATAAGAGTCCTGGACTGAACACATCTACATGTCAATAGTCACTTATGGTTATAGCGCCACCAGCTGGCAACAGGAAGTGACATGTTTACAATGATTATCCAATGTCTGATCTGTCCCAAACTTCACATGATTAATAAGAGTCCTGGACTGAACACATCTACATGTCAATAGTCACTTATGGTTATAGCGCCACCAGCTGACAACAGGAAGTGACATGTTTACACTGATTATGCAATGTCCGATCTTTCCCTAACTTCACATGATTAATAAGAGTCCTGGACTGAACACATCTACATGTCAATAGTCACCAGTGTTGGGCAAGTTACTAAAAAATTAGTAATTAGTTACAGTTACTAATTACTTCTTTTAAAAGTAACTGAATTACTCTACCGGTTACTGTATATCAAAAGTAATTAGTTACTTAGAAAAGTAACTTTTAAGTTACTTTTATGTCTGCTTTTTAAATGTAAATATGAACAGTACTGAACAGTCAAACAGTAAAATGATATGGATGGGCTATTTTACACATAAGACTCTAATATATCACATACTGTAGGAGCCTATTTTGCTTTAGATTCAACCTTTGAATATTTTTGTTAGAAATGATCTTAATATTTAAACTTAGTTTATTTATGTATATCATTTAGACCATTTAGACAAATATTCTGCATGTTTACAAAAATATAAAATGTGTTAAAATTGTGTAGTGTCTCTTTAAAAATTTGGAGACAATTGTGTCAACATGTCAAATTTTCTAAAATAAATTATAATTTTTCTGATTTCATATTTATTTTAATAAGTTAGAAACGTCTCCGCTGTGTCCTGCTGACAGGCACGATGCGTGTGCAGCAGATGAGGCAAATTATGGGTCCTCCGAAGGTTAGACCGTCTCATTTCAGTTCTCTTCGCGAACTTCTGAGCGCCTTGAATGGGCAAGTGCTCACCTTTTATTGCATGCTTAGTAGGGTGCAGCACTTGAATTGGAACACAGCTTGTGAAGCTTGCCACAGGGACTGCGCTCTTTGGTCATATATTGTTTGTTTTCTGTTGGATTTAAATGATACACAGGATTAAAGGAAGATATTTATTCAGAAAACGGAGTAGGCTACGTGGATTGTTTTGTCGGACGGACACAGAGCGAGTGGATTGTTTTGTCAGATGGACACAGAGCGAGTGGATTTTTTGTTCGGATACGGAGAGACTGAAACTAAAACTAAAAGCGAGCTCACACATACTATGGAGTTTTAACACGGGTGTACACCGCAGTGTGAATATTTTAGTGGAAACAACAATCGCGGATCGTTCTCTTCCATGAAGCCGATGTAAACATCTAAGAATATATGATCATTTCTTAGATTTATTACCTTTGTGGACTACAAATGCAAGTTGATGTCATACTGCGATTGCTTGGTGAAGATAATTTACAAACATGAGACCGGATGGATTATGACTTGCGCACAATTTTTAAACAAAGGTATGTTGTCCCGTTTAGATTTTTCATGTTCATTCTATATGCACTGTCAGCTATGATGAAGTGTAATGAATCATTGCGCCGCCAACTACAGTCCTGCGATGTCAGATATGTCTTGTCTATTTTTTACAAAATAGAGTAACGCGCGTAACGAACTCATTTAAATTTCAGTAATTGTAATTGCGTTACTTGATTTAAAAAAATAGTGGAGTTACAGTAACGCGTTACTCCCATCACTGATAGTCACTTATGATGCCAATAGTCAGTTACGGTCATAGCGCCACCAAGTGGTAACAGGAAGTAACATGTTTACAATGATAATGCAATGTCAGATTTGTCCCAAACTTCACATGATTGATAAGAGTCCTGGACAGAACACATCTACGTGCCAATATTTACATGTAGTCACTCATACACACACACACTCGCTCACTCACTCTCTCTCTCTCTCTCATGCTATCTTACACGATGCTACCTCGCTGTCATTTGTAATTAGCAACAGGAAATGTGGCACATTATACTACACTTTTAAATGGTTCACCTATGTTTACATGCTTAAATGCCTATTTACTACTGTTCCCTTTAATTCTTCTCATGCCACGGCGTGGCGGTGTCAGGTGTGCGAGGGCCCTTCCATCACTGCTTGCAGTTTTAATTGTTGAGTTTGTATTTATATGTAATTTACACTTGACCATCGTTCGATCCATTTATTCCCGTACTATTGCTGTGAATCCTTACGACCATAGATATGTATAAAGGCTAGATGGCTCGTCCGCGCTGCTGGCCAATGGAGTGCAACGTCCGCATTTTGGCGGCCATCTTACGACAGGGCGCTCGCTCACTCGTAGCATTGAGTTTTAATGATGCAGGTACTTTTAAATGACCATAACTTGCTTAATTTTTTACCGATTTTCAAACGGTTTGGTTTGTTATAAACGTCAAAGATGTACCTATGACACTGCATACCTATACTAAAAATAAAAAATAAATTCATGAAACATGTTAAAGCATCCAGAATTATAGCCACGTTAATAACGTTTGTAAAAATCCAAACCGTTTGAAAATCGGTAGAAAATTGAGCAAGTTTTGGTCTTTTAAAAGTACCTGCACCATTAAACTCAATGCTACGAGTGAGCGAGCGCCCTGTCGTAAGATGGCCGCCAGGTGATGCCGTTAGGGACTCCGCCTTGAGCCATCTAGCCTTTATACATATCTATGCTTACGACCGCGTCCCCTAAAATGGCCGCCACTACCCAGAATGCAATGCGAGCTAAAATTTTATCCCGAAACCGTGTGAGAATAAAACTTTATTAAAAATGCTGTTGTTATAATTTATAATTGTATTTGACAACAACACAAACTAAATATATACAAATATGTAATTATATAGTGCATTTCTGCATCTGTAGTTTAATTTAATGTGACAAAGCTAATCTGTCGGTATAAATCCAAGCAATTTTGGTGCGGGGATGTCGCGTCATCTGCTTACTCACCGCAAAATGCTGTATATTTCGTCATTTTGTTTGTATCTATGTATGTTGTTGTGATTCGTATTTAAACAGAATGAAACGTTTTTATTTTCTGAGCAAACAAGATGGTGGCCCCCGGGGAGTTGGTGCCCAACGCAAACTGTACTTTGATGTTTGTCAGAGTCATGTTAATAAAAAACGGAGTAAGTTACATACCTTTGAATTGAAATATGACCCTCAGTCGCAGGCCTTGAGAAAATACTCCTACATGGCAGGGCACACGCAGTTGACCCCATTTCTCACGCTCTTACGACCAAATCCATTTTTTTCACGCAGGCTCGTGCCCACCATTAAGATCCCCGTGGTGTGTAATAGCTAGTGCTGCACAATTAATCGCATCGCAATCGCAATCGCAATGTCAGCCTGTGCAATTATATGACAGCAAAATGTTGCAATTATATTAAATAAATAAATGTGTGGACTTGTTAACACAAACTTTCTGATAACAGTTTGAAGATTTTCCTTGCTGTTTAAAAAAGAAAGAAAAACTAACAAAAAAGGCAGTGCATGTGTGGCATGCACGTGTGTGGTGTGCGTCGTCACTTGTGTGTGCGCAGCGTAGAAATACCAGAGCGAAGATGGATGCAGAGGAGGTTGACCGTGATCTGGTAGCTAAAAAAAAACTATGTCTGTTGTATGGCGGTATTTTGGATTTAAGATTACTGACACTAGTTTTACAAATACACATTTTAGCATTATCACTAAACTGTGTGTATTTTCCTTAAAACCCATCAAGTTGACTCATGATACCATTTATTATAAATCGCAACCGCACATCGCAATAGGGAATGTGGAGTTGACGTCACGCCGTGTGGCATTATGAGTAATCCGCCATATTTGCAGGATCGCCTCCTATCCCGCTGTATTTGAGTTAGTGTGTTGGAGGTTGTTTTTGTATTTTCTGTCGAGATTTTAATAAACTTGGATATGTTTGGTCAGTACTGCTCGATCAAGAACTGTCACAGCAGGTCACACGATCGTTCAGGGAGGAAACTGAACAACGGAATACGTTTTTTCAGCTTTTATTTGGGGGAAGCCGGTGGAGGAGCTGACGAAAAGACGCCGGATCGCGTGGTTTGCCTGCCGCAATCAGGAGAAAAAACTTTTACTTTTCAAAAAAATCCCTGCATCAGCTATAGAGTGTGTTTGCTGCATTTTCAGTCATTCAGTAATTTGTGATTAATAAAAGCAGAACCACTTAAATTGTCTTGTTTTTATGCTAACACTGTCAAACTAACTTGTAAATGTAAATTATGTAACGTTATTCATTCATTTCTGATCAACATAACCACAAGAGTTATAAAAATAAATCTTTAGACAATTTTGACGATTATAACAAATATTTTTTATTAAATGCAACTGCTCAAACCCACTGCTTGTGACTTTGAAATAACATAACGTTAGCTGAATATTTAGCATTTTGTTTGTTTTAATAACTTGGCCAAGAACAGAAGAGCCATCTTATATACATGTGTTGATTCATTGCACAGAATAAAACGGATATTTTTTTATAGATTCATTAAGATACGTATACATTGTAAGTAAATGGCATATATCTTTTAGCTGGTTTGCCAACCGTCATAAAACTCCGAAAGAAGAATGTCATCTTACTATGAGCTTGAAGGGATTTATAGCTCTTAAACTCCTGCAAAGTGTATGCACTCAATCCAAAAACAAGGTAATAATAACAGATATGTGAGCGGAGGTAGTGCGTCTGGATCCGTAATCCAGTCATGGGCTGCTAAATCACATGGATCTGTTGTTTATTTGTCCAAATAAAGTTTTTTGGCAGTAGCACTTAGTTTCTCCCGATAGGGTCCCTTCTCTTTTTCTTTCAAACTCCTAAATTTCTTCGGTTCTTCTTCAAGTTTACCTAGTTTTAGCTTAACACACCCACAATTAAATGGCATAGCGGTCGGCGGTGCCTCTAAACATGGCGCCCACGTCCCATAATGCAACACTGCGGTGACGTACATTAACAATCCCTATATTACCACGAATAACCGCAATGGGAAAAATTACCCAAATCGTGCAGCCCTAGTAATAGCAATCATCACTAATGGAATAATAATTGCCTTATAACTGTAAATACTGTGCAACGCCTATGTCTACCTGTCTGCCTCAATCAGCAGTCAGTGCTTGTCAAAAATGTCAAAATGATGCAATAGACAATCAAATCAAAGAAGGTGGAGTTGTTTACAGTAGCCGGAGCGCGAGCTACAAACTACAGAGCGAGTACACGTCTGCGCGATGTTTCGGATTGTTAGCGGTGGTGAAAGTGCAACACACGATGTAAGTAACTAAACCAGTTATATTTAAGGGTTTCAAGCGTACCTTTACTTTCTACTGAGAAGAACCACCAACTTGTATTTGACCGTAAAGAATCAAAGGGGCTGCGCAAACCGTTCCGACCGTTGTCAGACCGTTATGACATCAGAGTACCGCGAGAGTATGTCGAAATGTTACAAAATGGTCGTCCTTTACCATTTCTCTCGCGGTACTCTGACGTCATAAGGGCACGGTGTGGATAAAAAGCAAGCCTTTCCATATTCCACGCACGCAGATACGCTCAAAAAACTGCAGATTTAACTTCTTAATTAAAAATTATTATAACTCTGTCATTTTTTTGGTCTAGATAGAAGCCTAATCTTGGGTCTTGTTTTAAATGAGACAACTTTAGTTTTGTCACTGAAGTATCGCTGCTGGAGGTGAAAATACTAAACAGAAGACATTTTATAGCAGTTTAAATATATTTTAATATAAAAAAATAATGCAATGCACAATCATTTTATAAAAAAAAATGATAAAAATGTTAATGTTTCACAAAATAAATAATGTAAACATGAAGCAATAAGTCTTAAGTAGTTTGTAAAAATGTAAAATTAAAATCACAAAAAAATGTGGTTTGTGTCACTTTTTAAAGAGATAGTTTGGCCAAAAATGATATTAAATCCATGTTTTACTCAGCCCCAAGCCGTCCGAGATGCATATGTCGAACACATGTTCAGTTATTTTAGAAACTGTCTTAAGGGGGTCACACACCGGACGCGCAGCTCAGCGCCGCATCAAGTCACGTCTAGGACAATTCAGAGGTAAACCGGAGTGCACATTAAATAGCGCGAGCATTGAAGATGGGTCGAGGCTGGGTCGTCCAACATGACAATGACCAGAAGCACACAGCCAGAATAACCGAGAGGGGCTCTGTAAGAAGGATATCAAGTTTCTGGCATGGAATAGCCAGTCTCCAGACCTAAACCCAATAGAGAATCTTTGAAGGGAACTCAAACTCCGTGTTGCTCAGTGACAGGCCAGAAACCTGACTGATCTAGAGAAGATCTGTGTGGAGGAGTGGGCCAAACAAATGAAAAACTACAGGAAACGTTGACCTCTGTAAATGCAAACAAAGGCTACTGTAAATATTAACATTAATTTTCTCAGGTGTTCAAATGCTTATTTGCAGCTGTATCATAGAAATAAACAGTTTAAAATCATACATTTTGATTTCTGGATTTTTTTTGTAGATTATGTCTCTCACAGTGGACATGATGCACCTACGATGACAATTTCAGACCCCTCCATGATTTCTAAGGGGGAGAACTTGCAAAATAGCAGGCTGTTCAAATACTTATTTTCATCACTGTATTTTAGCATTGTTGTTTAAAAAAACCATGTGTTTATTGGGTTTTGATACTTTATTTGCACCAATTATTATTGTCTCATCAAGACAAGATTGTCATTTTAAAAGCTTTTGCTACCTTAGGTCTATTTTTATTACCAAAAAATATCAGATTACTTGATCATCCTGAATTATCAAAATAATAGTGAAAACTCTATAAATTGGTTAAAACATTTAAAAATCTTGTGATTTCAGTTGAATAAACGGATATTTTCTATTCATATATTTCATCATTGAGGATTTCTTAAAACTTCGTCCTGAAGTCTCAAGGTGAAAAACTCGTCTTAAAGGGGACCTATCATGAAAATCAGACTTTTTTCATGTTAGGTGCTTGGGTTCCCAATGCTTCTATCAACCTAGAAAATATGTAAAAGATTAACCCAGTAACTTATTTTTGGTAAACCATGCTCTCCAAGCATGTGGAAAAAATAGCTCATTGAAATTTGGCTCCCCTTGTGATGTCAGAAGGGGATAATACTGCTCCTTAATCTGCACTATCCAACCACAGCACTGCCATTTAGTGCAGAGATCAGCTCATTTGCATTTTAGAGGACACCCCCAAAAACGGCACATTTTTGCTCAACACCTACGAAGTGACAATTTTTACATGTCACAGTAAATTATATGTTGGATATTTTGAGCTAAAACTTCACATGAAAACTCTGGGGACACCAAAAATGTATTTGATATCTTAAAAAAATCATAGGAAATTTACCCTTTAAATTTAATTCATAATGATCTTTAAAAGTCTTAAATTTGATTTGGTGAAACCTGCAGAAACCCTGCAATGAACACATGAATTGATGAAATGTATTGGTCCGTGACGTTGCACTGTAAGTTGCTTAAAGCTTCCGCTGGCAAAATGCATTAATGTAGGACCAGTTTCAGGTAAAGACCGTTTCCTTCTCTTACCTTACATCAGGGCCTTAAAAGGTTGTACAATGTACATCAATGCTAAAAACTCAGTGTTGATCTTTAATGGGATAGGAAACGGGTTTTCATTTATGTTTCGGGACTGTTATGATGTATTCATAATATTTGAGTGTTGATGATGATGTTACGATGCTGATCTTTATCAGAATGCCACATCTGTGCGGGTAACTGTGGAGACGGAGTCCGAATCGGAGGATGTGGAGAGCGTACCTGTGGAGAGTCCTCATGAGACAATCACAAGCTGTCAGTTCAGACGATTACAAAGCGAAAACAATCGATTAAAGGTACTCTAGTCACACCCCCTGAGTTATTGATGTCTGTCATTAAAGGTAGGGTAACAGATTTGATCCTGAAACATTTTTAGTTATGCTGGTTAAAAGTCTCCTCACATCCTGATAGCAATCACTGTGTTAAGTTGTTTAAATGTATTTGTAAAAATTTATATCATCTGTGAAAGGCGTAGGACCAAAAAATGTTCAACAAATCATAGATTTCGGTCCGAACGGACGTTTCCTTTTATGTCCCTCATACGTAAGCGTAATTTGAATTCCCACCGCGCAGCGAGTCCACGCAGATACCATACGTCATCGGCGCGTTCACGTGCGCTCTGTCTGTAAACAGCGAGAACACCAAACTTTTCTGCTGAATTGACAACCTACACAGGAGCAACAAAACTAAATGCATCTTTTATAACAACAACAGCAAAAACTGCCTGGATCAGCAAGAGCAAAAACCCAAATTAACATCTGTAACTTTACTGCTTTACCACGAGATGCAAACAGCTACAGGAGGCAAAGAGTCTGAAAGGGTCGTTGCACTGTTTATTTTGGTAAGGTAGGTACGCGATATGTTTGTATTGAGATGGATTCAGATATTATACTTTGATGAAACGTTGTGTTGCTTATGAAATTTGTGTTCGTTTACGGATTAGCATAACGATATAGTTACTACGTCTACACAACCGAACGTGTGCTTAAACTAATTCTGATGTAAACCAGTTGTTTATGTTGGTTATTTTGGAAGTGTTATTCACTTTGTACTGCAAAGTTTTCTCACTGGTGAATGAGACATGAGACGTGACCGTCTGATCTGTGCGTGTTCATGTGTTTGGAAAGAGGCGTGACTTTGGAGAGCGATTTGACTTGAGGGTGGGATCGGGATTTCATTGCTAGGCGGCTACCGTTAGCATTTTTCCAAATGTGTTACCCTACCTTTAACACTTTCATTGAGTGAATGCATGACACACAATAAATATGTAGTTTAACAGAGAACCTGTCTATCAAAGATCATCCTGCATTGTGACGTTTATTTTAATGTGGACTTTTCCTTTTTTGGACATTTTACCATTTTTGAGAGATGAATGTCAAACTGGATATGCATTTTTATACCCACATTTAAATCTGCATTTCAACTCCTCTCAGAAATTAACCATGTGTAATATTCAAACATTAAAGGGGACATTTCACAAGACTTTTTAAGATGTCAAATAAATATTTTGTGTCCCCAGAGTATGTAAGCAAAAATGTGCTTTTTTGGATGTGTCCTATAAAATGCAAATTAGTTGATCTCTGCACTAAATGGCAGTGTGGTGGTTGGATAGTGCAGATTATCGGACGGTATTATCCCCTTCTGACATCACAAAGGGAGCCAAATTTCAATGACCTATTTTTCACATGCTTGCAGAGCATGGTTTACCAAAACAAATTTACTGGGTTGATCTTTCACCAATTATAGCACTAAAACATGGAAAAAGTCAGATGTCCCCTGTAAAACTTTTTTTATTAAGGACATAAAAGTGTTAATGATATAAAAGTAAATAACTATAACTTGGCATCTGAACTATTTGGGCCCCCAAAGATTATTTTTATTAGTAGTAACGTGGGTGTGGTAGATGGCCCAATGTTATATTCTTTCATAGGGCCCAAAATTGCAAGTCGCCTAGTTGCATGTCTTCCCTAAAGGTACTTTGGTTTAGGGCAGCTTTGACACAAACCTTACATTGGTCTAAAAAAATAATATAAGATATTAGATAGACAACAAAATATCAAACCATATGACAACCGCAAACAATTTCCACCTTTGCTCACAACTTAACTACACTTTTAAAGTGCTAAAGTAGTTACTTGTGGATTATATAAGATGATGTGCCTTACCATCAGAGGTGCTTTACCATATCCTACATCACATATTAAGATTTTGGACGTCTGCTCACTTTATATCTTATATCAGAATATTATATTACTGTTAAGTGAATATTCATTCCTACTATGAATATTAAGTGGCGCTGTCCACATTAGTGTTTGTAACACTAATACCCTTTTCTAAACCTAAATCTGGACAAACTATTGTTGGAAAGCTCAAATAGTATAATTTTCATATTTCATTACCATTTGAGGAAAATTATGACATAGTGAGAGTCAGTTTCTAAAAGGTTACGGGCCCACATGTAGACCAATTTTTTTTTTTGCATATTATAACACTAAACCTCTACTCTAAACCTAAAAAATCATGACAAGCTATATATCATCGGAAAGCTCTCAGAATGTAGTTTTAACATTTCAAACCCTTTTTGCATTAATAATAATGCGGTGACAGTAATTTATTAGTTTGTGAATATACAAGAATATGCAGCAAAATCTAGTGGCAGTTGTTGGTAAAACCATTAAAAGTGTGACACAAACCTCATTTTTATGATTTTAACTTGAAATTTGTATTACAACTACTTGAGACATATTGCTTCATGTTTACATTATTGTGTGAAACATTTACATTTTTATACTTTTATATATAAAATTAATATGTTAATGCATTATTTTGATGTATTAAAATAAAGGTAAACTGCTATAAAAATATTTATATTTAATATTTTCACCTTCTAACACATCTGTGAAAACCCCTAAATTGTCGTCTTTAAAACAAGACCGAGATTAGGCTTCTAGCCCAAAAAATCCCAGAGAAATGTTCATTTAAAGATGTAAATCACATTGTCACCCACCACTCAAACGGGATTTGCGCCACATAAGGGGTTAAAATACGACGAACCGTGTGTCCTGTATCATAGCTCCATGAAAGGCCTTTGCAGCAAAAAAATCCGCGTGAAAATCAGTTCGGTATTCAGTGAGATATGATTAATTAAATGCGCTGATAGCTCATTCCACCTGTCATACAGATTACACTGAGTGGAGCGGGTGACCGATCTAAGATGGCGGCCCCACGGCTCGACCGCGTCAGTAGGCAGTAGCTGTCGATAGGGCGTCTACCTATATGATGTCTATGCAGCGCTACACGTGTCTGAAAGAGAACGTTTTGAACGTCGCTGATTGGTCAGACGGAGAGTCGGTACGGAAAGCGAAAGGACACGTAGCATTTTTCGCGATTTGTAGTTTTTGCGTATTTTCCTTTTAATCGGCTTCGCTACTTTTCTCTAAAACAAACAAACAAACAACAAAAACACCTCTGTCTTAATGAAACAACAGATATGTTCGACTTAATACGGCGCCGCAAGAACCAACAGGCTGATGACGTCGAAGTACCGCGAGAGCAATTCGAAACCAGATTCCTCCGTATGATTTTTAGAAACGCTCTCGCGGTACTTTGAAGTCATTACTTCACAAAATATTTTTTAACCATGCTTTGTTGTTTTAAAAGACAAAACTAAGCCTATGAATTATATTATAAAATATTTTAAAAAGAGGGCAAAATTATAACGTTTAAGAATAATAAAGAAATACAAATTCCCATTTGTAAAGCTTCTTTTAAAAGATTCAACAACTCAATTATATTGTAATAGCCATAATTAAAATGTATTATTTTTGGAAGTAAACAAATAATAATAATAAAAAGAAGACCACATTTCAAACAAAATTAGTGTTTATATAAAACCAAAATATCTCATTTTACAATCAGTAATGAAACACGTAAACATAAATGGTGAAGTGGTATCAAATCAATGCATAAATATCAATACTGTGTTGCCCTAAAACACAAAGAGCTCTACATTTATGAAGAATAATTCATATTTTGGAATGCAAAAATATTTAAAAATCATTTTTTGAGTGCAAGTAATGGAAAGCAGGTGACTGAAACAATATTTGGTCTCTTTAAACTGTACGAAATGTGTGCCTTTAAGACTACCTCTTGGTATATTGTGCCACCAAGTCCTATCCGAGTTGTAAATATTCAGAGTTGCTGTTATTTCATCCCTCGTTGCTGCATATGAGGCCGTACTCAATAGCCAGATCCAGGCAGCGCTGGGCGGCTTTGCAGACAGGGGCCTGTGTGGGGTCTTCTGATTTAGCCAGGACAGAGAGGATCTCCAGCGCTTCACTCTCCATCAGTTTCTCCGCGAGACTTTTGTCGGCCTGCATCATGTTCATTATGATTACCACCCCACGATGCCTCAGATCCACACTTTCACTCAGCAACAAAGCTTGAAAAATCTCTAACCAGTGGCTGGTCTGCAGAGGATGAGAGAGATGTTGAATGAAGATGTCTTTGGTGGAGAGTGTGCCATAATTCAGAGCTTTTTTGTCTTATGTACGCTTCAATTGCCCCATCGATAAATATCAACTACTTCTTTTATCAACAGCAAATGAGGATTTGCTAATTTGAGCTCTTTAAACGGCATTGTTTATTATTCATATTTTATTAAAAAGGCTATTATTGCATAGGGGTGCGCGGGGCAAAAACTAACGTGGGGTTAGTTGTAACACAGGCTGTTTACATTGTTGCACAAGGTTGAGCGTTTTGGTTTTCCGGTATTTTTTCACGCTGCCAAAAGAGTATCCCCTGCAAATTATTGGAAATGTGTAATGTTTTTCCAGAGAGTTCTTGATGAACGAGTGTTTTGGTGGCATGTAATAAATTTTTTCATCATATGTTTTTTTTTTTGGTTTCTGGGTTGAGTGTGTAAGATACCAAATTCAATGCTATGTCATATTAATCAGTGTCTTGTTGACTAAAACATAGCATTGTTTTGAAATATGTCTGCAGCTCTTAGCAACTTTTTTGGTGAGATTGAAAATATTTTGACCCAGCAGGGTTAACTGTAACGCTGTGTTACAACTAACCCCTCAGCACTTACGATATTAAAACCGCTAACGTTATTGTAATTATTGCCGTTGTTTTAAATAGGCTACACACAAATGATTGCTGGCTGCCAACAAAATAAATGTGCCTGTCTTATCAAAAATCGAGTGACAAATTTATTTTGGTTCATATCTTTAATATTGATTGAATACGCTCACCTCAAAGATTGAAATCATAATGAAATGAATGTCTAAAATCAGACTTTGATGCTCATTATCTCAGAATTAGATTTTGAAACTGTAGTATGGTTATTACAGACTGCGTCACATATAAAAAAATGTTTTGTCATAATTGTGCTGCTTTTTCTCACATATTTAAACATTTGTATTCATTTATAATTGAACTATTGTTAGAAAAGGGCTGGATGAAGGAATACAGAGTGGATACCTGTCTATTACAGGCAGATATATAAACAATATCCACTTCAAGTATATACACAAAACAGTATTGAAATATTTGTCTGCAAACTTAATTTTTAGCAAGTGTTACAACTAACCCCCTACCTGTTACAATTAACCCCACCTATGGGGTAAGGTGTAACGTTTGCACTTCTGTCACGAATGGTAAGTACTAGAAACAAACTTCAAATGGTAATTTGTAGCAGAGATGTGTGTGTTGCTTGTGTAAAAATATAATTAATCAAACTCAAATATTTTTTGAATGATTGAGCCAAAACCAAAAAGCATTAGGTTGTGCCCCACTCTCCCCTACTATTATAATGTACAGTATACTGATGTGTTTATCTATTACATGCAAGTAGATTAATTATAACTATTTTACTCTTATGACTAGTCACTTACCGTTTCAGGAATACGTGAGCAGAGCTCGGGGATGTCTCCGGTCAGCACGGCCAGCGTGCCTGATGCAGCCTTCCTCAGGCGCTCATCATCTTCACCACTATAAAGGACCAGCAACTTGAGACGGTCACTGTCTTTAACCTGGTAAAGTTTCTGAACCTAATAGATAAAAATAAGCATCCAATAGAAGTGCACAGTGAAAAACACATTATATGATATATCTCCATTCTCATAGAGGACACTTAATTTTTTTTTTCAAAATGAACATATTTGGATGAGCTACCACACTAAATTACCAATAAATGTCAATGCTGAAGTGTGATGCATGCTATAACATACCTCAGTGCTCAAGGCCAGATTACACATACATTCAGTGGCTGCGGCACGAACCATATCGTGCTCTTCAAACATATACCCCTCTATTTTGGGCACTGCTTTCTCCTTAATTATCTTCTGCCTGTGGAAGATGGAGCACAAATGACATAACTAAAATGGTAGAAGACTAGGAGTTAATGTTTTAAGTGAACAGGACTGCAGCTAACCTGAGTCTCTCACTGATGCCAGCCAGGTTGGTGAGGGCCATCAAAGCCTCGAAGTTCTGCAGCATCGTACAGTCAAGCGCCAGCAGACTGACCAGTGGTCTAACTACCTCGTAGACCTACAGACACACAGAAAAATTAACACATTGAACAAACGGTAACATGGATATTTTCATACTTGTCCACTGTGATATAGCTTTGATATAAAACCATACCCTCTCGCCAGGGAAGGCGATCTCAGGATTGGATGTGATGGTGAGCTTGGCAAGAGCTTGTGCTGCTTTGATCTTGCCCTTATCTGTGCTCTCAGAAACTAGCGGCAACAAAGCCTGTGTTTGACAGATGAATAATAAATTAATTTAAAAATAAATGTTTTAAAAGAATAATGTAAAACAGATTAATTGTGGTTTTGGTTACCTTTCCACCGCCCTGTGCTACAACTAAACCCCTGTCATCATGTCTCTCCACCAGAGCCAAAATAACCCTGTTAGAAAGAAAATGCATCTGAAAAAAATACTTTTTCAAGGGAGCTCCCCTGACAGAGTAACTGAATCTAGGTCTTAATCTGAATTTGGGAAAGCAGCCATGCCAGCACATGGCTAAAATGTTAGCAAACGAATGACATTTTAGTTTGAAACTTCCTAACCATGTAAGGACCTTAGATATGTGAAATCCAATCTTAAGTAATCTAATTCTGATTAAACTTTCATTTCATACATTGATTTCAATCTTTATCATGACCTTACTCACTCAATATTAAAAAATATCAAAGTTATATTTTCACAGGCTGGGTCACATGTGGTGTGCTTTGTTGTAAATATTAGGCTTAGGTGATTGGGGTAAAGGTGAAATACCTGGCGATACATTCCCTGCAGGCTTCAGTGAGGGCTGGACTCTCGTGCTTCACCATACACACCAAAGCTGACACAACCCCAGCCTCCAGGAGCTTCACCACCCTCTTCTCTACAAAAGACTGGGCATCCTACATACAGACACATCAAATAATGTCATAAACACTTTAAAGGAATAGATCACCCAGAAGAAACCCATATGAGTTTAGAAAGACACTCCAAACACTTTACTTCGACTGTATTTCTACCTTTGGGTGCTCCTCGGGTACGTGCTGTTTCGCGTATTTAGCTAGTTCGACCATCTGAGGGTCCGGCTTCTCCACATCATAGCTGTTGGTGCAGTTGACCAACGTGGATCCGACAGCAAACAACACCGTTTTGTCCTCAGACTGCAAAGATGAGGAGAAGATTATTGAAAGTGTGGCATGTGTGTTTGGACAAAAACATTAAAAGATGTGTGAATGATACCTTAGCAAGCTCAAACATGGCTTGAAGAGCTTTCTTATCCTCCACCAAGTCTTCTTTCACATCTGCGTCCAGCGTAAGATAGGCAAGACCCTCGATGGCCCAGCGGCGTGAACTTGGGGGCAACGCTTCATTGCAAAGCCACCTGGGAAATAAACAAACGATATACTGAAGTGACCCAGCTGCATTTGCATTTAAAGATGCATCTATGCATCTGACGAAGTCATATTTAGATATGCATACACATGCAGAAACAACTTTTAATGAATATGCACAAAGAAATATATTACTTACACTGCAAAAATGATTTAATTCTTAGTATTTTTGGCTTGTTTTCAGTAAAAATATCTAAAAATACTTAAAGGAACAGTATGTAAGAAATTTATATCAATTAATCATAAAATGGCCCTGATATGTCACTAGACATTAAGAAATCATTTTCATTTCAAATACTTATATCACTCACAACAGCGGTCTGGCCAGGATATTGTCTTTTAAAAAGTGGAGTTGCAGCCCTCAACTGATGTTTATGTTGTCATTTTGTGTATTGGCCACCAGTTGTGTGATTGCAGTACCAGTTTTAGCCACAAGTTTTGTGATTGCAATACCAGTTTTGGCCACAATCCTACATACTGTTCCTTTAAATTAGGATGCTTTTTCTTGATGAGCAAACGACCCAAAAAAATAAGTCTAGTTTTTAGACCAAAAATATCAAATTTAAGTGATTTGTGCATAAAACAAGCAAAAATTCAAGAACAATTTGCTTACCCCATTGGCAGATTTGTTTTGCTTGTTTGCTTGCTATTTTTGGTCTAAAAACTAGACTTATTTTCTTGGGTTGTTTTGCCCATCAAGAAAAAGCACCTTAATTTAAGCATTTTTAGATATTTTTACTGAAAACAAGACAAAAATACTAAGAATTTTTTCCTTGAAAATCATTTTTTGCAGTGTAATGCCAATCAATAATTTTATCACCAGGCTAAAATGTTTAGCATTCCTGGCCTTAGCAAACATTACTATTACAAGGTAAGATAAACAGTTCATATGTACTAAGTTCTGCCATGTGCATCTAACTAATAATACGAAACATACTTCCTGCACTGCTTGGCGAGTTTAAGCGTCGAACCCTCAGCGAACTGCTTCATACTAAAATCGGTGCCTCCAGCTGAGCCAAGTTTGCATAGCCCCTTAAAAAAACACATAAATATGTCAGTTTACACAATGATGAATGCAATAAAATCAAGTGACTCAAAAATGTCATACTAACCACCAGCGCTCGCACGCGTATCCGATCATTTTCACTTTTCTTATAAAGATCTTTCAGTAGAGCGACGCCATTAGCTGTGATGAACGACGCCCTCTTGGCTTTGCCGGCGGCGTGAATGAGCGCCTCTACGGCCACCTGCTGGTGGGTGATGTTGTCGGACGCACAGAGAGAAATTACGGCATCCATGATACCGCTGAGCTCCAGGGTGCGATTACCAACATCGCTGGGACCCTGCAGCAGGATTGAGACAGTTTGTATGGCATGTAGTTTCCTCTCCATACCTGAGCTGCCAAAGTGATGCCTGTAGACAAAATGTTGATGGATGGTGAGAAGAACCACAAAACATGAAGTTACATTTTCTATCATATCATGATCGATTAGATTCTGGATTCTGTATGGGAAATAAGTCTCAGGTGTGCCTAGAATGTGTCTGTAAAGTTTTAGCTCAAAATACCCCGCATGTAATTTATTATAGCATGTCTAATATGCCTCTATTTGGGTGTGTATACCTTTAAATGCAAATGAGCTACTGCTCCTCACTCCTTTAACAAAATAGACAGTAAGCGCTAAAAATAGATCTGATTTCTGTGAATACAGTCTGTGAGACCATTGTATCTTACTATTGAGATTTGGTTGACAACGTACAACTCACTGAGGGTGGAAACTATGGTAATACAGGACTGTCAGTCAGTGGCCGTGGGTGGGGCTTTATTGGTGTGACATCACACTGATAGAGAATGAAAACGGCATGTCGAATGTGACTGCTTTGGTTTAATAGAGATTAAAAAAAGTAGTTCACACTGCCAACACACATTCATACTCAGACACATGAACATGGTAAAAGTGGATTTTACATAATATGTTCCCTATGGAGAACCCAACAAGATTTTGGGTAGCAGCAATTAACAGCAGCCAAATTTGACCCCGTGGGTTCTCCAGGGTTAAAGGAACCTTCTATGAAAATCATTCCGTTCCAGTTTATAACCGGTTCTCAAAAGCAAATCTATGAGATTTCACTTACTGTACATAATCCTCACAAAGCTTGCTGAAGTTTTCTCTCTCCTTTTCACTCTTTAGGTCATCATAGAGTTTATTAAGAAGAACTGAGCAGCTCATGGGTGTGCTGTCTGTGAGTGCTGGCCCATCTCCCATCTCAGGAACCGTCCCTGCTACTTCCAAAATCTTCTTCAGGCCTTAAAAGAAAGAAAAACATAAATCACAAAGACAAAACTTTGTTGTGTCGCAGTTTAGGAAACCTTATTATGATATTGTATATAATGATCTGTAGCTATCATGTAGCACAACTTGTACAGCCTTACGTTAGCATTGCAATATGTCATGGGTTTGAATCCCAGGGAACACAAATACTGATAAAATGTATAGCTTGTAATGCACTGTAAGTCGATTTGAATAAAAGCAACTGCCAAATGCATAGAAATGTAAATGTAGCTTAAAGGTGCAGTGTGTAAATTTTAGCTGCATCTAGTGGTGAGGTTGCAAATTGCAACCTACGTCTCAGTCCACGGGTCACTCCTTGCTTTTGAAAAACACAGAGAAGCTACGGTAGCCGCCACAGGACAAACATGTCATCGTCTGAGACAACTTATTTAAAAAAATTCTCTGCTAAGGGCTTCTGTAGAAACATGGCGGCACAAAATGGTGGCTTCCATGTAAGGGGACCAGCAGTGTATGTGTATAAAAATGTCTCATTCTAAGGTAATAAAAACATTACAGTTCATTATGAAAGGTCTTTATACACCACTTATAATATAATTATGTATATTATATTGCATTTCTGTCCAGAGATCCTCCTAAAAGGTACACACTGCACCTTTAAAGGGATAGTTCACCCAAAAATGAAAATTCTGTCATCATTTACTCACTCTCATGCTGTTACAAACCTGCATACATTTTTTTGTTCTGATGAACACGAAGGAAGATATTTCGAGGAATGTTTGTAACCAAACCGATCATGAGCCCCATTCACTTTCATAGTTGGAAAAAAGAATACTCAAAATATATTCCTTTGCGTTTATCACAAATTCATACATGTCTAAAACAAAATATAAAAAAATTCTGTAAACTATCCCTTTAAATGCCTAAAGCATAAATTTGTTAATTGATGCACGCACACACACATTTAAATGTACTGAAGGCTAATGTGCTCAACGAGAACAGGTTTCTGGTCATTACCCTGATCGATGACCCATAGGGTGAGCGAGTTGTCTGGGTTTTTCAGAGATTTTCTCGGCACCTGTTTGACGAGCAGGTTGATGGCGCTGTCACGTCCCGGTCCAGACACGCCGGATGCGGGCAGCATGTCAATAAGATGACGCAACATTGAACGCAGCTCACGGGAGGGTTCTGCAATACGCATAGAAAAACATCTTTAAATCTTTGAGATTTTATGGTTTAGTTTATGACTGCAGAAAACAGTTAACAGTCACAGGAGATTGTCTGACAGTATAAAAATAACATCTAGGGGTGTCATGCATATTATTACAGCACCTTTCAAGTTAGACCTATTTTAAGTTTGTACGGTTGAAAATTCTCATTTCTCATTTACTCTTTATATAACTACCCTCGTGAATAAAATAAGTTATCTGAAATTCTCTCCTGGAAATTATTTTTTGTCTTGTCATTAAGTAGGTCGCTAAAACTTTCTTTCACCTGGCAGTATGGCCTCATCCTTCCCTCGAACCGCTTTCTTCATGCCTTCTGTCAGGGCCTCAAACATCACCTGGACCAGGTGGCACGCCGAAAGAGACACAGCAGAATCACCAGAACCCATGACACCACACAGGCTGTCCATGCCAAGCTCATTCACAATGGCCATGGTCTTCAGACAAAAACAAAGAAGATGAATCTCTGAAATGACTACTCTTGTTGACTTATTTTATGAGATTAAATAGCTCATTATTTGATGTCTGATGAGCATTTACCCTTGACTGGTGTCCGGTACACAGACCAACCAGAGTCCTGAGAGCAGAGAGAACCAGTTCCTCCTGCTGAGACTCTAGAAGTTTCTGGAGAAGTTTAACTCCATCGTTCCTGAAGATCTGCTCAGCACCTGCATCCTCCCGCGAGAGCACCACCAGATTTTGAGCGGCCTGAATGAAAGATGATAAAAATTAAGAAATTGCTAACTGTATAAAAACACTTACAGTCTTAGCACGGTTAGGTTTCTTGCAAACCTTTTGTTTATCTGAAGCCTGCGCCGAGTTATCCATTAGGAGATTGAACATTTGTTGGACTCGTGAGTCTGTGGTGGACATCTGTGCTGCCTACAACACATAAACAAATCAATCTGAATGTAAACAAACTGCAATTTATGCAGGGTGCTCTGGTGGGCTACGGTTAGGGTATTGCAAATGAGACCAAAACTAAATTTCTATATTTTCTTAACCCCTTCAGATCCTATGTCCACTGGAATGGACTGATCAACCAATCAAAATAAGGCACACATTAAACACCTGAAAAATGGGTTAAGGGGACATTTCACTTTCACAAGACATTGCTAAGATGTGAAATAAATCTATGGTATCCCAGGAAAGTAGGTAAACAGGGTACCCCCAGGATTGTCAAACCTAAATTCAAGGCTTTTTAAGACCTTTTTAATACCACTTCAAATGAAATTTAATACCTACATCGCACCCATTCGGGTAGAATAAATCATTTTAAATAATGTAATATACCTCAAATAATTAATATTTACAAGTGTTTGAACATTCATGACAACATGCCTCTGAAAGGCTGAGTCCAAGGCCCAAATGGCCTAACACTTATCTTTACCCAACAATCAAAACCAACAATCAAATAGATTTAAATGTACATTTATTGTAAATTTGAAAATCTCTCAATCAGGGATGGGCAACTGGAGGGCCAGGGGCCACATGCAGCCCTCCTCTTTATCTTGTGAAGCCCGCCACATTTTAATATGACCATTATGTCGGAGAAGGTAATTTATGTTAAAACAATAGCCTTGTTTGATCCATGAAATAAGCTGCAAACCAAACAATAACACCAATTTTAAGGTATAACATTTTTTGCCGTTTAATATAGTTAAGATAATAACAACATCTAATAACACTCATCAGTAATGCTCTGAACCAAAACAATACCGACAAACAAAATTAACCATATTATGGAAAATGAAACAAAAAACGCTCAAACACAACAACATATTAAAATGTTATGCTATTTTGACCATAAAAGACGAGATTTGTTCACTGCACCAAACAAAAAACTGGACACAAGCTCATATATTTATATATTTCTGTTAATATTTTCTGTTAATCTTTATACAGGACCATACTAAAGTTTTCTAATGCTAACTTAGTGTGACAATGTAAATATGTAGCCTATAGTATATATTGCAAGATGATATCTAATTAAACAGTAAACAAAATATATAATAGCTTTCAAATTTGCGTTATTGTTTGCAGCTTATTATTGCATGGATCACACAAGACTATTGTTTAACATATAAATGACCTTCTCCGACATAATGATCATATTAAAACGTGTCTTCTCTACCTAGATTTACTAGAGACAGATTGTGAAACAGAAGATTGTGTGTGTCACTGATTAAATCAAACAACCGATCACAGGTGCGAGGGCACCCGTCATTGTCCCGCCCCCACAGTCCCAAAGTCATCTTGATCGAGCAAGTGCGTGTGGTGCACCTGTGAGCGCATAGAGAAAGTCGAGCGAGCGCTCATCCCAGCCTTTTTACTTAACTTTTTACTTTGCTCGCGTGACTTTGAACAGAGGTGCGCTCTCGGGAGGACGTTTTTCAGCGCGCAATTAGTGTTCTGTGAACACGCGAGAATAGTGTTCTGCGCACTCGCTAAAATGCTTTTCCGAACATGGATAGTGTTCTGCGCTCGTATCTATCGCACGCGCGTGGTTTGTGCGCACGCGAGTTTTGTGTCTGAATTAACAGCATATAAATCTATTGATCATTTGAAAAATTAAGACCTCCGTGAAAAATTCAAGACTTTGAGGTGAAATTCAATACCTTTTAAGGCCTTAATATGGGAAAATGAAATTCAATACTTTTTCAAGACTTTTAAGACTCCGCGGGTACCCTGGTAAAGTCTTAGCTCAAAATACCATATAGATAATTTATTATAACATGTAAAAAATTCCACTTTGTGATTGTGTGAGCAAAAATGTGCAATTTTTGCGCGTGACATCTTAAATGCAAATGAGCTGGTGAAATGCAAACACTGATCGCCATAATAGTGGTTTGTTGAAATTAAAACTCAATTGTCAATTGTTTTCTCTCTCTGCACTAAATGGCAGTTTTGTGGTTGGATAGTGCAGATAAAGGGATGGTATTATTATATTAAGCTCCCCTTCTGACATCACAAGGGGAGCCAAATTTCAATGACCTACTTTTTCACATATTTGCAAAGAATGGTTTACCGAAACAAAGTTACTGGGTTGATCTTTATCATATTTACTAGGTTAATAGAAGCACTGGGAACCCAATTATAGCACTTAAACAATGAAAAAAGTCAGATTTTCATGATATGTCTCCTTTAAGAAAATGTGAGTGGGGATTGCTTGTGCCAAAGTCTTCTGCAAGATGTTGGTGTAGGTCGTTGCCATTAGACCCCAGGGAACACACATCTGATAAAATGTACTTTAAAACCTTGTATTGCACTGCATGTTACTTTAGATAAATGCATAATGTAAATGCAGCATCATGCAGTACTAAAAATGCTTTCTTTCTGCCCACAAATTCATAAAAACCTGAACTGTAAGTCTGAATGATACTAAGGTTTAATAACATCATTATTAACCCACCTTCTGCTGGATCTGTGCTCCTAACTGTCTAAGCAGATCTTGAAAAGCTTTATTTTTTGGCTCCAGCTGTGCACATTTCTGAGCATCCAGAAACGCCTGGTCCAACCGTGCGAGCTTCTGCAGAGCCTGTGCTCGACGGAACCGGGCCTTAATGTCACCCGGGTCAACATCCAAGGCTTGAGAGAAGAAAACACAACACAGACGGATGATTGACAACTATCCCAACATAACCAATCATGGGATTAGGAATGGATGTTTACAGTTTACATAAACAGTGAATACTCACGTGCATAAAAATGTAATAACTTCTTACCTTTGGTTGCATCTGCCTCTGCTTTGTTAAAGTCCTCTAGTTTGAGATAACATGCAGCACGGTTGCGGTACAAAACACCACTGTCAGACTGTCCATCACTGATCTTTAAAGCTTTTGTATAGCAGCTGAGAGCGTTTTGCACATCACCCGCCTTAAAATAACTGTTCCCTTCCTCTCTCAATTCAGAGGAGTCCTGGGACATCTAAACATCCATAACAATCAGTTAGTAGTACAAACAAACAGGTACTTTTTGAAGCAACACTACACATCACTCCACATAACCATGATAGTAACGTTAGAGTTGGATTGAGATCGATTTTTGTCGTGCTGATTATCTCACCTTTTGCGTCTTCGTTTTTACTTCAGGATAAAATGCAGCCAAAACTCTATTTGCGTATTTTAAATCTTTTAACGTTTGCGAGATATTTGTATCTGTACGAGATCTGTTCACTCCCTTCTGGACAGTTCTGCCTGGTTGCTTGCTTCCTGGTCTTGGTGAGCGAAGTCGACGCTGACGAATCCTATTGGTTGAACGTCGCACGGCGTTATTAATATTCATGAAGCGCGTCATAAGTGCGTCATAAATCACGCCTCTTTTTCATGCAACGCTTGACCATATAAGTACAACAAGGTCCAGCTTCACCAATTATTTAGGATTCCGTTAGTGTTACAGGATGATAAAAGATAGAGTGAATATTTTTCCTTTTCTGGTAGAGGTTATTTTCATTTTGATTTAACGACGATAATAATGATTTCAGGTGGTAGTCTTCGTCTATATTGAGAATATTTGTTGTCCAAAAAACTGTAAATGTTAAATTCATATAGTCATGTATGACTTAACGTTATTGCATTTTATAGTTTAATTGCTTTAAACAAATTTGGTAAAAACAAGACATATAAATACAAAATGGACTAATCATTTACATTGATGCATTTAATAGATGCTTTTGCCCAAGAAGATATACATTTTATCAATGTGTTCCCTGGGAATTGAACCCACAACTTTTAACGCTTTTAAGGACTTAAGGCTCTCCAGGATTCACTCAGAAAGAAATGTGTCTGTCTCCTGGTGTAGTATTTCTCAATCATTGAAGAAGACAAAACACTCAGTGAAGTGTGAAGATTGTTGTCATCAGGGTTTCAAATGTAAAACCCCGAGGGAACCACAAAATAACCTGTAGGGAAGACTGGGAATGCTTGATCCACAAAACAGGAAGCTGTCAGTTATGAACATATACCCAGGTGTTTAATGGGATAACCTTTCCTGGACTGAAAGCACTATTTTAAAAACACACAAAAACCACCTTTGTATGCATATGAGTGTGGTTTTAATATATTCTCGTGTTTACCCAAGAACCATTACAAACAATGCTATTATTATTGGAATTTTAATTTTGAGGATATCATTGACATTTTCTTATTAAGTTCCCCGCGTGACAATTACCCTCAGCTGGCCCGTATTTATAAATAATCTGGTCGGTAGATTTGCACAGTTTGACATTTAATAACCCTCACAATATTCCAACCAATCAGAAAACAGCGCGATTCATCCCAAAGAAAAACTCCACATCCCAGAATGCCTTGCGTCAGTCTCAAGCTCTAGCACAGGATAACAGACGTCTTTCAGGAGAATGTAGCGGGTAAATATTTGATGTCTTGTGACCACTTTCGCATTTAAAAGCAGACGCTACTTACAGGTCAGTCGTTGCAAACGCACTAGAAGTGTAGTATAATCATTTTAAACGAAAGTAATGTGTTTGTTGAAGCTTGATCGCGTCGGAGGGATCGGGGATAACGTTATATTAACAGAGAATGGAAGAGACCCTATGTGTTTAGATGCTGAATGTGTATATAACGTTATTTTACCTGTATGTAAGCTCATATTTTGAGTAGTATTGTCCGTAAGGCGGTAAAATAGTCGATATAACGCTAACGTTAGTAACTTACCTGCATGTGCCGATATAGGCTAAGCCTTGCAGTGGGTTATTTATATGCCAATTGCAACAAACTGTAGGGATAGGAAAAGTCGGTTTTAAGAATAAATATGTATATTAATGTTTTCATGTGTGGTTTGACGAGTCCTGGTCATTTTTCTGAACGAGAACACAGGCCATTGTTTTATACATATGGAGTCACGTTAGGATGTTAAGTTCAATGTCTTTGGGACTTTATAGCTGCTACTAGGTATCATCGTAGCAATATTATAATTTCTTTAAATTTGATCAGTCAGTTAAGCTTTTTGACTGTTTTCACAGTTACTGATAGACAAATATATTTGGTAGTTTGTTGGCATTGGCCCTAACTGTGACTGCTAGGGACTGACAAGATTTAGCTCTTCATATTGTAAACAATTAGGGATGCGCCGATACCACTTTTTTGGAGTACGGGTACGAGTACTTGCATTTCAGTACTTGCCGATACCGATACCAAGTACTTAATAAAAAACATGCTTTAAATTTACAAGTAACAGCTTTAGCCATGTAATTGAATCGGCCATGTATCGGCCAATAACAGTTAATCTGCAATTTTTCACATAATCAGATTGTTCCCGTAAGGCAAAAGAGGGCAGGAAGTGCATCAAACTGCTGTATGTAACAGAAGGGTTAAGAAACATCACCGGCTTAAAGTTCAGTCAGTGTTGATAGTAATTAACTAAATGTTATTAAGGCTATATCCACACGAAGCCGGTGCATTCCCTATCCGATCATTTTTTTTCCTTGCTCTAAAAAAATAATCCGTAAACACGAAACCACTGAAACCGACTGAAAGCGGTGTAGTATATATGCCGGACCAGTATGGGGCGCTGTAATTCTGCCACAGATATACACTATACACGGAGAAGAAGACTTTGAGCATGCGCATAACCAACGTATGGTGTTGTCCATTATCGCTTGTTGGTCACCACAATTGCATAGAAGCAATAGATTTTGCTGTAATAAAGCTAGTAGGCTTTAGTAGCTTCTGTAGCACAAACACAATCACGTAATCCGCCGTTATTGTTGTTGCTGTTACGTGTGACGCTTCCGACACGTGATGTGATGACGTTTTCGCTTCACAAAATATACGGATTGGCTGTACAGACGAAACCGCAAGGGTGTCGGTTTCAGATTTATCCACTTTAGGACCCGGTTTCAAAAAATAGCGGATTCAGTCTCCCAAAACGCCGGATCCGTGTGGATGATACACCAATACGATAACAAATTTATACGTATGCAGTGATACGCGTCTCCGTGTGGACAGCCCCTAAATAATTTAATATTTTTAGAATTTAGTTCATGTGAGTTTAGATTGTTAATTTGACTAACAGGTTTGTTTATTACTAAGACCAGTTACTTGTTGTTGAAATAGAGAAAACAAAGGTTTTATTTGCATTTCTTACAAAATTGTGACATTAATTATCAGTTTTAAAGAAAGCATAAAAGTATCGGTATTGGTATTAACTATCGGCAGATATCACCTCTAATAATCGGTTATCAGCAGTGGCGGCCGATGACTCCTCTTCCGAGGGGCGCAAATTCAAAATATGTGTTCGTTGCATCTAGGGCTGCAAAGATTAATCGTGTAAATGTGCGTTTTCTCAATGAATGAATTTTAACGAATTACGGTGAAATCCCGGCATATCCCAAAGCCAGGGGGCGCTCTTGTGCAGAAACTCCCTTTGTGCCACAGAAAAAGTATCATTACAAACGCTATTCCAGGAAATGTCTATAGGAATATTTATATCGCTGTTCTTCAAATTGTTTCAGGTATTTTCATGATAATAAAGAATATTTTGAATGAGTTTGTTTAACGAGTGTTGCTTTTTTAAATGCACGTTATAAACTACTCCGACTCATAATGATTTTAGATTGAGAAGGACTTCCTACTGGCCAAATGCCGCAGTATAAGCACAAGCTGTGCATGAAACACAGAATAGATTCTGAATCGATTTCAGAGGCATTTTATAATTTTGACATGTAAGTTTACACACGCCAAACACATATTTTGACATGACGCGCCGAACACATATTTTGACATGACGGGTGATGCACATAAGTTCACATGATGCGTCAAACACATATTTTGACATTTAGACAAGTACAAGGCAACAAAATGCAGTTTAGATCTAACCAGAATAATAAAAAAATCTCTAAAAAAAATCTGTACTTTGTTTTCACAGAGAGTCAGAGTAGCTTTATTGTCATTTCAACCATATACAGCTTGTACCCGGTGAAACCAAACAACGTTCAGGAGGATCATGTTGCTACACAGACAACACAAGATGCAGTGAAAATATTGCATGTTGTCCTGGAATTATGTTGGTTTCTGTGCTATTAATGCTGTTATGGTTTTGAATGAACACTTTAATAACTGCATGTGATGATTTGTTATGTGTTGTTATCAGATTTCTCCTAACGTGTTTGTTTTCGCAGGTGCTTGACTCTACATTTCTGGTTTGCTGCGGACGTTGGAGCTTGAAAATATAACACACCAAACAAAGACCTATACCAACATTATGCTTTTATAAAAATCATCCTTCAAGAGCTGTTTATGCAATTTTTCTGTAGCCTTCTCAGTTCAATGTAGCTTCTTAGTTCAATCTACCAGTGTTGGAGCAAAGATCCTAATCCCAAATCCTTCTGGAGGGAGCTAAGACACTGCCTGACTCGAAGCTAACCGGATTACCTTCATATTAGATTTGCGAGACGAGAAAAGTACACCTGCTTGAATTTACTAGCAAATACAGGTCACGCTGCTCCGAGTTCATTTGCTTTTCGTATCTCCTATGCGGGACGCCACCTTGAACTGTCAAACTTGGCAGAATTGGCTACCTGAATAGTCTTTTATTGTAGGACAACTTTACGAACCAAATCCATTCAGACTCAAGGTCGATCGTCCTTGGTTGCAGAGAGGGGACGTGTTGTTCGTGCTTGGCTTTCAGATGTTAATGGTCAAGACTTTGTTTTTTATGTTTGATACAATATTGCCACAGAAGGACAGTGGAACGCAAGTGCACAAGCAAATCTGTATCACCAATGCCTGAGAAGGCCTCTCAGCCAAGCTGGATCGTAAAGAAAAAAATCGCTTGAGAAAGAGGAGACGTACTAAACTCGACTGATCTCATTCAGGTCCTGTTCTTTTTTCCTGCTTGGTGAAGACCTGCATTCATGCAATGGATCCTGGGCCAACTCATACAGGAGCAAGCATTGCTTTGTGAAGGTCTACGTGCAGCCCTGTGAGTGACACACACACACACACACACACACACACACACACACACACACACACACACACACACACACACACACACACACACACACACACACACATGCACACAGAGTAGTAAAGAGGTGTGTATACATGCATATTCATTAAGTGTTTAACAAATATTTTACAATTATTACATCTAATTTAGTGTATTATTGTTCATTTTCAAGCTGAATTGCCCCAAAATCATCTGAACATTATCACATTAAGTTGCTATTTAAGTCATTATCTTCATTATCTCCACTTTATTTGTGATGTTTCATTTCATAATTTTATATATCATTTTGTAGGTGAATAAATGCAACTTGTAAGTTTCGTCGGTTCAGTGGCAACCTTGGGTACTATCTGTCATTTATGAAAACAAATTTGAGTGATTCTCGTGAAATTAGACTTACGAGGTGTCATGAAAAATGTTGATAATAAAAGTAAATGCTATCAAAATAAAAAGCATAGAGTTACAAACATCTCTTCATGTACTATTTTGCACATAATTTCAAATGGCATCATACAAACCAATTTGGTTGTTTTTCCACATTTAAGGGGAAAATTTTCATTACCGCAGCAACGTGTCCATGACTGGATTTGGGTTCTTTGACATGGAAAATTTATAATTAAAAAATCTTAATATAAAAAGCTTCAGTGCATGTTATACTATAAACATTTAAAGTTAAGACACATGTGGTATTTGGTGATCATTAGTAAATGTAGAGACAATAATAAGGAATACAAATGTGTCCAAGACCAATTTTCTCATCCTCCGCAACAATTTTCAATCATCGTTTAAGCCCTCAAGGAACTAATATTAAAAAAAAAATAGTTGGAGACAAACAATTGACTGTGACACTCAAGATGGTTACCAGGTAAGCAGTTCTTATTTTTTCTCTTCAGATAAAAGTAAAAAAAAAATTTGTCATAGTACCATACAACTTTTTAGTTCTCATTACTGAAACATGAGTTTGTAAATGCATATATTTAATGTAATATCATGTTGCGGTAATGATAATTTTTGATAATGATAATCTAAAAAAATGTAAATAATTCTATTGGAAAAATATTTTTTAAATCCTCTAAAAATAATGGTTATAGTAAATTCAGACCTTAATCTTATATGTGCAAAAAAAATTGGCTTCAAGAGCTTTTTAAAAATTCTGATGCTGGACACCTTCTTAATCTGGATTTCATGAGAATCACCCATTTGCTGTATATGAAATTTTATTTTATGTTTTATCTTATTTATATAGCACTATTTATATAGATGACGAAGACGAAAAAATTTGGAAAAACTGGGAAATTATTATATATAGATTATTGCAAGTTTTATTGTGCTTATAAATAGATTATAACATAATAAAGTGATATATACTCTTTCAATGACTATCAAACATGCAGTCAACTAAAGCCCGAAGTATAGTCTGTTTTTACTTGTACGCTTACGGTCGAATGCAAAGCATAGTTTGACTCATACATAAACGTAGACGTTCAACACATACGCATTACGACAAAATGCAATGCATCTCCTGGGCTGCGCATGCATGACATACGCATGCAAAGTACGCACGGCAACAGCTGTTGCATGTGATTTTCTGCAATGATACCTGGCTGTGAAAAAGCCAAAAATGAAAAAGTTGCCCCTGTTGCTTGCTGACCCTTATGACAACTCGGCAAAACATTTAATATGACATTCAAAAACTAGATCACCTGCTGTTATAATACAAGCTAATTAAAATTCCTGTACAACAACAGCAGCTCAATTGGTAGATGCAAAGTCTTGGGTTCAAACCCAATAAACTGTTGACCATAACATGAATACACAGTAAGTCGCATGTGCCAAATGCATAAATGTAGATACCTATTTACTTGAAGATATAATGTAGTTCTTGCCACAAGCTATTTTATAGTATGGGCGATGAAATTGGGCATGTCACTAACACCCCATTGTAAATGATGCCTATGCACGCACACACATAAAGGCTATGCCGGAGGGACAGTAGATTCTCTGTCTGGGTTCCCGCTGTTTTGAACCTGTGTTGTTCTTTTCTTTCCTCTTTCTTTCGCCGTCCCCTCGGGTTTAAATGCTGGAGGACAAGGGGCACTTTGAAAGAGGCTGGAATTGGCTGTAGTTCGGTTGCGGTTCACAGACCGTGGGTCGGATCTTGCTGATCAGTGCCCCCTGTGTATACACACACCAATCCCACGAGCCCCTGTTCTAGAATACAGAGCTCTATGGGGTGGACTTTAAACAAGCCCTTGACATTTTTTAGGCACTTTTCGGGTCAAACTTTTCTGTCAGTCAGAGAGAAGACTGCAAATGTAAATTCTTTCCTTTTTTGCTTCCCCTGCCCTCAGCATTAACATCGGCCAGATAAGCGGAGAAGGATGAAACTGAAGAAGCAGGTGACCGTCTGCGGAGGGGCCATCTTCTGTGTGGCCGTCTTCTCTCTCTATCTGATGCTGGACAGAGTCCAGCACGATCCGGCGAGGAGACAGAACGGAGGAAATTTTCCGAGGGTAAGCTGACCATTGTGTTTCTTAAATAGATTGTTCTCCTATGAATTCCCTTTTTCCCTGGATTGCATTTTTTGCTGTGGTGTTGCTGTGTGGGTTTGTTTGAATGGCTCCATTTATCAAAGCCTTAGGTGTTTTTTTTTTGTTTCTGGCTGACTTTAGCTAATTAATTTCTAAATTAACTAGAGAAGATCTCTTGCTGTGAGCATTGGCTTTTTGTTTTGCAAACCAATGTCTTTGGTAAATTAAAACAACAACAACAACAACTAATGATTAGGAATGGTGGTGTACTGGTGTTGTTTTAGAAATGCTTTCCATTATGGGATGTAGTTCACAGTGATGTACGTACACTGCAAAAAATGACTTTCTTACTTAGTATTTATATCTTGTTTTCAGTACAATATCTAGATATTCTTAAATCAAGATGTATTTTCTTCATGAGCGAAATGGCCTAAGAAAATTGGTCAAGTTCTTAGACAAAAAATACACAATTTAAGTGAATTTGTGCTTAAAACAAGCAAAAATATCTGCCAATTGGGTGACAACATTTTTCTTGAATTAAGCATTTAAAAAAAAAGTAAACTTATTTCAAGATTTTTTTTTTCAAACCCCATTGGCAGATATTTTTGCTTGTTTTAAGCACACATTTAGTTAAATTGTATTTTTTTTTTGTCTAAAACTAGATTTTTTTCTTGGGTAATTTTACTAATTAAGAAAACACATCTAAGGTTAAGAATTTTAATGTATTTGTACAAAAAAAAACAAGACAACAATACTAAGTAAGAAAGTCATTTTTGCCGTGTGTTGTAAGCCTTTGGGGAAATACACTGTTAGAAGAAAGGGTTAAAAAGCACTCATCTTCCGATTCACGATTTTACATTTCCTTTGGTGTGTAAGTGTGTATTAGTACATGTTAACGATATGCAAAAGGTATAAACCCCAAAGTAAACGATGACGCAAGTTATCGTCTCCAACCTAAATCTCTTTTTTTTTGACTACAACAAACACACGGATTGTAGGCAACAGTTTACTTTCTGGGATTCGTGTCGAAGACCGGCATTATCATAATTCCTCCCGCTTCGGACTCACAGCCTGTAAGTTAAGTCCTGTTAGCATTGTATTGTGACCAAATCTTTCAAACATGGTAAGGAGCGCCACATTTCTGGCTGACGTCAAAGGTTTTCAGGTCAATCACAACATACAGATTAGCCGGCCAATCAGGGACACGGCGCTTTTCAGATCGATGAGCTTTGCACAAAATCAGTCCGTTTCAGGAAGACAGGAATATTTTGATATACAAAAATGTATGGTATGTGGTATGATTCATATATCTGAGATATGAATGATACCTCAAGCTTGTTGTAGACAGGCATTCTTTCACTTGTCTATGCAATTGGATTTACATTAAAAATTTGGGTTTCGTCCATAAAACATAGCTACACCATGGCAACCAACACCCACATCCCTCATCATTGTGGCAGAAATGTGTACATATCCTTTAGAAAATGTCACATTACAGTTTGTTGGTAAAAGGTGCGTTGCAGATCAGATTTATCATCCTGTGTGCCGTCTCCTCTATAGTGATCAGGTCAGCTTTACTGCTGTAGGCCCGTGGTGGTACCTGTAGATAGATGACCCCTCCTTCCATCTCTGGTTTTTCAGAGCCAGATCTCGGTGTTACAGAACCGCATCGAACAGCTCGAGCAGCTCCTGGAGGAGAACCATCAGATCATCAGCCACATCAAAGACTCAGTTCTGGAGCTCACCGACACTGGAGCCGTCTCTCCCAGCGGGCACCTACCTTTCCGCAGTGCCAACGGCTCCTGGGTGCTGCCCTTTGACGGCAGGCCCACTTTTCTATCCGTCAAGCCACAGGACTGCCAGTTCGCTCTGGGACACAGAAGCCAGACTGACCTGCAGGTAAGAGTTAGAAATGAGTTTTGGTCAGGCAGAAATGTTTTGGGGGCATGTTTTAATTCAATTTTGGGTTTTTTGTTGATACCATTCGCTGTAGTCCTGTTTGTACCTGCCAAGAATCTAAAATAATACTATAACACATTTATGAATCTGCAACGTTTTACTTTGACTTGCCAGAGACAAAATTAGTAGTGTTCGGCTGATCATGTGATCTGAATATGGTGGGCTTCATAAAGGGTAAGAAATTGGTTGTGGCTAGAAGGGATATAGCAACGGACAAAATCTCGTGACATCTCGCCAGATGAGCTGTGTTTTTATCCTTATCCTACCGCCAAACCAAATCCTAAACCCAACATTTTATGGGATTTAGGCTGTAGCTGTATCCCATCTAGCCATTTTACCCCTAAACCCAATATCTTGCAAGATTAAGGGCACAGCTGTATCCCATCTAGCCAGAACTGTAGAAATTGGAAAAAGGTGAACAAATTACTCAGGTTTGCTATTTTTATAACATTTTTGGAATTTTTACATACTTGACAAGGATTTAAATGTAAAGGACATAAATATTTTGATCACATAGAAAAAAAGACATGACAAGTTTTGAAAAGTGACTTTTAGTCAAAGCTTTTCCATTGGGTATGATGTTGTGCTTCAGGCTATCACACCTACACTGAATACAGTTCTTGTGTTATCTGTCAATCATATCAAGATGTCATGAGACCCGATTTGTTTACCAAGAGCTCCACAACATGACCAGCGATGTGATATCTATGTTAAATTCTCTGACAGCTGTGAAACTTTGAGAATTGTGGTAGAGTTATAAAGCCATCATGACAGAACCAATTGAGACCAGCAAAACGTTTTCATTACATACCTCAGTATTGGTCGATGGTACTTCTGTCTCTCTAGATGCTGGATGTTTACTCGCTGCTCAGCTTTGATAATGTGGACGGCGGTGTTTGGAAGCAAGGCTTTGAGATCACTTACGACCCCAGCGAGTGGGATGAAGAACCATTGCAAGTGTTTGTGGTCCCTCATTCTCATAATGATCCAGGTAAGGTTTGAGTTTGAGTTGAGCTTAAGTCTAGTACCACAAACATGTAACCAATCATAATCACAGTTGGATCAGTCGTTTGTCATAGATATGTATGGATGCCACATAGACCCGGCGTTGAAACGATTGCACACTGCAATCTGTGCTGCAACCTGTTAACATCAGCGCTTAAAGATTAGTGCTGCAAACGTTGCAGTTCATGTATGCATTGTGTGAAACCGAACTTAGCAGTTATATGTCTGAAATGTAGCATACTTACATGTATATCTATGGTCCGAGGTGGTGCAAAAGAGTGGAGGTGGGGAAAAATTGGCATATTCATACAGTATCTATGGTCAGAGCTGAGGCGGTAAACTGATAAAATTCTTGACTACATGGAGATTTTTACTGAAAACAGCTTGCACAGACATTAATCTTAAAATATGTGAACCTGGACCACAAAACGGGTCAATTTTCTGAAATAAATAAGCTTTTAATTGTTGTAATTGTGCAAAATAACATGTTCATATTTCACGTGTAAAAACCCCCAGATATATTTCACACAATTTATTATCTGTATAGCGCTGTTTTCACTGTCCTAAAAACGGGCTGATGTTTTCCTTGTTCTATGAAGTCCCTCCTTCAGAAATACTTAACAAGTTCTGATTTTGTTTGTTTAGCGTGTTGTGATTCGACAGCAGCTTAGCTTAGCAGAGCCGTTTGAGCTTAGCTGGTGACTGATGCATTTCTGTGGGCGGAGTTTAGTCAAAAACTCTTTTATTGACGTCATTCAGTCGGGAAATAGAGAGCTGTAGTCCAAACCACCTATTCGCTGTAGGCTTTAAAAGGGGAATTCTGTTAACAGGGTTCCCACAGGTCCTTGAAATCCTTGAAAGTTTGTAAATCTGGGCGACAAAATTCAAAACCCTGGGAAGTTTTTGAAAATATTATACATAGATACAGGTCATTTGAAAGTTCTTGAATCTATTTTATGCAAGACGTTTTCTGGAAAAAATCCATATTATTCCCTGTGTAGTGTAGGATTATATCATAAAAAGTCTAGACTTTTTAAGCACACTTGCTAAACTGTTCGCTTTAAATGCTTCATTCATACCAAAATGCTTTTTTGCATAGTTGTGTTTGACACATGAAAAACGTCTCGGGTTATGTATGTAACTGTTGTTCCCTGAGAAGGGAACGAGGCGCTGTGTCTCCCTTGCCATACTTCCTGAATCCCTGTAAAGCCGTCTTTGGCAATATTTCAGATAGCGATATACTTCCTGTCTCCCGCATCACCCTGTCTTTGTCGTTAAGCCTCACCATTGGTTGAATTTGATATACACATTAAGACACACTTACCCCTGGAGGCGTCCCCAAAGTGTTACCGCAGTGACGCAGCGCGAGTTCCCTTAAAAAGGAACTGTAACAATTTATCTTAAAAGGTAACACGATGTAACCTTGCTCTCACTTGAAATGTGTCCCCACATTTAGTCCTTGAATTTGAGGGTATTGGATCTGGAAAGTCCTTGAAAGGTCCTTGAATTTAAAGTTAACTAAGGTGTGGGAACCCTATGTTAAAGAAAATATATTGCTTGGCATTGAACTTTGAGCTTTATCATTTTGCAGGTATTATTTATGCTCTAACAGCAACATTACACACTAACTAAAGTTTGAAAAATGGAATCAGGAAGAAAGTGACCTTTAAAGTTGTCCAAATAAAGTCCTTAGCAACTGCATGCACTCACAAAAATAAAGTTTTTATATATATTTATTGTAGGAAGTTTGCAAAATATCTTCATGTAACATGATTACCCAATATCCTAATGATTTTTGACACCAAAAATAACTTGATCATTTTGACCCATACAATGGATTGGTGGCTATTACTACAAATATTCCCCGTGACTTGTTTTAGGACTGGTATTGTGGTCCAGGGTCACATATGTCAAAGACCTTGTTTTGTCTTAATACACACATCAGTAATGTTTTTTGTAAGGTTTGTTTGTAAAAACTACTTAAATATCCTAATGTTATTAAGGGCTAGACCTGGATTCATCTTAATCCTGTCCGCGAAACAGCTCCTTAGTGTTGTGAAATGTTGACATATTAACCTCTGACATAATGATCAATTTTATCTTTCTTAAGCTAATAAGAATCTTAAGCTATATACGTTTCAATCTTTACAAAAAAGGTTGCAGCATTTTTTGTTTATTCTGTCATTGATGCAGCATTTCAGAATCGAACCACCAGTGCAGTTTATTGAAAGATTCGTGCAGGTAAACTGGGTCATTTACTCGGCTTGCCGTTATGCATCATTGGCACAATTTGCACAGAACGTCAGGAAAACCTTCCCGAAAACTAAATTAGTTCCACCCACTGGACAAATACATCTGCAAACCTTCTTGTACACCTCTTGGCATGTGTGATCCTGCCGATGAAAACCCGTCTGAAGTCATTTTAGTGATTGCCGGTTTTTACATAAAATCATTTTGCATGTAAAAATATATCCTTGATAACTTTAATATTGAGTAAGGTCATATCAAAGATTAATATTAAAGTAAAACTATAAATGACTGAAATCAAACTTTGATGATCTAAATCTTAAAATCAGATTAAGACTTTAGGCTGTATTTTACATGCAAGGTCGTATGACCTAGAAGTCAGTGACCCAATTCCTTGTTGTTTTATTTGGGTCGACACCTTATCACTGGTGTTTAATGTTCATTGAGTGTTGAATTTATAATTTACTTGAAAGTTTTTATCAGTTTTAAATGTCTTTCTGTTAGAGAGACTCAGGGTGACCACCAATCTGTTGTTGCTTTGGCTGACACAAAGACAAATTTTTGCACACCCCAGCAACACCTCTGAATAATGAGCAGATGGTGTTATTTTCATCAAGTTGTTCATTGGGGACCGAAATGCTGCAGAATAGCAATGGTTGCTTTGAAAGTTTTTTTAGTTTAGTCAGTCAATGACATCAATTTTTGTAGGTCAACCGTAGACAAATACAAAAATCATGTTTATTTGATTGAGTTTTGCATTGAATAGTTTTTCTGAATTAAGTTAATACTGTATTTCTTTTATGACAGGATGGGTCAAGACATTTGACAAGTATTATAACGATCAGACTCAGCATATCTTAAACAACATGGTGGTGAAGCTGGCAGAAGACCCTCGCAGGAAATTTATTTGGTCTGAAATTTCTTTTTTCGCCAAATGGTGGGAAAGCGCTGACGTCCATAAACAAGAAGCAATGCGCAAGTCAGTACATTATTTCTTCGCTTGATTTAATTCATTAATCTACTCAATCAAATAATCTGTAGGAAGTTTAATAAAGCCATCTGCTCTGGTACATCACTCTTGTTTTATTAAAAAGGGATAGTTCAGCCAAAAAAGAAAATTACCCCATGATTTACCCACCCTCAGGTCGTCCTCGATGCAAATGATTACCCTTTTCAGACGAACACAATTGAAGTTAAATTAGAAAATGTCTGCTGTCCAAGCTTTATAATGGTAGTAAATGGTGCTTCTGATTTAAAGCCAAAAAATATCCATCCTTCATTCACAGAAGTAATCCACACAGCTCCAGTGGGTTTTTGAAAGGCCTTCTGAGGGCAATCAGTGTGATTTTTTTTAAAGAAAAATATCAATATTTAACACTTTACAAACTAAAATATCTAGCATCCAATAAAGACCAGTATGTGTTTACGAGGGAGTGTGTTTCCAGTGTAAGCCATAGATTAAGACATAGGGTGTAGTGTACAAGGCGTGTGGGGCGTAGCGTACGAGGCGTGTGGGGCGTGGCGTACGAGGCGTGTGGGGCGTAGCGTACTAGGCGTGTGGGGCATAGCATAAATAAAGGACTATATAAAGAAGTAGCGTAAATAAAGGCATAGCGTACGAGGCGTATGGGGTGTAGCGTACGAGGCGTGTGGGGCAAGGCGTACGAGGCGTGTGCGGCGTGGCGTACGAGGCGTGTGGGGCGTGGCGTACTAGGCGTGTGGGGCATAGCATAAATAAAGGATTATATAAAGAAGTAGCGTAAATAAAGGCATAGCGTACGAGGCGTATGGGGCATAGCGTACGAGGCATGTGGGGCGTAGCATACGAGGTGTGAGGGGCATAGCATAAATAAAGGACTAAATAAAGACGTAGCTTAAATAAAGGCATAGCGTACGAGGCGTATGGGGCATAGCGTATGAGGCGTGTGGGGCGTAGCATAAATAAAGGACTAAATAAAGACGTAGTGTACGAAGGCATAGCGTAAATAAAGGCGTGTAGCGTACGAGGCGTGTGGACCGTAGCGTGTGGGGCTTAGCATACGAGGCTTGTGGGGCATAGCGTACGAGGCGTGTGGGGCGTAGCATAAATAAAGGCCTAAATAAAGACGTAGCATACGAGGCGTGTGGGGCGTAGCGTACGAGTTGTGTGGGGCGTAGCGTACGAGTTGTGTGGGGCGTAGCGTACGAGGCGTGTGGGGTGTAGCGTACGAGGCATGTGGGGTGTAGCATACGAGGTGTGTGGGGCATAGCATAAATAAAGAACTATATAAAGAAGTAGCTTAAATAAAGGCATAGCGTACGAGGCGTATGGGGCGTAGCGTACGAGGCATGTGGGGCGTAGCATACGAGGTGTGTGGGGCATAGCATAAATAAAGAACTATATAAAGAAGTAGCTTAAATAAAGGCATAGCGTACGAGGCGTATGGGGCGTAGCGTACGAGGCATGTGGGGCGTAGCATACGAGGTGTGTGGGGCATAGCATAAATAAAGAACTGTATAAAGAAGTAGCTTAAATAAAGGCATAGCGTACGAGGCGTATGGGGCGTAGCGTACGAGGCATGTGGGGTGTAGCATACGAGGTGTGTGGGGCATAGCATAAATAAAGAACTATATAAAGAAGTAGCTTAAATAAAGGCATAGCGTACGAGGCGTATGGGGCGTAGCGTACGAGGCATGTGGGGCGTAGCATACGAGGTGTGTGGGGCATAGCATAAATAAAGAACTATATAAAGAAGTAGCTTAAATAAAGGCATAGCGTACGAGGCGTATGGGGCGTAGCGTACGAGGCATGTGGGGTGTAGCATACGAGGTGTGTGGGGCATAGCATAAATAAAGAACTATATAAAGAAGTAGCTTAAATAAAGGCATAGCGTACGAGGCGTATGGGGCGTAGCGTACGAGGCATGTGGGGTGTAGCATACGAGGTGTGTGGGGCATAGCATAAATAAAGAACTATATAAAGAAGTAGCTTAAATAAAGGCATAGCGTACGAGGCGTATGGGGCATAGCGTATGAGGCATGTGGGGCGTAGCATAAATAAAGGACTAAATAAAGACGTAGCGTACGAGGGCATAGCGTAAATAAAGGCGTGTAGCGTACGAGGCGTGTGGGGCGTAGCTTGTGGGGCATAGCGTACGAGGCGTAGCATAAATAAAGGCCTAAATAAAGACCTAGCATACGAGGCGTGTGGGGCGTAGCGTAGGAGGCGTATGGGGCGTAGCGTACGAGGTGTTGGGGCGTAGCGTAGGAGGCGTATGGGGCGTAGCGTACGAGGTGTTGGGGCGTAGCATACAAGGCTTCGTGGAAATGAGAGAGACAAGGCGCTATGGCCTACGCCAAAAACGCACTCTCCCATAAATGTTGTGTCAGTTGTTTCCGGAAGATATTTTTTGTTTTTTGTAAAGTATAAATATTGATATTCATCTTACGAAAATGTATCATTGCCCTCAGAAGGCCTTTATTTTACCAACTGGAACTGTGTGGATTACTTCTAGGAAGGATGGATGGACTTTTTGGGCTTAAAAATCTGTAGCAACATTTACAACCATTTTAAAGCTTGGAACAGCCAGGATATTTTCTAATATAACTCAGATTGTGATCTTCTAATAAAGGATAATCATGCATATTGAGGGTGAGTAAATCATGGGGTTATTTTTTTTTATCTGAACTATCCCTTTAAGAGTCCTCATAAATGATCTGATGTCAGATGGATATGGAATCTCTAAAGCTCTTTGTGAGATTTGTCTGAATTCTTTCTTTTAGGCTGATCCTCGGTGGACAGGTGGAGATGGTGACAGGAGGTTGGGTCATGACGGACGAGGCCACTGCTCACTATTTTGCCATGATCGATCAACTCATTGAAGGCCATCAGTGGCTGGAGCAAAATCTAGGTATGAACTTTGGTGTTGCTATTAGAGACTTACGATCCCACTCCCCCAATAATTTATTGATTAAGTTCTGTCAATACAAAGTGCCCCCCCCCCTTTTTATAAATCCATGTTTGGTGATTTAGGTGTGATCCCTCGATCGGCCTGGGCAGTGGATCCATTTGGTCACAGTGCCACAATGCCTTACTTGCTAAAACGGGCCAACCTGACCAGCATGCTGATCCAGAGGATCCATTACTCCATCAAGAAGCATTTTAGTGCTACACGGAGCCTTGAGTTCATGTGGAGGCAGGCATGGGGTGAGAGCTCTTCATTACTACAAAACCCAAACAAAATTAATATTTATTTATGCCTTGGTACACGTGATACTGGTAAACTGTTATACAATAATAGACCTAATACATACCGTACCTAAATTTAAAGTGTGTTCATTTTGTAAGCAGCTCATCTATTATTATTACACCTGCTTAGTGTTAGTCATCTAAATAAATGTGTTTTTTTATAGAAAATGTAGTTATAAAAAGATTTATTGCTTTTCTCATCTTTGTTTAATAAACGTTAGAAAGGCTTTAAATGTCTAACGAAAGTTTCAGAAATCGCAAACCTTTGGCAAATGCTCTTGAAACCTTGCCAAGGAGTCGTGCCAAACCCAATTTTGTAGAGCTTAATTTCCTTTATTTCCAGATCCAGAATCGGGCACGGATATGTTCTGCCACATGATGCCATTTTACAGCTACGATGTGCCTCATACCTGCGGTCCCGACCCAAAGATCTGCTGCCAGTTTGACTTCAAGAGACTCCCGGGCAGTAGAGTCAACTGCCCATGGAAGGTGCCACCCCGAGCCATCACGGATGCCAACGTGGCAGAGAGGTGAGGGTGATAAATAAGGGGTTGAATTTGATTAGGTGAAGTTAAGCTAGCGAACGAATGTGGGTTAATTTCCTGTGTTGGTCAATAAAACCTTGCTGGCACCAGCTGTGTCACAACATGGGTCGTGTTTGAACTGGGTCCAAATCCATTTTTCGCTTTGCACGGCGAGACCTACAAAACCATTATATTAGCAAGCTTGTTGCAATTAGTACCTATCCCATGCTGGCATTATGGGTAAACCATAAACTTTCCAGAAGCATTTCATTTTAGGTGTTAAGAAAGGTTTTTCCAAGATCGAATTGCAAATGCAAGTGTGTTTTGCTTTACAGGGCTACCGTCTTGCTCGATCAGTATCGTAAGAAGTCCAAGCTTTTCCGTAGCAAAGTGTTGTTGGTTCCTCTGGGAGATGATTTTCGGTACGATAAAGTGCAGGAGTGGGACCAGCAGTACTTAAATTACCAGAAACTGTTTGATTTCATGAACTCGCATCCGGAAATGCACGTGAAGGTATGTTTATATTTATGCACATGCTGCTCAATAATGTTGAATTTATTATACCATGATGACGATTAAAGTGTTTGCACTAAAACTGTGCAGATTTGGCTTACATGAGCTTTACAAAGAAATGAACGATTGAACATAATAAAAAGTAACCTCGCCAAATTGGCTAGGGATTTGACAAAGTTTACCCACTATAGCTGATTTTTACCCGCATTTGGTGGGTATTCAATTCAAACTCTGGTTATGAAGTATAGTTAGAAGTATAGTCACATTTTTATGCATATGCGAGGGTAGGCTTACAAGCAGCGCCGGGTTTTTGTAAACGCACATAATTCGTATGTGTATGTTGTGCATGCGCCTGCAGGAGATTGTAGTACGTAGCCCAGGAGATGCATTGTATTTTGTCGCAATGCACATGCATCGAACGTCTGTACACATGTAAATAAACTATGCTTTGTGAGGTATACGTAAAAGTGGCTTGATAGAAAAACAAAACAGTGGCGTGCCAGACGTTACAATACTACTTCAACATGCAGCATTGAGTACGTCGATCAGCATATTACATTACTGCTTTGAATCGCTCTTATTTGATGATGTCATCTGCCATTTGGTCTGCACAGCGCTGCAGGAAGTCAAACACATCTATGATTTCTACCACAGTAAGTGGAACCCGATGATATGCCCATGTGATGTCATTAAGAAGTGAGCCTATGAACAGAGCTAATTCTCTGCATTCAAACATTTGGGTTAAAGGGATAGTTCACCCAAAAATTTAAATTCTGTCAGCATTTACTCACCCTCATGTTGTTATAAACCTTTGTGAGTTTCTTTATTCTGTTGAACACAAAAAATGATATTTTGATAAATGTTGGCAAGCATACAGTTAATGGTACCCATTAAATTCCATAGTTCCATAATCGTCTCATCGCGATTGTTTGACCTCATCGTGATAATTTCAGATCACAGCTATGATTGCACATCTCTCTAAAAAACACAAGGGGGAGCTGCAGCGCCTGTATAAACGAGACACTTTTTACTGACAGTGTAACGTGATACATTGCAAAGGAATTGCAACCATTCAATACAGTGAAAAAAACTTTAATAAGCAGTATGAACTAAAATGTAAAACATCTACGTTTCAAAAACAGCAATTACAAATTTAGGGAAGTGAAGGATGCTTTTTTGATCTTTTGTAGCCACTACAGACATGTGGTCCAGTATTAATATGACCTTATTAGGATACTACTAAGGCTTGTTCTGTTGTAGTCAGTTTATTTTGATTACATTTTAATGTAATATTAATTACATAATTATTTTTAAATATTTGTTATGTGTATTAATATTTAGTGCCAGGAAACCTTGCAAACAAATTAATAAAAATAATCACAACAAATTAATCGCCATAACCGTCATGATTTATTCGACAATTAAGAACCATCAGCCAAATTTTATAACCGTGACAGAACTAACAGTAGGAAATAAAAACGATGGAAGCTAATGGGTACCAGTAGCAGTGTGCTTACCATAATTTATCAAAATATCTTCATTTGTGTTAATAACAAAATAAAGAAGCACATACAGGTTTCAAACAACATGAGGGTGAGTAAATGACAGAATTTTAATTTTTGGGTGAACTATCCATTTAATGTAAGTACACATGATGAACAAAGATACATGGGTGGACTGGCCATCTGCCATACCGGGCATTTTCCCGGTGGGCTGCGGGGCTATTTAGGCCGAAAGTCCAGAGTCCGACACTTTTTTTTTATCTGTATATTATTGTTTCTGACCGGCTTATAAATCCAGACAGTTGATCAGTGCCCGATTGACATTGGGATGGCCCAATCACATTGTAAAGCACCAACCCCTTTCCCTTACGTCCTGCCGGCGTAAAGAATAATAATAATAAAAAATAGTGCAAGAGTAACCACCGGTTACCCTTGACACACACTCTGCGGCCCATAGGCTATTATCCAAATGTTGACGAATCAAAATGAAAGACTGCAGGAGTTTCTGTTCACAGAAACCGTCATAAACGACTCCCAGCCAATCGAATAACACCGCCTAGCAGGATTTTTAACCAATCAAATAAAAGAAATCGATTTTCTATTAAGACGAATGTGAGTTCCAGCCAATAACATTACAGAGCTAAGCAGAATTCCAACCAATTAAATGACAGAAGGCAGGAGTCTAGCGTTTGTACAGTGCTTAACACATGAATGCATATTGTTTCAATAGCTGCATTAAAAAAAAAATGCATCCTTATATTAAAAAAATACAGACAGTTAGCAAACTACTGAACTTTAGGTCAATTTTGCAGTTTTAATTTAAAAGTGACATTTAGATTATTTGCCATGTAACACTTGCTGCAGTGACTGTCCGTCAAGCAAATAGAAATCATAAATGTTTATAGCATACAGTATAAGATAAAGAATGAATGTGTGTAAATTGTGGATTAAATTATAATGTAAGAATTCACGAGAAGGCAGAACTGTTATCACAAGTAATGAAATTACATTTAGGGCTTAGTTTGTGTTAATACGATTTTAAAAATCTTTTAAAAAAAGTTTTTTAGTTTAACGTTTCATTTGTTCCCTTTTGTTTAAACAAAATTAGCTTTGATTTTGGACAGTATATCCAAAAACTGTGTTTCCTTCTCATGTTAACAATGTCCGTCCACACCTTTGGTTACACTTTTGGCTGTTCTGGTAGCTTTCAGTAAATTAATTTGTTCTCAATAATGATTTATAAAACTTATTAAAGCAATAAACCCCAAGAAGTGCATTTTATAACAGCTAAGGGGCGTTGTTAGGCACAATGGTTGGCACAATGTTTTATGTCATGGTTGGTATACACATTCAAGAGACCAAAAGGACCGAAAATGTGTGCATTATCGAGTGAGGGGCCGGTCTGGTTCAAAATGGCAGTGACGTTTTTTTTTTGTCCCAGTCCGCCCATGAAAAAATATAACACTGTGCTGGTATTTTTTAAATATTTTCATGCACAAACCTTACATGTTGTCCCTTTAAGAAAACAAAACATCATTTTATCCACACTATGACTGTAATGACCTACTGGTTTAAATAACTATAATCAGTGCTGAGCTATTGGAGCAAAATCAAGATCTTTTCTCTTAACCAATCACAGTGTGTTTAACTCCGCATTGTGCAAGAATGAATAACATCTACAAAGATTGCAACTTTAAAAAGAGTGATTTGATTTTGAATTAAAATTGTGCTAAAAGACATGTTTTTGTGCCCTTAGGCTCAGTTTGCAACATTGACGGACTACTTTAGCGCTCTATACAAGGCTAAGGGAGTTGCCCAGGGGATGAGACCGCCGGATTATCCTGTGCTCAGCGGAGACTTCTTCGCCTATGCGGACAGAGAGGATCATTACTGGAGTGGATACTTCACCTCACGGCCCTTTTACAAAAACCTGGACCGCGTGTTAGAGTCTCATCTACGGTTAGTTCCTGATTAGTGCACCTTTGTGATAATAAGTTTTATGTTACCGATTATGTTTAGGTAGTACTGTTTATTTTTAATTGTCTTGCATGATTAAATTTGCACTTACAGGCTGGCACTGAACTCTCTTAATTCAATTCTGCGTTTTGGCAACTTTGGGCAAGTGTCTGGCTTTATTAGCCAAGATTAAATTATGGTTTAAACGGAGGCCGATTCTCTGTGGCATTATCAAGGAGTAATGAAAACGATTGGTCTCTGTCACCATGTGGCGGACGAGCTTTTCTCATTAATCCAACCAATGTTTTCACCTGTGGCAGCGGCATGATGTAATTATCTGTTTATTATGTAGTGGTTTGACACTATAGTTTTTTAATCACACCTTAAATGGGTAGTAATACACATGGGAAATCTACATATGCGTGTTGCATTTCAAGTTTAAGATCCCTGGATTCTAGCTGCAACCTAGCTGTTTTATTATAAACACAAATTATTTTTCGAATCATTAGTGATACAATGATGCTTAGGTTTATTCTCGTTTCTTATGTTTCCTACAGAGGGGCGGAGATCCTTTACAGCCTGGCGGTCTCACACGCACGGCACGCGGGCCTAGAAGGACGTTACCCTACTTCGGATTACTCTCTGCTTACCGATGCCAGGCGAAACGTAGGGCTGTTTCAGCACCACGATGCCATCGCGGGCACCGCCAAAGAGATTGTTGTCATCGACTATGGAAACAGGTGTCTGGATAAAAGCTTGGGTCTTTATTTGTAAAATGGCATCAGTGTTGTTCAGATAAACGGCTTATGGTGGGTAAGTGTCTCATGTTTGGTTTTGTTGTGCAGGTTATTGCGTGCCCTGGTCGGTCTGAAGCGGGTGATCATTAATGCAGCCCACTTTCTAATAATGAAAAACAAAGATGTTTATCGCTTTTATCAGACAGAGCCTTTCCTGGAGACGGTGAGCAGCAGCACTGGTTTATTTTAACACGAGTGTCACTTTTTAAAAATGGCCGACCTCTGACCTTTTCTGTCTCTGTAGGATGATCGACGGGCCACACATGATTCTCTTCCTCAGCGCACGCTTATCGAATTAGAATCTTCTCCCAGGTCAGATCCTTCGTCTACATTTTTAAGGAAATAAGAGGAATATTTAAAAGTACATGCGTTTAAAATCGACTAGAATTATTGTAAACGATCCTTTAAAAAAAAAGAATGGCTTATATTCAGTGCTTCGATGGAAAAATGTCCCCTGTGGGAATTTCAGAAACAAAAAGACTGAATAATAATAATAATTTATTTTTTAAGTATTATTGTAATTTTTTACCAACATTTGTTAAGTGTGTGTGTGTTGTTTAAATTAAAGTGTCATTGTTTGTGAGAGCAATTTTTCTTTAAAGAGGTACCAAATCCTTTATCTTAATATTGGCTTGATCTTCATCATCTTCCTCAGGTATCTGGTACTGTTTAACCCGATTGAGCAGGAGCGCTTGTGTCTGGTTACGGTGCTTGTGAATTCACCTCGGGTAAGGGTGCTTACAGAAGACGGACAAACATTACCGGTGCAGCTCAGCGCGCAGTGGGTGACCGCAGTCGAGATGAACGGAGAGGTTTACCAGGTACGGTTGTGCAAAACTACATATAATTTCACAATCCATACTAATCTATATGTGCTTGTTAAAGAAAGAGTTTCTAAAAAATTGAAATTCTGTCATCATTAACTGTCCTTTATGTTGTTTAAAACTTGTATACATTTCTTTGTTCTGCTGAACACAAAGGAAGTTATTTGAAGCAGGAAACAGAAGCACCATTGACTTTCATAGTAGGAAAATACCATATCTTAATTTGTGTTCATCAAAACAAAGAAATGTTTTTTTTTGGGGGGGGGGGGGTAAACTATCCCTTTAAGGTTTCTTCACGTTAGGCACATTATTTCAAAGTGTATTTGAAACTTAACACAGAGCAAAACTCACACCACAAGATATGCAAAACACAGTACGAGTCATGAACTATTGGCAAGAGACAAAAACTATTAAAAAAAACTCATACCATGTTTCTTTGTTTTCATAACACATTGGCTGCGTCCAAATTTTCTAAAATGCTGCTTTCGGAGGCAGCATTCCAAGGCAGGAAGGCATTAAAGGCACGTCCGAATCCAATGTTTGCTTTATTTCCTGTCTCCCGGGTATAGAGCAGAATACAGTATTTGTTAACATCATTTATGTTTGTCTACAGTGTATAATAATTATATATACAGTACTGTGCAAAAGTATTAGGTCACCCCGCTTTGTTGTTTTACCATTTGTTAAGTTTTAAAGGTCATGTTCTTTCTGATCCCATTTTAAACCCTATTTAGTGTGTAATGTTGCTATAATAGCAAAAATAATACCTGTAAAATGAAAAGTTCAAAGTTCACTGGCAGGCGATATATTTTCTTTAACAGAATTCCCCTTTCAAAGCCTACAGCGAAGGGCCGGTTTGGACTACAGCGCTTTGCTTCCTGCTTTAATGACGTCAGTAGAACAGTTTTTTGACTAAACTCCGCCCACAGGAATACGTCAGTCGCCAGCCAAGCTAACGGCAAGCTAAGCTGCTATCGAATCACAACACACTAAACAAACTACACAATGAGATTTGTTTGTGATTTGTTGAGTGGATTTAAGGAGAACTGGCGTTTTATTGCGTTTTGTGAAAAGGGAGAAAAGTTGACAGAATAACACGGCGGATATCGGATTTTGCGTAAAATTAAGAATTTACTTTTTAAGACTAACCAGATACAATACTGATTTTGACATAACTTTTTTGTTTAATGCCGTTTATCGTGTTTTAGAACCAAACTCTTCAAATATGGGATTAGTTATTACAAAGGTCCTCTCAGTGTATATTTCAAACTGAATTCCATTACGCTGCCTATGAAGACTGTCCAAATGCGTTTCCCGGAGCTGCCTTTATGACGCCGAAGTCATTGCACCAGCCGCCTTTGGACGCAGCCCTCGTATGCTCAGACTAAATGAATTTATTGCATGGATTTGTTTTGGTTCTGCTCAGGCTTCCTTCATGGCACGACTGCCCGCATTAGGATTGGCTGTTTTTCACCTGTATGACTCTGCCGACTCCCCCATGACCCTGCGCTCTGATACGCTACTAAGGATTCCGGGGCGGGGCCAAAGCATACGAAGTTCGGACCCTTTGCCCGTGCGATCCCAGATGTCGGATTCTCAACCTTTCTACATTCAGAGCCAGTCTCTTACTCTGGGCTTCTCTGGAACCACAGGCCTGCTTGAGGTGAGATCATTTAGTAAAACATCAAAAGTCTTTTTCTACATCAACACTCAATATTAAAGAAATGGTTCTTTACATTATGTAGTAAACAGTAAATGACTTAACATGCTATTGTGTCCCTCATTAAATCCATTTTGCGCACTCGTTCTTTTCTCCATCAGAGTATTCGGCGTAAAGATGACCCTCAGGAGGTCAGGGTACAGATTCAGTTCTTGACATACGGAACTCGACCCTCGAAAGACAAGAGCGGAGCTTATCTCTTCATACCGGATGGAAATGCCAAGGTATCTTCCCCCCGCGATGAAAAGCACTTTATCAGACGCGTTTGGTGAGTTAACGCTCCGTTCTGTTTTCTTCTCAGCCTTACTCTCAGAGAGAAGCTCCGGTCGTTCGGGTGTTAGAAGGGCCGCTGTTCGCCGAGGTCACGACTTACTTCCAGCACTTTCAACAGACGGTCCGCATTCATAATGTTCCAGGTAATCCCTCGATCCTTCAGCCATCCATCTGTCACTTGTGCGAGGATATCCTGCTTTATCACTTATTCGATTATGATGTATGGCTCTTGCAGGAGTGGATGGTCTGTCTCTGGACATTACCACCATGGTGGACATCAGAGACCAGAATAACAAGGAGCTGGCCATGCGCCTGGTTACCGACATTCAAAGTGGAGACACTTTCTACACAGACCTCAATGGGTTTCAGGTAAAGCTCACCCGGCTCTCCGACAAACGTTGGATTTTTTGCGTAAGAGGATAAATTCATTTTATGGATGAAGCCAGGTCTGTCAGGCTCTTGGTGCACTTGAAGCTTGAATTGTCTAACATCCTGATTATTCAGCAATTATTGGGAGTAGGGGCGGGCGATAAATCGACTGTGATTCTCATGCGTATCTCATCAGTAAAGCCGGTTTCGTGATTAGTAGTAAATCGCCATCACCTCCTTTCAAAAGGAGAGGCATTTGCTATTAGGGGTGTCACGATTTTCCAAATCCTCGATTCGATTACATTTTCCATTCTAAGGACACGATTCGATTCAATTATAGTTTTTTACTTCTTTTTTTTTTAAAGCCAAAAATGATATGCCATTATTTATTATTATAGTTAGTTTCACATTAACATGCACATTGCACAACTCGCATGGGGGTTTGTGGGCTTCACTTTGCGCGAGAGAGCTTGTAGAGAGAGGATTCCTTCTTGCACGCACATGAACTTAATGCGTGCGTCTTGGACTCCTAGCATCTAAAAATAAATCCAGAATCATAAGCAGCTGCACATCTCTCCGAAGTCTAAACATAAACTAAAGTAGTAATCCTTACGTATTTGTTCAGTTTTATGCGTTTCATGCGAACTGAGGCAAACTATGCCTTTTGTTTAAAATATAACCTGATGCATCTTGGCGCCTCTCTCACTCTCGCGCACGTGCAGAGAGCTGCGCTCTGTCCGAATTCAGATCACTAGGAAGTAATCCTGTTTATGATATCCATTTCAAGGGGTTGTAGCAATACATCCCTCGTGTTTAAAATATAAATCTCGTTCCGCTGGAGCGATGTTTTGAAAGGCACCTCTGAGTTTTTTCCCTTGCTCGGCAAGCCGTCCTGACGTGACATGGGGGCGTGGCAGCATCAACGATCCAATTTTTTAATTCAAAGTTGTGACTTAATTTCGGTCGATTTCGATTTAAAATCGAAATCGTGACACCCTTATTTGCTACACAGAGCAGTATTTCACAGAGAAGCTTGGAAATAGTTTTTTTGCTAAAGCCGTTTATGGGCTTCCCATAACGTTTTATGCGTTTAAATGACCTCACACGTTATCAGTTTATTAAAGGACAAGTTCGGTATTTTAGACTTAAAGCCCTGTTTTCAGATTGTTTATGGTGAAATAGAACGGTTTTGACTGAAATTTCGACATTTGCGGCTGCCCTGAGAATTTTCGCGTGATTGTGTTTCACCTCACACCTTTACAATGGGTTTAATGGTGCACTGGAACAATCCTTCCTAAAATGCATTAAACTTTCGTTTACAAAGACGTGAAACTCACCGAGTGGTCAGGGGTGTTCACTGATATACTCACACAAATAAATCGCTGCAAAATACGCATTCCAACAGGTTTTATCGTAGTTTTTACCAACTCCATTGACTTGTATTAGATGTGCTGTGAGGTACGGTATTACTCCGCGCCGGGAACTTTGTTTCTATTCTTGCAATTGGCAATGGCGGATTAGCGCCACCACCTGGGCTGGAGTGTCTATTATTTAAGCTCTAAGCGGAAGAATGTACGGGTGTGAGGCGTTTGGAAAAATAGGTCCACAAGTTAACAATGAATGCTAAAACAGCTGTTGGAAAGCATCTTTTGCAGCCATTTTTGTGTGAGCATATCAGTGAACACCCTTGACCACTCGGTGAGTTTCACATCTTTGTAAACGAAAGTTTAATGCATTTTAGAAAAGATTGTTCCAGTGCACCATTAAACCCATTGTAGAGGTGTGAGATGAAACACAAACACGCGAAAATTCTTTTTATTTCACCATAAACAATCTGAAAACAGGGCTTTAAGCCAAAAATACCAAACTTGTCCTTTAAGCATAGGATGCATAATGCTGCATGCACACCAAACGCGAAGCAACGCTTTACCCGTTAGATGCGTTTAAGGCAAATAGTGCGTTTTCGTGGCAATCACGCCACCCAATTTGCGTCATTCACGTCGCCCAGTGCGAGTTCAATTCTATTTGTGTCTTTGCATTGACTTAATATGTTATCTGCTCGTGCAAATCATTGAATTCGCGTTTGGTATGTGTACACCCCTTAATGCTGAGTTAACACCAACCGCGTTTCAGGCGTCAAAATCGCATCTACCGCGCGTGGTTTGCCGCTTGAAAAATTTGGATGCATTCGCGCGTGTACAGCGAGTAGACGCGCGGAAAAAGCAAGCATTTGACGCGCGTCAGAGACAAACTCCGCTTCTTGTGGTAGGGGCAAGTGCTATGCAAGTGCTGTTTGCAAGATGACTGATGTTGATTGTGCATTTATCGAGAGAGTTACCAGTTTGTATTTGGTAACCTTACTATAGGGGGAAAATAAACGACGATGTTCGATAAACGTCACGTGACTCAAAAGTGAAATGTGTATTACAACTTACCAGGTTGCCCATTGTCCTCACTGACACTCTTACAAGCGAAGTCCTTTTTATTCCTGTCTCGTCTGTAGAAATAAGAACTTGTGTCGTATAGCTCCGGGTGACTGCTTATGGACAATATCAAGCGTTGGTTGAATGAGTGACTCCGGGCGGGGCTGCCGCAACAGCAGCAAGCAGGCTCCTGATTGGTTAACGCGGTGTGAAAATCCGGCAAAGTTCAAATCTTTCAACTCAGGCTTAAGCCGCAAATTCGCGTGAACCGCAAAATGCACAAAAAGCACCATTCGCGCGTACCGCACACAACGCTCAGTTCGCGCCTTTCGCGCGAGCGAGGCAGAAACACGTCTTCCGCGCCGAACGCATCTTCCGCGCCGCGGGACCTCCTGACGCGCGTCTTCACATTGACTTAACATTGAAATCACTCACGCTTCATGCCTCTACCGTGGTTGGTGTAAATGCAGCATAAAACATAGTGCATGTAAACACAATTATTGTAACCAACAAACATATTCTTCATAATTTTTCCAGATTCAACAGCGACGTTACTTCCAGAAGCTTCCGATACAGGGTAATTTCTACCCCATGCCCACTATGGCGTACATTCAGGACAGTCAGTACAGACTTACCCTCCATGCGGCACAGGCATTGGGGGTTACCAGTTTGGCCAGTGGTAAGTAGGACAATTACACAAGGTACAAGTGCAACTTCACAATTGCATACTTTTTTTTTAAACAGCAATTGTTACTTAGTGTAATAGCATTTACCCAACTCTACTTTCATACTCCAATCTTCACACAAATTTCATCTCATTAATATTAATTAGGTCACGTGACTCATCACTCTGGTGCAATGACTGCATGTGCCAAACCATTACCATTCAATAAAATTCGTAATTCAGCCACATGAAGTCTATACTACTAAGTCTGTTGAAAACCTATATCATTACAGTCGCTTTAATGTGGTATTGACTCGGTTCCAAAGTACCAATACATTTTAAACCCGTATCGTTGAGTACCCTTCAGAAGGTTTTATGGATCAGAGATGACGAGAGAGAAAACACAAATAGCGGGACACAAAGCTCTTCTTCCATATTGATTTGATGCAACAAATCCGATAATGAAGATGAAGTGAGTGTAACGCAAGTCTTATTTCTCTTTCATTCTCATTCTTTATTTATCTCCCTCTATCTTAGGTCAGCTGGAGGTGATTCTGGACCGGCGCTTGATGCAGGATGATAACAGGGGTCTGGGACAGGGTCTTAAGGACAACAAGCGAACTGCCAACCGCTTTCGGCTTCTGTTGGAGAGAAGGAGCAACGGCGCAAAGGTGAGTTCTGATTTTCAGAGCATTCCAAATGGGATATTTCAAAACAATAATGGCCCCCATATTGGAAGGTTGCATCCAATCGAAGTGCCCAAAATTGTCTACTTCAAAGGGGCCTTCAAAATTACAAATTACAATCATTTTCCAGCTCCACCTTTGATTCTTACTGTTTTGGAATCTATTCAGCCAATCTCCGGGTTTGGCGCAACCATTTTAAGCATAGCTTAGCATAATCCATTGAATCTGATAGACCATTAGCGTCACGCCTAAAAATAACCAAAGAGTTTCAATATTTTTTCTATTTAAAACTTGACTCTTCTGTAGTTAAGACCAACGAAAAATTTAAAGTTGCGATTTTCTAGGCAGATATGACTAGGAGCTATACTCTCATTCTGGCGTAATAATCAAGGACTTTGCTGCCGTAACATGGCTGCAGCAGGTGCAATAATATTACGCAGCAGCCGAAAATAGTCCCCTTGGTTACTTTCAATAGCAGGTGACTATTTTCGGACACTGCGTAATATCATTGCGCCTCCTGCAGTCATGTTACGGCAGCAAACTCCTTGATTATTACGCCAGAATGAGAGTATAGTTCCTAGTCATATCTGCCTAGAAAATCGCAACTTTTCATTTTTCGTCGGTCTTAGTACACAATGTAACTACAGAAGAGTCAAGTTTTAAATAGGTAAAATATCGAAACTCTTTGGTTATTTTTAGGCGCTATGCTAATAGTCTAATCAGATTCAATGGATTATGCTAAGCTATGCTAAAAGTGGTACCACCAGACCCAGAGATCAGCTGAATGGATTCCAAAACTGTAAGAATCAAATGTTGGAAAAGCTGGAAAATTAGCATATTTTCAAAAAAAAGTGGAATGCCATTTGAGGACGTGGCCACTTGAGTGACAGGTTGATTGCCGCTGCCGTCACTACTGCCGAGCTAGGGGGCAACCAAGCACCTCAGCTCCACACACCTTCAGCCTCTTTGCCCATTTTTGGTTATCCGCAAGAGATTCATAATGATGCACTGCCAAAATGGGAACGGTAGGCTCCACCCACTTTGGGCTTCAAAAATGCCTATGGGTAACATCACGGACACTACGGCCATGTTTTATACAGCCTATGGTGCAACTGATGGTCACTCCCCTGTGATTTTTTTTGCACAGGTACACTTTTATGAATACATTAGACCAATAAACTGAAAAAAGTTTATTGTATGCATGACAACAAATTAATAATTTCACCTGCAGTCATCCTGTAGCCAAAACTAAAATTAAAAACAAGTCTTATCCATTGACAATGGTGCCACCAAAGTGAGCACAAATCAAAACAAACTAACTAAACTACTACCCACTTATCCAATCGTATTTTTTTTGTCAACCGGCATACAAAGTGTGCACCCGAGGTACCTCCCTTACACCCCTCATCCCTTCTAAGTTCTTACGAGGGATGGTAAACCATTCGGGAGGCTTAGGGCGTAGGGATGAGCCCTTCTGAATGAAGCATAGGGCAGATAAGGATACTTTGTAAGAAGTGATAAGCTTGATTTACAAAAAGCTGATTTTGTGCACAATTATGAAGCGCTGTAAAATCAGCATATTTAAATAGGACAAGATCATCTGATTGACGTGTCCAACCACAGTTTTAGTTTTTATATCATGGTTGAAATGGACAATACAACAAGTACGCCGGTAAGCAAGTCTTATATGCACCAGTTATGCAACTGTGCATGTGAATATTTCACTTACTTTTAAGGACTTAATGCTAAAAAACGTTTGTCAAGTAGAGTTCATAGGTCTTTCTTAAAAATTACCCAGTAGGCCAATTTGTGATCTGTGCATTTGCACTCCTGCAAGCGCACAGTGGTCGATCAATCTGAATAAAGCTTTTGTCTTTGACCTCACAGTATGTGTTAAAATAAGATTCAAATAAAAAAGAAGTACATTAAGTCAATGATTTATAATCTCTCCATCACCTGTAGGGGGCACTGTGTTGTTTCTCATGAGAGCTGCTTTACCCGAAAGCTCCGGGGAGGGTGTAATCCTAAGACTAGTGTGTCTTAAAGCTGTCAAGTGTGTAATATTGCTTAATGGGTTTTGGAGTTTTAACACGCCTCTCCGCTAGCTAAGATTAATTTTGAATGATTTTAAATAAAATCTATATTAATCCCAGCTGTCGCCTGAAAGATTGTAAAAATACGGGTCTCTGTAAGTAATGAGTTATTGTGCTCTTTTTTTTTTTAAATAAATATTGAGCTTTGTTTTTTTGTTTGTCCACTGTACTTCTCTTCTGCTTTATCCTCACATGCATGCAGCCTCTCGGCTCTTATGCTAAAGTCACCAACGTCATAAACAAAATCATTGCTGGTATTTTAGGAGACCACAAAAAAGAGGTAACATGACTAATGCACTGGTGAAGTGTGTACTAGATTAGTAGGTTTGTAGCAATAGCAGTTTTAAGACCCCTTGTAGTTCACTTTATGTTACCATAGCAACAAGCCACGGGTTACCTGCTGAATTGAGATGTCAAAGGCCGTCAACCATCCGCTGTGTCCTTGTGTGCTGTTATGCCCCAACCTTTAAGAGTACGAGAGGAAAACATGTCGACCGGTAGTTGAGTCTATTTATACGTTCACCCAAAAATAAAAATGTCACTATTTACGCACCTTCATTTTGTATTAACTTGATGCTCGGCGTATATAAGTGAATGGAGCCACTAACATTTCGTAAAATATGCACATTTTATTTTTCGGGTGAACATTTACTTAAATCTCTTTTATGTAAATACGAGTTTATTAAACAAACCTTAATGTATCTTGATCTTCCAGATGGCAGACAGCAGACCGGTCAGTTTCCCATCGCTGCTCAGTCACATGACCTCCGCCATCCTAAACCACGATGTGCTGGCACTGCCCGTGTTGCCCAGGAAACACGGCGTACCCCCCATTCGCACCTTTGCCCCATTGGCCAGCACGGTGCCGTGTGACTTCCACTTGCTGAACCTCAGGAGCATCCAGAGCTCGGTAAGCCATGTGTCAAAATCGCCTGCTGTGTTTGGTTTAAAATGTGGCACTACTGTGTTTATACGGACGCGTGTTGTATCCTGATACTTGGTACTAGGAAATGCATTTCTGTTGCTGACATTTATTTGATATGGTTGCACAGCAGGACGCTCACTCTCCATCTCCCCACACGGCTCTCCTACTTCATCGCCTGGGGCTGGACTGTGGTCTGGAGGCTCAAAATCCCGGTTTTAACTGTACGACTACACAAGGACAGGTCAGAGAGGAAACTTATCTTAGCAGATTCTTCCTTTATAGTTGACTTTTTTAATCTCTTATCTCTTTCCCCAGCTCTCCATTTCTGGACTTTTTCGTGGGCTGGACGTGCATTTGCTGCAGCCCATGTCTTTGTCTCTGATGCACTCCCAGCCTCCGCTTTCCAACGACTCCTACGTCAATCTAGAGCCAATGGAAGTCTCTGCCTACAAGCTCAAGCTGTGCTAGGACAAAGTTGCACCCGAGCCAGGCTCTCCCTTTGGACCCTGTGTCAGCAAAAGCAGAGAGCCACAGCTGGACGAACGGAGGACTCTGTCGGAGATCGTTTATCCAGTCTGTCCAAAATTAAGAAAATATAACATGAAGGAACTACACACAAAGATGAGCATGTTCCAGCCGAACGTAGCCGAAATGAAATAATTGAGCGTGTTTTTATTGGACAGAGCAAAAACTCTCTTTTAAAATGGTCACCCCTGGAGTTTGTACTTTATGTAAATATGTCAAAGCTATACGATTGGATCTATACAAACCTGCGGGACTCGGTGCAATATGTGATGCGTCACTTGCCGTCTTTCATTGTGCGTTTTCTACTCAAGGCCTTGGAAGCTACGCTCGATTCACGTTTTGTTTTTTTGTTTTTTCACGTGAGCTTGCTTTACTTTAAATCTGATGTGGACTATACGTGGCGAACGCATGATGAATGTCACTCACGCCTGTAAAATCGTCTTTCTTTGTCAACCATGATGCTTGAGAAGACGCAGTGGTCGGGTCTTCAGCTCGCTCTCTCATTGGCCGGTTATTTCGCAGGTGATACATAAAGCTGACATGGGGATGTTTACCTGAACTTTATTATATAAAAATAATGCTGCCTTTTAATAAGCTAGCTATGAATTATCCTCCGACGCATTTTTATTTTTTGTAACGTGTTGCATTTGGCATAGTACTGGTTTATGAGTTGCCGAATGTTTGTTTTTACTGCTTGTGTTATCTTGTATGCAGGTCTGAGCCGTTTTTTTTAAAGCCGCCAGCCCGTAAATACCGTATTTGGATTGGACTTCAATGATACGCAGCATTTGTCTTATTTCAAAGCATAAGAGGCCCTAGATCAGTTTAAGAGCTCACTTAAACATCCATACATATACGAAGCCTCTTTATTTGCTTGAATACCTTCTGTATATTAGAGTAAATGAAACATGACTTGTATTCGACCAATTACTATGCTAAATTGTGATCTGCTGGCAAGTCGAAAACCACTTGGTGTTGCGTATCACAGGGGTTTTCAAACTGGGGGTCCCAAGAAAATGTTTTATTACAGTGGTCGATCTCACTCACTTCTTGGCAATATATATTCTTGTAACGCTGCTACGACACAAGATTTATTGTCAAAGCTGCTGCAGTACAAATAAATAGTTTATACATCCAGCATTACTCTTAACTGTAGCCAATTATATTCGTTATACATAAAAACATATATATTTTAGATAGGGGGTCCCTTCAAACGTTTCATTGTATTTGGGGGGGTCCTTGGTATTATAAAGTTTGAAAACCCCTGCTTCTGTCGGTCACCTCAGTAGCCTAAATCAGACAATTCTGAACGTGCGAATGCTATCCTCCTCGCAAACTGCTGCGTTGTGTCGTGTCTCATCTCATACTGTACATCTCACCTAAAAACCTGTGCGCTCGAAACAGTAGCTAGACTTTAATTTAAATTACGGAAAGATATTTTCACTCATATGCGTTTCAACACTACATGTGTTTATTTCTCCGCGGCGCGTCCACTTTGATCAGTCAGACCGCGAACTGGCTTTCCCAGCTAATCAGGTTCCACAGTAGCATCCTATCAGGAACGTCATTTCGTGCAGGACGAAGGCCGCTTGCACGGCGAGTATGAATAACAAGAGAGCAAAGCGTCTGTTCATTTGCTTGGTACACGCTTTGGCTCCGGGCGCAGGTATCTTTGATAATTCAGCCTGTTGTTATTCATTTTCATTCTCTCTCTCTGTGTGTCATTGCCATGCTTATGTTGTGCATACATTTTCCTTGATTTGTGTAGTCAGTGAGAAGGATTTTGTTTAAAAATCTTTTTTGGGTTTCCCAACAGGAACGTGTTAAAAGACATTACAGTGGCCGTTTAATAAAGATCAGACATTAACATGTGTACTTAATGGTTATGTGAAAACTGATTCAAGTTTTGAGGGAGATGGGTGCTATTCAGTTTTTACATGATTGTGTTTTAAAGACAGGGGGCAGTAGAGAGTCATCTACGTTGTGAAAGGCTGTTTATCAAACTGAAGGCTGCATCCTCTTATTTCAGAATATTAACAATTGATAAGTTTATTATTTTACTTAGTTAAACGTAAATTGTTGTAATATGATTATGAATTGCGACTGCATAGTTAACTGAAATAAACCAGGCTTTGTGACGTATGCAGCCTGCATATTCGACCTACGGAGGATGCAGCCTTGGATGCAAAAGTGTGGAATTGACTAAAGAAGAAATTTTATACATCAAACCACGTACGGTAATGACCAGAACATCACATACGGACTCTACCAGATACTTTGGTGTGTACCCCTGGACAGCTGACCTTACACCGAGCTGACAGGTCTGAGGAAATCAGTGCTGCCCTTTAGCTTTTTTCTTTTTCTTTTTTTTTTTAGATGCCCTTTAATGCTCAGCTGAGACCAGATTTGGTTTCACCTACGAAGTAAAGGCATAAAAGGCAGATTTGCTCAGTGCGTTTGTGAAAGAAGCCATTCCTCTTAATAAATCTGTCAGTGATGTGGGCTGAGACGGCAATAAAATTCAATCTCACAGCTAAAGACTTTAATAAGATGTGAGAGGTGCTGATATAGATTGAGATGTTTTTTTTTTTTAAAGGATTAGTGCTCCAAAAATGAAAATTCGGTCATTGCTTACTCAACCACAGGCTTTCTTTTCTTTTGTGCAACACAGAATTTGGGTTCTTCAGAATATCCAAGCCATTATTTTTAATACTATAAAAGGCAATGCATATCTACAGGAGACGGGGGTAGATGTTCTGTGATTATTGACTAAAGTCTTAGTGCGTGAAAAGCTATTGTATGGTTTTAAAATACACATGAGTCATACACTACTGTGGCTTCTGGCCTGTTACGGACTGTTTTGTAACATCTTAATTGTTTCACAGATAAGTGGCGGCCTGTAAAAATCAAAATATGTGTTTGGTGTGTCGTGTGTGGCTCGTCATGTAAAATGATGTGTTCAGTGCGTCATGTGAACCTATGTGCATCGCGTGTCATGTCGAAATACGTCCCTCCTGCATCCGCGTCGAAAGGGTTCATGATAAAAGAGACGCTCGCGTCTCGCAAGACACTTATTTAACACAAAACTCTGATTGCAAATGGGAGCGTCTCTTAAAGGCGGGGTGCATGATCTCTGAAAGCCAATGTTGATATTTGAAATCACCTAAACAAACACTAATAGAATCTGGACCTTCTGTTGATAGACCCGCCCCACACATACACAACCTAGACAACGATGTCGGTAAGTAGACACACCCCTTACTGCTGATTGGCTACAAGTGTGTTGCCCGACTCCCTTTTCTAAAGTGTTTTTCAAAAAACATAAACCTTATGCTGCGTTTACACCAGCCGCGGTAGACGCGTAAAGCGCAAGTGATGTCAATGTGAAGACGCGTTGATGCGTGTCTGGAGGTCTCGCGGCGCGGATGTGGCATTTTGTGTAGTACGGAAGATGCGAATTGAGCGCCGTGCGCGCGAATGGTGCTTTTTGTGCATTTTGCATTTCACACGAATTTGCATCTGACACCCAAGTTGGAAAATCTAAAGCACTGCGTTAACCAATCAGGAGCCTGCTTGCTGCTGTGGCGGCAGCCACGCCCGAGTCACTCATTCAGCATGAAGGCTTGATATTGTCCGTGAGCAGTCACCCGGAGCTATACGACACAAGTTCTTATTTCTATAGAGACAGGAATAAAAAGGATCATGCTTGGAAGAGTGTTAGTGAGGACATTGGATGTTTGTCGACCTGCGCCATTTATTTCCCCCCATAGTAAGGTGACTAAATACAAACTGGTAACTCTCTCGATAAATGCAGAATCAACATCAGCCATCCTGCAAACGGACAACCGCATAGCACTTGCCCCTCCGACAAGAAGCGGATTTGGCCTCTGACGCGCGTCAAATGCTTGCTTTTTTCGGCGCGTCTACTTCGCTCTTGACGCGCGAATGCATTCAAACTGTTCAAGCGGCAAACAAGGCACGGTAGACGCGATTTTGATGCAGTTGGTATAAACGCAGCATTACGAAGTGTCTGTAACAGGCACATATTTTGACATGACGCGCAATGCACATAGGTTCACATGACGCACGGAACACATATTTTGACATGACGGTCCACACACATGACGATGTTTTGACGAGTTTCACATTCGTGAAAAGAAGTCATGAGCGCCACTGTCACAAAGGAGATGAAAAATATGACCGCTTTTAGACCAACACAAGGCAAAGTAAATGTAACCTTGCCTGTGAAAACCCAGCTCAAGTCATTTATTGACAGTGATGTACTGTTAATGTAAAGATCATTCTGTGAAAATATAACCTTGATATCTTTGATATGGACTAAGGCCAAGATGTCTGACAGTTCAAAAGATTGAATTTAAAGTGAAATCGAACGTTTATGCTCCTAATCCCATTAGACTTACGATTTCTCAGACAGGGTCGAAAATTGTATCTTTAATATTTGGGTGAACTGTTCCTTTATCTACAAACTAATTGGTTTGTTTTAGGGCCTTTTTATATCTGGTCACTTCAAGTGTTTTCTCTGATCGGATAGCTATCTGATTTGTTAAAACGGTTCCATTTACATTTGGCCACTTCAATCTGTCTTGGCAAAACGGATATGAATCCGATCTTTTATCCCCGCCCAAAATGCAAATACACTATTTATTACTCTGCCTTAAAAAACTTAAAGGTGTAGCGGAGGATTTTCTCGAATTTTAGAGAAGAACCGCCTTCTCCACTTAAAAAAAAATGCAATTGCGAAACACTCCTGATTGACAACTAGGAGGACCAATAGTCTTAATGATCCACCATGAAAAAGAAAATCCTCCGCAATACCTTTAAGATGACTTTATGCAACAAAAGGCAGCACTAACTGTATGTTGTACTGTATGTTGGGCAGGGGTCGCGCGTCTCCTTGCTCCGCATCAGCTGGAGCGCGCAGTACAGAGCAGCAGGAGAGTGACGCCACTGTGATTTAACGTATAGGCCCATACGGGAAAAGCGTTCACAAAACTCTCTCTCAAAGATTTATTTCTTTGTTTAATATCATTTGAGTTTGTCATTGGACTCTTTTATTGCTTCTAGGAAGCTTTTTTACCCGCTGTCGTCGCTCCATAAAGCAAGGAGCTTGTCGTCTTTGTTTGTTTACCGCTGACGGCTAACTTCCGGGTGATGCGCTTACGTTTGGGAGGAGTTATGTGCTGAAAGACCACCTCCCAGACCACCTCCTGAAGTGGTTTGAGCGATCGGATTTAAATCAGTCTCGAAAACGTTTCGGGGGGGGGCATTTACACCTGGTATTTTTACGATCGGATAGCTATCCGATCAGAGAAAACGCATGAAGTGACCAGGTGTAAAAAGCCCCTTAGACAGAACTGATTGAATAAAGGATATAGATACAGCAGACGACACTGGGCCTAATCCGCGCCGAAGTCAGTGGCTCTGGAGTTGTCTGATAGATGAACTTGATAGCTACTCATCTGATATGTACACTAAAGTGATGCGTAAACATGCTTCTATTCTTTTGAAAGAAATAAAGGCCTTGTACACACTTTTAGTGCTTAACTCATTCCCCACCAGACATTTTTTGAAAAGTTTCCAGGAAAATTTTCTTCTAAAAATACATAAACATACAAATATATAAAATGAAAGAACAAAAGATCATCTGCTTTCAAACAAACAAACAAAACGGGAAAAAACATTTCATCCTATCTATATTTTTTCTCTGCTTATAAACTCTTAAATATGGGTATTTTTCTTTAAAAATATATTTTTTGCAAAATTCTGAAATAATTGTATTTATGTAAAGAGAGTTTAAAATGAGTAAATAACGATTTGGCTTCAGTTTTTTTTTCATAAATTGCGTAAGTGCGGCATCTAGTGGATAATCTCGGTATTGCAGATTAACATAAAAACTACTTCTCTTAAAGGTGACAGAGAATGATAAACCATGTTTACCTTGTCTTAGTTGAATAAAGGTAGTCTACCCGCATTCACGAACATACGAAAAGTTTTAGACGTTCTGAACATCTCCGTTTCATAGAAATTCCTCCTTTAGAAAAGTCCACCAGAAAATGGCCCAATCTGAACAACGGATACATATTACGTAAAATGCATCTCACTCCCCCTCGCACTTTCATTCAATTCCCTCCCCTTCAAAATAATTTGCAGCAAAGTTTACATTCTTTTGAGTGGCAGCAAAGGCAGCCAATCAGCGTCAAGTGCTTGCATTTCATAATGAGGTTGCCAGTTAAGCCTGAAGGGATGCCAAATAGGTGCAAAACCACGCATTTAAAATCCCCCACCCTAATACAGCGTTCTGAGAGAGGTTTTTAGGAAGCTTCTAAGGCATTACAGACCCAACCAAAATGTTGTTGTCTACATGTCACATCACAGAACAAGGATAAATACCCCGTTCAATCATTCTATGTCACCTTTAATTGACGAGATAACTTGTCAGTGGCGGGGAAAGAGTTAATCACGTTCTGTACACACACACACACTTAAGTCATTTATGGAATTGATAAAAAGTCTGCATAGTGTCTACATAACCGAACTGTTAATGGGAGACTTAAACATGAACATGACAGGTTTCTTTTGTCCATAATGCACAAGCGTAGTGTTGCCAGATCTTGCACGAAAAATACAGCGAATAAGAAATATCCAATAAATTATAAACTGAAATGTACAACAAGATTTTAGGACGGGAAGCTTTTCACTTTAATAACACCAAAAACGTGATCGCTTCATGAGCCGAAAGCCATAAACGGTTAAGTGCCACAACAATGAAAAAAAGAGGAGGACCTGGCAACACTGCAAGACAATGAGAGAAGCAGACTCACAAATATGTAGAACACATAACGCCAAGATAATGGTTTATTGCAAACATAACACTGTGATAGTATTTTGGTCAAGGCTGTGAATAATAACCACACGAGACTGCAAATTTTGCTATGGTTACCTATGTGTCAATCATCGCCGTTTCAGAAGTGAGTCTTGTTTCGTACACACATCATTTAAATACGCAAAAGTTTGCAATGTGTAGGGGCCAAAGTGTATGTATTTTACTTTGAATCATCTGAAACGATCCGGCTCCATTTACGAGCTCTAAATGCGAAAGCCGAATTGAGCTTTTAAGATCACTAAGACAAACTTATTACATCACACCACAGATTCAGCCTAAATGAATAAATCAAGAGAACAGAAATAGCGCCTGTCTCTCAGGAGCTAAAGATCCGCGCCAATTGTTCGGCCCATTAACGAGGCAGATAAAATCAATTAAGTTATAGTAAAACATCAGAGAAGGATAATAAGGTGCTCTGCAGATAAAGTAAAAATAAAACGATGACAGCACCGCTCTTGTACTAGTCAAAGACACGGCTGTGCCGTGCGGCCTAAAAAAAGCTGCATATTAATTTTCAATATTCTCTAAGAAGTGCACTTCGAAGAGAGAAATCAACATGATACCTCTCCCAAAAGTACTTGGACTATCAGTCTTTCCATCTTATTGCTCAATTAGTATGTACATAGCAGCCGCAATCTCACTCACAATGCCAAGTAGGCAGAAGCTTCGGGCTTTGAATATGAGCTTCCATTCCTCCCAGCTGAACTAATTATAGAAAGCATTTTAAATGGCCCATTTCCATAAACTGGATCTCTTCTTCCTCATCTGGGATCCGAGAGGAAAAAGTGTGTGTACGCTTTTCCCCGCTGTCATGAGTTTCGACCTCGTATCAAGTACGCATGAAATATTTATGATCACCCACTGCACACTTCACTTAGCAAAGCGCACAACGTGTGGGTTATTCATATATAGACAGATTGTATGCTACTTCACATGAAATATGGGATGGGACCCACACAAGTAGGTACAAAAAACATCTTCGCTGATATTCAAGTGCTTTTAAATAAACACAGACACAACAGATGTTTGCAGTTAATTCATTACTGCAGTATTGACAGTTTAATAAAACTGCTAATTGTCTTAATACACTTTATAAGCTGTCACTGGGGTGGTAGCTACTTTTGTAGCTAAAGAGTGCATATTAGTACCTTAAAGGTACCAAATGTACATAAATGGTATTAAGTGTGCCAGTGACAGCTTTTGCACCTTGTTTTTTTTTTTTGAGAGTGTATGATGCTAAAAGATGTTGAAACAAACTCGTTTGTGTTGCTTTCATGTTGGTATAATTTCTATTCAAATTTGGACATGGGGTATTCACACTTAAAGAGATAGTTCACCGAAAAATGAAAATTGTGTCATCATTTACTTGCGCTTAACTTTTTAGTTTTCTCCTACAAAGGAAGTTATTTAGAACAATGTTTATAACCAAGCAGATCTGGGGCACCATTGACTTCCATAGTATTTAAGAATAATACTATAGAAGTGAATGGTGCCCCAGATCTGTTTGGTTATTAACATTTTTCAAAATATCTTTCTTTTGGTGTTTAGCAGGAAAAAGAAAATTGAAACAAATGAGGGTGAGTAAATGATGACAGAATTTTCATTTTTTGGTGAACTATCCCTTTAATAGCTCAAATTTTGATGACTGCCATTGAAGATAATGTACAATTAATTGTTTTAAAGGTGCAGTGTGTAACTTTTAGAAGAATATTTTTAATATAATATCCATAACTATATTATGAGTGGTGTATAAAGACCTTACACAGTGAACTATATTGCTTTTATTACTATATAACGAAACATTTTGTTAACATACACCACAGGTCCCCTTACATGGAAGTCGCCATTTTGTGCCGACATGTTTCTACAGTAGCCTTAAACAGACAAACTGCTCTATAGAGCGCATTTTGTCACTGTATTTTGATTTAGACAACAACATGTTTGTCCTGTGGTGGCTATCGTAGCTTCCCTATGCATTTCGGTGAACGACAGACTGGTTGCGATTCACAATCTCACTGCTAGATGCCGCTAAAATCTACACACTGCACCTTTAAATGTAGAAATCACTTACCCTTTTAATAAGGCTGCATAATGATTAATCGCGACTAATTGTTTGCAAAATTAAAGTGTTTTTTTACATCATATATGTGCGTGTACTGTGTATAATAATGACGTTTGTATAACTACAAACATGCATGTATACATTTAAGATTTTTTAAAATATTTTTTAATAATTCATTATAATAATATTTAAATATAAAAATGTATATACACATGTAAATATTTCTTAAATATATACACGCATGTGTGTGTATTTCTTTATATATAACTAATTATTATACACAGTACACACATATATGATGAAATAGTCACCATTCATAGTCACGCAACCCTACCTTTTACACACCAGTGTCTTCAACTGCTTCATAAACATTATCATACCGGTATGAAGTAATTTTTTTGACATTTTGATTTATACATTTGGCAGATGCTTTCATCCATAACGACTTACAGTGCATTACAGGTATACGTTTTTATCGGTATGTCCGTTACCTGGGTTCTAACCCATGAACTTTTGGGCTCTACCACAGGAGCAATTGTATTTGCTTAAGTTTACTATATACCATTACCTGTGTACTTTCTGAGTTAAATGGACTGTAGCATCACAATGGAATGTACTAGGGCTGGGGATAGATTAATCTAGATTAATCTCATACAAAATAAAAGTAATTATATATGAATAATATATGAGTTTGTGATGTGTGTAAATATTATGTATATTTAAACACACACACACACACACACACACACACACATATATATATATATATACATTTAATAAATGTTTTATTTAAATATCGTTTTTTATTTATATATAATTTAATAAAAATATAAATAAATATATATACACATGTAAATGTTTCGTAAATACATACATGAATGTGTGTGTATTTATATATACATACTAATTACACACAGCACAAACTCATATATTATGCAAAAAAATACTTTTATTTTGTATGAGATTAATCTAGATTAATCTATGCCCAGCTCTAGTATGTACATAAAGCTGAAAGTAAAGTTCACCCAAAAATGAAAATTCTGTCATTATTTACTCTCATGATGTTGTTACAGACCTGTCTAAAACTCTTTGCTCTGCTGAACACAAAGGAAGATATGTTGAGCAATATTTGTAACCAAACTGTTTCCAGTATTTGGTTTTCCTACTATGGAGGTCAATGGTGCTCCTGTTTTCTGCTTCATTACAAATATCTTATTTTGTATTCAGCAGAGCAAAGAAATTTATAAAGGTCTATAACAACTTGAGAGTGAGTAATTAATGAAAGAGTACGGTTGGGTATCGTAATACATTTTCCAGTTCCGATTACCTGTTCTGTTTTCATTATATTAAAGGAAATAAAAAAATAATGCACTTAAACAATTCCATTTGTGTTTATTAATCACTGTCAAAATACTTTAAAATGCAATGTGAATTGATATTTTCAGTCACTACATCATTTATTCAAGTAATCCTCGTAAGGTTTCTCGTAAGACATGTTAGGAGCAGTAGTTCTCCAACATTTGAAAACACGGCATGATTTGGGATTTATGCCATGCTGGAGAGTTTTGTCATATTACTTGTACAGCTGCCTATGCAGGATATCATTTTTTCACATGTGTTACACTTTGCTTCATTGTTATACATTTGGAAATTAATCCACACTTTTGACACCACTCAAACAATGCTATATAGCACCAAAAGTGGTTCTTTGCTCGTAATCATAGAAGAACCATTTTTAGTGAAATACAGCACCAGTGAAGCACCTGTGTAGAACCATATAGGGGCCATATAGCACCACTATAGCACCACATATGGTTCTACATAGCACTATATGGTTGTACACAGGTGCTTTACGGCACTAAAAATGGTTCTTCTATGATTATGAGCAAAGAACCACTTTTGGTGCTATATAGCACCGTTTGTAGTGTTTACTGTGAAAAGCAGTGTAATTTTGTTGCGTGACTGTAAACAGTGGCTCCAAGCGATTTTTCCGTGCATTGCATTGGAACTGCTTTTAGAACCAAACTTAAAGGGACACTTAAATTTTTTGAAAATAGCCTCATTTTCCAGCTCCCCTAGAGTTAAACATTTGATTTTTACCGTTTTAAAATCCATTCAGCCGGACTCCGGGTCCGATTATTACGCCAGAATGAGAGTTTAGTTCCTACCCATATCTGCCTAGAAAATCGCAACTTTATATTTTCCGTCGGTCTTAGTAAACTATGTAACTACAGAAAAGTCAAGTTTTAAATAGGAAAAATATCAAAACTCTTTTTTTTTTTTTTTTTTGCGTGATGCTAATGGTCTAATCGGATTCAATGGATTATGCTAAGCTATGCTAAAATTGGTACCGCCAGACCCGGAGATCAGCTGAATGGATTCCAAAACAGTAAAAATCAAATGTTTGGAAAATGAGCATATTTTCAAAAAAGTGGAGTGTCCCTTTAAGAGTTCCATGCAGTTCTGGTTCCTTTTTAAGAAATAGAACTCGTTCTGAATGATAACCGGTTATCGGTTCCCAACCCTATAAAAGAATTTACATTTTTGGGTGAACCGTCCCATTTAGGTGCATTATGCGCTTGTATGGCACATTTTTATTCTGTAGTAGACTAGTTGAAATGTAACAGAAACCAACTAGAGCTTTACAAACAGAGGCCGACGGCACGTCTCAGGGCTGGCAGCGACCTTTTTGTTAACAAATGACATTTCCTTCTGCGAGTTATTTTGTGCTTGTAAGAAAAGTTTGAGGGTCAAATCAGGCCTGCAAATCGATAGAAAATCCTCAGGGACGAAGATTTTTCTTTGCTTTGACACACTCATATTGAAAACTCATTACGAAAACATCAGCGGAGATATTTGTGAGGGAACACATTAATATGTTCAGAACTAGTTGAAAGTGAAAATGATTTACCAAAGCAAATTAAAAGGCATAACCTCAGCATAAGATAACTCTAATTACTGATGTATTGATTAGCGCATTTTACAATTAAAAATGTGATGTTTTTTCAAGGACTTCAGTCAACTACATAATCAGATCATAATTCTTACTGGATTGAAAACGTCTTTCATGTGCAAAATACTAAGCGGGCTGTCATCAGTCTGTGGGTGTGCAGTGAACTAAGACAGAGCTCTATCTTGCTTGATGGACAGATAAGGTGATCTCTCGGCATGAGCTGTTTTGGTTCAATACTTCGACCGTCTTGTGTGTGATCCCTGCTACTTCAAATCCGTTCCGATGGCTCTTAGCAAACAGAGGTCTGGTTTCTGCTATCTGTTTCTGTACGCCTGTGCTTCTCTTTGTTGCAATTGTTTGAAACTGTGCACATCATCCCTGATTGAATCACTGGTTATGTCCTTGAGCTAAGCAATGTCTGTTAAAGGGGCCATGGCATGAAAATCTGACTTTTTCCATGTTTAAGTGCTATAATTGGGTTCCCAGTGCTTCTATCAACCTTGAAAAAAATGAAAAAGATTAACACAGTAACTCAGTATTGGTAAACCATTCTCTGCAAGCATGTGAAAAATTAGGTCATTGAAATCTGGCTCTCCTTATGATGTCATAAGAAGATCTTATTATAATAATACCGCCCCTTAATCTGCACTATCCAACCACGGCACAGCCATGTAGTGCAGAGAGAAAGAGAGAGAGAAAAAAAATAATTCACAGCACAATTGAGTTTCAATTGCAACAAACCACCATCATTGTGATCACTGTTAAAATTTCATCAGCTCATTTGCATTTTAAAGGACACACCCAAAATGGCACATTTTTACTCACACCTACAAAGTGTCAATTTTAACATGTTATAATAAATTATCTATATGATATTTTGTGCTAAAACTTCACATGTGTACTCTGGGGACACCAAAGATTTATTTTACATCTTAAAATCTTAAAATTAAGAGAAAACGCTTCCCTGCCAAAGACGAGTTTTTACGGCAATCCATATTTCCGCTATCATGCACTAAGTGGCGCTCTTGTCCAACTAATAAAACACTGATGCATCCACTGATCCAAAAGCAGTACAAACTCTGTGTATGTTTTGATCATTCTAAATCTGATCTCTTACAAAAGTCCTTTACAACATTGTAAAGTAATTTGGTATTTTTAAAGAAATATTTGAGATGTGATAAGAAAAAAACAAATAAAGATAGGATGATTTTTTTTTAACAGAGGGTCTGTTCTTTCATTTGATATAGTGTATGTTTATATATTTAAAGAAGAAAATGTTCAGAAAAGCGTTAAACTTTCGTAACAAGATCATAAAAATGCTGGTGTTGGCAGAGGCAATGCATTTATGGGTAGAGGGTGGTGATGGCGCAGTGGATAAGACATTCGCATTTGGTGTAAGAGACCCGGGTTCGAATCCATTAGGACACATCATTGTATCCCTAAACAAGACATTTAACACCTAGGGGCTGTTTACACTTGGTAGTAAAGATGTGTTTTCATCGATCGGATCACCAGTGGACGAGAGAGACACATTACGTTTACACCTGGTATTTAAATTCGTCTCTTTTGTCCACTTTCGACCGGTTCAGTCCTGAATACTGTGAAGGGACGTTCCGTGAGACGGTGAGTTTATATGGACGCAAACTAATATTATGTCGGAGTCCGCTGCTTGTTTAGCAAGTATACATGCTGCACAGTGTTTTGTACGTTTATATGTAAGAGCTTTCTCTGAATTTTCAGCGCAATTGATGAAATAGGATCGCGCAACTTTCAAGCTTTCAAAACGAAACTCCGGAGAACACCCGCAGTAGTTTTATCAATGAAAGGCTAAAAATAGTGCTGTTCACCGTATGTTCATGCCAGAAGTCAAAAAAAGACGTAACACTTGTGTTTAATACCTCAGATTAGATAAATGGGCGGAGAGAAGGCGGTCGCGTGTGGCTGTTCGAACACATTCAACCACATTGCGTTCCGCAGCTCCAAAGCGATCCGATCAAAAGTGGTTTCGACTACCTCTGGATGTGGTTGAAAGTGGTCGAAAGTGGATGCGTTCAAAACGTTTTGAACACCGTTTACACCTGGCATTAACGTCGTCCACTTGTGATCCGATCAACGAAAACGCATGTTAATGCCAAGTGTAAACAGCCTCCTAGTTGCTCCAGAGGTGTGCGACCTCTGACATATACAGCAATTGTAAGTCGCTTTGGATAAAAGCGTCAGCTAAATGTAGTGTTATTATTGAAGCGCATACAAAAAATCGTACATAAAACAGTCTGAAACGTTTAATAAAAAGTTGACTGGAACAATTTTCAGCCCTTATTCTTGTTACAAAGTAAATGTTTGGGTTTGCATAAACCATGCATACACACAAACTGATCTTATTGATCCTGCTTAACACGGAGACAAACATGAGTCAAATAAAGGGAATCACTTAGCGTAGCTGTCCTGTGTTTAATCAGATACAAGCCGAATTAGTCAAAGTGCGCCTGCACTTCTGTAGCTCATTTATGGTGATTTCTCTCTCTTTCACACACGCACACACTCTCATAGTAGTCTCTATTAGTTCTGTATCCCAGCATAAGGAAGACAGATGTATAAAAAGCGCAGGAGATACTACAAAGCACTCTGAGTTCGTATAAAAGCAGTCTTTTCGCTGTGATACTCCAGCTCTTCGCTGTCCGACTCCGAGTTCATCCCACCCGCTGCATCGTCGTCCCCCCACACGGTGGGGATCCCTCGATATGATACCTTCCCTTGGCCCAGTCCAAAGCCAAACCCTACTCGTATCCCTCCTCCCCTAGAGTTTGTCACTGGCAGTTTGGTCCTCCTACAAAAAGGGACGCGGGCCACTCCGGAGTGCAGCTGCAACAGAACGAAAACAGCTGCAAAAGTAGCCAAGATGAAGGCACAGCTGAGCACCGCCACCAGCGCTGGCAATTTCGAGGGCAGTTTGGGCTCAAGCGATCCCCCCTCTGAACCTGAATTGCCCTCGCTATTTCCTCTGTGATGGAGCACGGGAATGCTGGGAGATTTTCGCTGCACCTGGTTCTGGTGCATGCAAGAAGTGACAACAAGGTGACTGTGTGGAGGGCACGAAAGACATTCGTCTTCTCCCGGCCCTGAGCACATCAGACAGGCCGGGTGACAGGGCAGACAGGCCTGCACGGTGGAGTGCTCTACCCAGTTGTCCAAAGATAAATTGAGGACCTGCGGACCGGAGCTGAAGCCGGGAGGGCACGACTTCACGCAGCCTTGCAAGTAAAGCGAGAAACCCGTGCTGCATTCTGGAAACAGAGATCGGAAAACAACTTGGTAAAATATTTTGCATTGAAATTGAAAGAGAATGGCACACAAAAGCATTCAGGATCCGTCATGTGAAAAAAATATTTAAATAATGCAGGATGGTGAAAAGTATGATAATATTGATAAATAAATAAAACTTCTGCCTGCAGGGCCTTGTGTCAGCACGAAAGAAAAGTTGCTTCAGAGACGACGAAAGGTATTAAATAGTCATGAAGGAATATGAAAATAAAATGCTTCTTATAAAGAATAACAACATGCAGTTATGAATCATGCAACACAAAATTTGAATTTAAAAGCTTTTAGATATGCACGGAGAGAGAAGCAATGCAATTACGCAAGTGTGTTACGCAAACTCGCAATGCATTCGAGTCTGCCTAAGGTGCAAAAAATGTCCCTTTATAAAGTTAAATTTGATGTTTGAATGGGATAAATTGGCTGATGTATTGTACTTAGTTTCACCTTGTAAAAATCTGCAGTCACAGTGAGAGCACCTTGTGAAAAATGAGTGAAATAATTTTAGGTCCGTCCTTGAGCACTGCAGTTATGAAAAGCTGTCGGCACCGTATGGCTCCGTGATGGAGAAATCCATCATCGCGTGGTAACTTTTAACAGGGTAAACTTAAGCATTACAACTAAACAAACTGAAGTTTGTTTATTGACCTCTAGAGGTTACGGGAAAGGTGACCCTGCGTAAGGAAAGGCCAGAGATTTTAAAAACCTTTCCTCTTCTTTAATAATGCAAACCTTTCTGGCACCACAGTGTTTTGCAATATTCATATTCATAAACATATATTAATATTTATAAGAAGAGAGTAGTCACACTGAGACTAAGAGAATTTTTTATATGACAGGATTCTTACAAATTAGCTACTCGGTGCATGCGTGTGCGTACATTTTCCATCTGTTTAAAAAATTAAGGAAAGCCTCCTAAAGTAGTTCAAACCCCACAATAAATATTTAGTTTTTTACTCATCCTCATGTCTTTCTAAAGCTAGATACTGTTCATTTTACAGTGGGAAACGTAACATACTTCCTAAAAAATCATTATGTCATTACACCAAAAAAATTTAAGCATAAGACATCCCAGCAAGCAATACCTGCCATTTCACAGTTAACTATAGCTACTCACAGCTCGCCTATGAGTAACCCACTTCAAGCCAAATAAACGTAACATTTTGGTCGTTTTTGCCAAAATAACTGTGAGATGTGTGATATTGCATCATGGAAGCAAAGTCAGCAGTGATACAAGGTGTTTGGTTTTCATTTATTTTTGGGCTAGACCTCTTTGGGTTAGACCTCTATAAAATTTTTACTGACAGCCCAAAATTTGCCTTGTTTTAGTCTTGACGGTGTCTGGACGACTATTAGATGTCTTTTAAATGCAAAATTGCTTGCTGGGATGCATGACACTCACATAGCTTTGTGTGAGAAACAAAGTAAATTCACCTTAAAAATATTTAAAACATTATTTTTAAAGGAACATGCCGCTTTTTTGGGACTTTAGCTTATTCACCGTATCCCCCAGAGTTAGATAAGTCCATACATACCCTCTTCATCTCCGTGCGTGCCGTAACTCTGTCTGACGCACCCACCGCTAATCTAGCTTAGCACAAAGACTAGAAGTAAATGGCTCCAGCTAGCATACTGCTCCCAATAAGTGACAAAATAACACCAACATTTTCCTATTTATATGTTGTGATTTGTATAGTCTAGGGCTGCAGCTATCGATTATTTTTGTAATCGATTAATCTAGTTCTTAATCGACCAATTAATCGGATACTTTTTGTGTGTTTTTAAAAACAAATAATGCATAACGAAAATGATGTGGCTGTAAAATGATCAAGCATTTGGCTTTTATTTAAAAAAAAAAAAAAAACAGAGGTATTGATTCCAACTCTAACATTTGGCTCCAAAACTAAGCCTATTTATTGCTATTTTTACCCATTTAGTGTTTATAAGTGCCAGTGCCAACAATTAAGCAATTTAATTTATTAATATGCACAACAGGTTTCATGCTGTAATCTAGCCCTGACATCAAAGTAAATATCTGTTTTATGTAGATTTCTACACCTGCAGCATTTACCATTAGGCTACTAACAAAAAATATAACCTTTCCGGGTTGAACCTATTTGCTATGGTAACCTAGCAACCTGTGTGTGTGTGTTTGTTTGTGTGTGCACGCATGCTGGGCATGAGTAAGAGTGATGCCCCAGTCAGACGTTCAGTTGCTTTATTGCAGTTTGTTATGACAAAAATACATACATTCATTTTCAATAGACCGCTGCATTTGGCTTGCATCACTTGCATTGCAGTGCATTTTAGGTGAAGTATGCGTTCAAAAAAATCACGTCACAACATCACGTCCCGTGTATACAGTGAATGCATGCTGAAATTATTGTTGCGTGGCTACATAAATGTTTAAACATATGTGATGCATTGCGCAATTGTCTGACTCACGTGAGAGAGACGAGGGTGCATGTGTGTGTGTGAAGGGGCTCTTTTTTAGGCTATATTCTCTTGCAATTGAACATGAATAAGCGTACTATTTAAAACGTCAAAGCGTAACATCTTATCTAGTCAAACCGCATCCTTACATCGCTACAAATACAGTATGGGATTAAAATCAGCGTACATCAATAGGCTAGGCTACGTAACCTTGTTTCAGTGACGCTTGGTGAAACAGCAGTGGATGTTTTCGGTTCAGATGCTGAATGTAATGTAATGATAATGTAATGATCCCAAACTTTAGACATTCTCTGCCGTTTATGGACATCTTTACTCTCCGCCATCGCGCCAACTAAATAAAAAATGTATCATGCGATATGGTATATGGTGCTTACTGAACATTAAACAACGTTCCGTGTGAATCAGATCCCTGAGCGTATAGTGGGCATCATAGGAATTTAACGAGGCTTTGACGCAGAATGTTTGCCTCAAGGAATTTTTTTAATCGAGTAAGTTGATGAATCGTTTCAGCACTAGTATAGTCACAGCATGTACAAATAACAAGGTCATACGAGACACAGCCATCTTTTAACCATATACATACTGGGAACTATATTCTCAAAAGGCAAAGTACTGTTACTTGGGCGAAGTGATTTGCTCACAGCACCTGAGAAGTCCCGTGGTGAGGAGCAGAGAGTTTGCGTATTACGTTATTTTGTCGATTATTGGGAGCAGTATGCTAGCTGGAGCCATTTACTTCCAGTCTTTGTGCTAAAATAGGCTAGCGGTGGGTGTGTCAGACAGAGTTAATGCATGCATAGAGATTAAAAAGTTATGTATGGACTTATCTAAGTCTGGGGAATACGGTGAATACTCCAATAAAGTTTACGTGTTCCTTTAAGTTGAATAACTCAAAATTTTAAGACAGCATGAACACTTAAAGAGTTTCGTTGCAAAACGAGATAAATATTTTACCCATTTGGTGTTTATAAGTGCCAGTGCCAACAATTAAGCAATTTAATTGATTAATATGCACAACAGGTTTCATGCTGTAATCTAGCCCTGACATCAAAGTGAGAATCTTTGCCTCGAGGAATTTTTGTAATCGAGTAACTCAATGAATCTTTTCAGCCCTAGGTCCAGGGTCACAAATGTCCTTTTTAGGATTGCATATGTTTATTTGGCAAACACTTTTTCAGGTTTAGGGCACATCTGTCTTACCAATGCAGATCTGCTGAGTGTCAAAGGTTTTGCAGCTATTGTTTGATGGTCGGGTGTAGTCTGGAACGAATGGATCTGTGGCGCTAGAGCCGGTCCCATACAGGATGAGTGTAAACTGAGACAGAACACCTGTGGAGAAGACACAAACCACCATCACTGAAATTCAGTCACAAGTAAAAGAAAATTTCAGAACGAACGTTACCATAGTCATTAAGTCCGACGACGTTTTCGATCTCCACGGTCCACTCTCCCCGAGGATCCTCATCCCAGGAGTGTGTGGTCATGAACGCCCAATCGTTAAAGCCTTCAGCCGAATTGTCCTGAGGCCTGAAGAGAAACCGCAAGTGTAAGTGTACGTAATACAAACGTGTGTGTTTTTACAATACAATCAATCATGTTTCATAGAACATCTGTGAGATGTTTATTGTAGATGATGAACCGTTTCCGTGTGCCTGAATAAATACACGAGTTGAATTCTTTTACGGTCGCCTACTGAGAGCCAATGAGTTGTTTTGAGTGGAAGTGTCGGTACGCGTGTATTGATTGTATGTGAATGTGTGTTTGCTGGAGAGCAGCCGGTCAAAAGTGCTTCTCGGGGAGCTGATGAGATGACATATTCAAGTACATGTTTACCGTGGAGCCAGCAGCGTGGAACGAGTCCCCAGTGGGCTGATGAGGTGAATTGCCAGGTTCCCCCTGTGGTTATAAGACAGCGTGAGTCTGGCCTGGACATGTTCGAGAGAGCTCACAAAGTCCAGCTGCCCAGAGCAGGCATCCACAGATCTGCTGAAGATCAGGTGGTTTTTAATATCCCTACGAAGAAAGAATCAAATCAGTATTTCCATTTATTACATCAATGAATCACTCACAATTCATGTGGTGATTTTTAAAATAAGCAATTAAGCTAAATGTTCTTGAAACATAATTGATTTCAAATGAATTATGTGTTGAATCATGGCTAATGAAAATTAGCGCATATTTAAAACATTTTTCTTTTAGCCAAACACAGTCAGAGTTCTATTAAATTATATCCTGGCTCTTTTACAGTTATTAAATGTCTTCTGAGGTGACGCAATGGGTTTTTTGTAATGTTGGGTTAGAGATCAACCTTCAACCTGACCCCTAATTCCCCATGAACACGCGTGTGGCTATAGTTTATAAAGTTTGAAATATAAAAGCTTTCTTACAAAAACTAATTACATCACCCCCCCAAAAAATAAAAAAATAACGGCATGCATTAGTTTTTTTTCAAAAGAATTAAAAAATGGGGCACTATCCAATGACATTATGAAGCTAAAAAGAGCCAGGAGAGTATTTAATATACGTAGCTCTGCCTGTGTTTGGCTGAAAGATGAAAGTCATACACACCTACAGTATGATAGCTTGAGGAAGAGTAAAATTGGAGCTAATTTGCATTTTTGGGCAAACTGTTCCTTTGAAGTATCATATTCAAATTTATGTAGCAAAAACAGAAAATGCATAAAAAATCATATCTTTTGTCTCATTTCCAGACAAAATAATGAGTTTAAATGGACTGCCGCTTGACTGATCCTCAGATAGCTGACATTAGCAACCAAAAGCCATTGTCTGGTTACCGGTTTTAAGGTATACTGAGGTTTTATTGAGTCAAGGTTTTGAAACCACTAACACTATGATATCATTTCCAAGATGTGAGCCGTGTTAACGCTAAATTAATTAAATCATTAAGTCATGTAATTGATTTGATGTTTACATTTTATATATATATATATATATAAATATATATAATATTTTAATTTAAAGGCTTTATTTTGACCTGGCATACAGTTCTGTGCAAAAGTCTTAGGCCACCATGCCAGAATTAGATTAGTTGCTTTTGCAATGTTATAGTGATTATATATAATTGTTTCTCAGTCTCTTTAATAGAATACATCCAGAAAATACACGAAATGTGTATGTTGTATTAAAAACTGTATAAATATGTAAACTGATGTGTCAAGTTTTTAGGGTAAACTCCCATTCCACTTGAGCAATAGCAGGAAACTGCAGGATCTCTTAAACCTAAATAAAATTCAACTAAATCCCAATTTCACATTTTAAAAAAATTAGTATTTTTACATCATTCTGGCAAAAAATGCTGACGAGGTCACACTAAACAAAGATGATGCCTAAAGAAGACATTTTTGCACAGTACTGTATATGTAAGGAATAATTGACGACGGGCCATTGAATTATAAGAAATTATACCACGGGTCTGTTGAATGCTGCATTCTGATTGGCTGAGAAATGTTCTATGGGTGTTGATTATTTTTCTGTAAATCGCACACCTAACTTTTCAAATGTCTTAAAAATAGGCAACAGAGCAATGTTTGTGGTAACCGTGGTATAAGCAGAATAATTGACTCCGGTCCTTTGAATTATTTGAAAATAATGCACACCTGCGGTGTAACGGCACTCCGCTTCGCGTCATGCCGCATTACCACCTTGGTGTGCATTATTTTCTTATAATTCAATGGCCCGTCGTCAATTATTCCTTACATAATGCACACCCAAGGTGCAATGCGGCACGGTGCCGTAACACCGCGGGTGTGCATTATTTTCAAATAATTCAAAGGACGGGAGTCAATTATTCCTCTTATACCACGGTTACCACAAACATTGTTCTGGTGCCTATTTTTAAGACATTTGACAAGTTAGGTGTGCGGTTATCAGAAATTAATGCATACGCACCGAACTAGGGATGCTAAACAATTAATCGCGATTAATCGTTAGCAGAATTAAAGTTTTTGTTTACATCACATATGTGTGTAAACTGTGTATAATAAATATGTATATATATAAATATGTACACATTCATGTATAATTTTAAGAATTTTTTTTTATATATTAAGTATTTATATTTATATATAATATAAATTATACATAGAAATACAAATGTATATACACATGTAAACATTTCTAAAATATATAAATGCATGTGTGTACATTTATTTATACAAAGTTATTATACACAGTTCACACACATATATGATGTAAACAAAAACTTTTATTTTGCTAACAATTAATCGCGATTAGCATTCCTACACCGAACATTTCTCAGCCAATCTGAATACATCATTCAACAGACCCGTGGTATAAAAAAAACTAAATGTATTGTGTCCAGCTGAAAAGTTGTTTGTATGCACAGACATAAAAAAACAATCATACCACCAAAATCTCATACCGCCCCTTGCATTGCTACCAATAGAAACCCTATGTACTGATGTTCTGGTGTGTTTCGCCGCCCTTACCTGGGCTCAGTTAGCATATCAATGACACATTTGTGCTGCGGCCCCACGCTGCTCCAATTCTGGGCCGATGTAACGATTGCGCTGGCATCCAGCAGACCATAGCCATAAGAATGGCTCACTGCCAAAGACAGAGAGAAGGAGAGAGTGTCACGAGGTCAGGTGTGTCCATCAAGCAAATGAATGCAGCTTTAAACATGCCACCACTCTGATTGGTTAGGTGAACTGTCAATTACCCAAGCGCCCCACACCATTGGTCCTCCAGTCATTAGTTATTAGGTGGGCGGGACGTGAAGTTCTCACCACCAGATGCTGCATATCTCTCCAGGTCAGATTCATGCTGTGTGTCACACAAAACAGAAAATTGATATGAAGATTACGCTGCGGCGGGGCCGTGCATATTTCATATTCAAATGATAATTTACACATAATCATTCTCTGGGATGTGACAGGATGTCTTTATGAAAGATGCGTAATTAAAGCTTTTCTTTTACCCCGGTCCCAGAAAATTGCAAATGGAAATCTGTTCTGTCCTGGGGGTCGTGCATCATTTTGTAATTACACAGGCCTTTTTTCGACTAAAGACCTAAAATTGTACAGCGTGAAAAGGCAGCAATATCAAATACAATTTATAACTGCGCATCCATGATTCACATCTTGAGCTTATTAGGCTGTTGCTCTACGTGACGGAAACAAGTGGCTCGGGGATTTGTGTATTCGTGTGAATATTTTAGGGCAGAACAGGTCTGGAATAAAGCAGAGCACTGATGGCAAGCCATTTTTATTCCAAAAAAAAAAAAAGTAGCATAAAGTGTGGTATTATGCTGTGAAAAGACCTCCATTTGTGTTGACACCGATAATTAGCACCTTCCTGCATCGCCCCGTTTGAAAAACAACCGTTCGTATACTTTTTAAGGTTATTTATGAGGAAGGTGAACCAATTCATATGTCTCCGCATTTTTTGACCTCAATAAATGATTTAGCGGGCAGATTCATAATGTCACACCAACGATTTATAAACCTGAGGCCGTGCCACAGATGGAGTAAGTTGCACCTGGTGATTAATAGGTGTAATACTATTTTAATTCCATGTTGGCTTACATGAGGAAACGTCTGGTGAAAGAAGGGAAAGCTGTGCTGCTGCCAGAACCAAATCTGGCCTGATTTCGCACATTTTCGCAAAAGAAATGGCTGTGTTGGATGGAAAAACACGGCTTAGCACATGCCCCTTTTTGCAAATCAGTGTTTTCATTTTTATATATGAACATGTACAAAACAAGTATGCTATGTAAGGTGTAATGTATAGGCAGTCGGTTGTTATAGCAGAAATAAGCTCCGACAGTGAAGACAGGCTTATTTTGCGATAACTACCGGCTGTCTATACATTATCTTGTTTATTACATGGCTATTTACCTTATAACTAAGGTAAAAAAAAAATATTTTAAATATTTTATTAGCTAATTTTTCACGAATGTAGACCTCCTGTTTCAGTTTTAAGATCAACAAAGACGTTCAAATGTCACGAACACTTTTTGGTTTAATCAAGTTTTGTAAATATGTCATATATGTTATTAAAAGACATATTTATATTCAGTTTTTTTTATTAAACTGTACCTTATTCAGTGACAAAAACTTGGGAAAATGTGAAAAAAATTTGAAAAAAATCTTTAAAAAAAATTGTTTTAAAAGCTTCACGTGAGCATGCAAAACTAAACTTAAAAAAAAAAAAATCTGCACATGAAGGTTTCGCGTGAGCACATAAAAGTTTCGCGTGAGCACATGAAAGTTTCACGTGAACACATGAAACTAAACTTTATTTAATTTTTGCTCCATGTCCCCTTAGGGGCTCCGTAGAATGGACCTGAAAATATCAAATGGTGTAACCACCAATTGCACCAAAGAGTGAGAAATATTAAATATTTTATCCACCTTGATGGCAAGTGTAATCATAAAAATAATTTTAAAATATCATTTTATTAGTTATTTCTAGGGCTGGGTATCGATTCAATTGTTCCAGATGGATTCGATTTTGATTCACAAGCTATCAAATCGATTTGATTTCGATTCTCGATGACATTTTCGATTCCGGTTCCCGGATCGATTTTATACTCGATTCTCGATTAAATAATATAGAAAATTAATAATATAGAAATCAATGAATATAGATTTAATACAAATACTATATTAATAAAAGGGAACAGTGGACAGCAGTTTACAAGTGCGTAATTAATAAAAAGAAATTAAAAGCCACAAAATGATTGTTGTCGTCTTGCTTGCAAAATCTAAAATGCTTCCATACCTCTGACTTTTTATGTGAAGGTGGCATCAACTTCGACAAAGCACCTGAAACCGCCATTTGAAGCACTGAATGAATGAATGACAGGCTCGCCTCTTGCTCCTTGTTAACCACGCACAAGGCAAAAAAGAGGGTAACATCTAGTGAAGAAGACTAGTAATTAGATTAACGGTAATCTTACGTTAAATGTTTGCGGAAATAAATATGAAAAAAAAATGTATTCTGCTCTTTGAGAGTTGATTTTGAATCGACCACGTAAAAAAATCCCAGATTAATCGAAAAATCAATTTTTTGCCCAGCCCTAATTATTTCTAGTAAATTTGGACGCGTTTTTGTAATATTTGTCCTGACATAATAATGACAAATAATAACAAATGCTGAAAACAGCTCTGTTTTCTAAATAATCTTTGACAAATTATGTAAAAATGTATGTTAAAAATTATATTACACTAAACTAGACAATTATATTTTATTCCACATTTTTTATGAATATATTTAAATTTTCATTAAAAAAAAACTAGTTACACCAATTGACACAGACCGGTTACACCACATTGACATTTTTGCAATTATTCCCAAAATATTCTTTCAAAATAAAATAAAAGCAGAAATTTTAGACTTTATACTCAAAAAAATAGAATGTATGCAAGTAATCTGAATTTATTTTAAAATTTTAACCCTTTTACATTTAATTGAACCATACGGACACAAAATAAATCACGTCACGTCATTAACCCACCTGTCAAAATGATTTGCAGCATCCAGGTTACTATATGTTATTAGTTCTGAGTGATTGTTATCTGGGAATAACAAACCTGCAAATGTCTTGACTGGCCAATCAGAAACAAGCATTTCAACAAGCCATGTAATAACAGGAAAGTGACAATATTACCATCATCACCCACCACCCGGGTCTCAATCTGAGCTTATAAAAAATAGTACAGATAAATAAACAATTGAAAGGTAATATAAATAGAATGGAAACATCATAGCAATAAAACATAAAAAAGGTCACTGCAGCTCTTGAATCCCTCAACATTATTAAGGTTTCTGCTTTGACATGATTGGTTTCAGCACAGGACAGTTCTAGATATAATATCTCCTGGAGGGAACACAACCAGAGTTTTATTGAGCGATGATGAAGTGATTTCCAATTTGCACCAATCTTTTTGCAGCGAACATTCCAGCTAGCCAAACTTTACAATCTCTTAGGTGTAAATGTGAATCATCACTCACAGTAAAGTTTAGGATCTCGGCACAGGCCCCTTAAATATGCTGGGCAGGAGCGGTGTTTTTTTATTGATCCTCATTAGGGGTGGGTGATAACCGGTAGGTATGATACACCGGTAGAAATTTATCAACATTAGAGATTTTGGACTATCATCACGTCATGTTGCTTGTGTGTGTGGTCACAAAAACTTAATGTTTGTACATGTATTTAAGCACCACAGTTATAAAGAGTACCCATTTTCCGATTAACTATTTTACATTTCCTTTGGTGTGTAGGGGTGTATTAGTACATGTTAACAATATGCAAAGGTACAACCCTCAAAGTAAACAATGATGCGAGTTATCGTCTCCAACCTAAATCTCTTTTCTTGGACTACAACAAACACAAATTGTAGGCAACAGTTTACTTCCTTGGCCTGTTGACGTGTACACGACAGTTTTGACTTTAAGTAGTCTCTGCTTTTATATTTAAAGAATTTACAAAAATTTTTTTTACCCATGACTCAAACACAAGTTTTGTGCAGTGCCGAGTAGCGCTTGTTGTTATTTATACATAGACATGGTTTTAATGTTTTAATATCCTTACCTTACCAATCTGTTACATTCAAGCCGGGTCAATCATTTGCATGTTCTGGATCTAATTCGGCTCGTACTGATAAGGTAGCAAAGAGGATATTAAAGCAACACTATGTAGTTTCTATGTAAAAATGACTTACAGCTCCCCCATGTGGTTGAAAAGTGCAACAGTGCCTGGTATCAGACACTCTTCTGCAGGCAGGGGGAGGGGCGGGGCTGTATTTCCTACCCTCCACCGCCACTTTCAGAGTGTGCTTGTAGCAGCTAGGAGGCTGCTCAGGTTGCAGCAACGGTACAATTTGTCCAGTTAAAAGTTGTTCTATCACTGAAATAATTTTAGAGATATTATTTAAAGGTAAAAAACTACATAGTGTTGCTTTAACTTTAGGGGTGTAACGGTTCACGGTGCACCGTGTTTGATTCGACCACGAGCTGGCCAATCGAAGGACACAGAGCTTTTCAGAACGATAAGCTTTGTACAAAATGAACGCGTTCAGGGAAGCAGGGCATAAAGGAGCTACAATAATGTACTGTATATGGGAACTAATGTTGTTTGAACCATAAACCACAAGAACACAATGTATTATACCAAATACACAAAATATTGTTGTTTTAAGCAATGTAGTAGGTGCTCTTTAAGCCACTGAAACACAAAAAACAGTGCCAAATGCGCATGCTGTTTCTGTGTAAGAGGAGCGTGCAAGCTGTGGATCTGCTGCTCATTGAGCTTGTGAGCATTTTTGCTGCTTTATTGGCCTTACAAACATATGCATCAAAATTCCTGTCTTTGCAAATATATATATCATAAGGATCTCAGGTTTCGGAAGGAGAACAAAACTGCAATTGTTCCCGGGTTTCAGACACAATATGTCTGAGAGCGTTGCTAGAATATGAATATTGTATTGCAATATGTAGCGGTTAAGTATTAATACTACCGTAAATCAAAACTAAACAACAGATTTGTAAATGAAAAGGTTTAATAACAGTACTGACTTAAAGTTACAATTGAAATGGTTCCACTATAAATGCATAAAAATGGTAAAACATACAAACAATTAACTGTTTCCAATGTATGTGAGATATTACCTGATAAGATACAGAGAACAGAGAAAGAAAGAAAGTTTAGAAGAAAGAGAATCACAATGAGAACTGGAATCTATGCCTAATGGCCTGAACCCCAAAGCTCAGGTGAAGAAGAAAAGGAAAGAGAAAAAGGCAAAAGCCCAGAGCTCTTGAAAACCTTGACCTTTATCCTCTATCCCTTTACCATGTGACTAAACCTAACTTGATATATTCAAACTAACCAATCAGAAAACCACCTTTAACCCCCACTGGATGAACGTCTCTGCCATTAGGCAATGAGCACAGGAATGCAAATGGTACAGGATGGAAATGGGGGTTGTGATGAAATAATAGATTTCTATATTTTCAATCCTACAATATATTATCCTTATTTCGTCACTACGTGCTTATCTTCAAGTGAGCTTACGATTTCTTTTTGTCTTTTTTATGCTTATATTATTTTTTTTGTGAGAATTATGAAAATTCTTTGTGACATCAAAGATTTTAATAACATAAAAACATTTTTAAAAGAAAACGAAAACTCTACCATGATACATACACTGTAAAACTTTTCTGTAAATTTACAGCGAATTTCTAACAGTATTGTACTGTATTTTCAAAAAACAGTGTTAGACTGTATATTTACAAAATATTTACAGAATGTCTGTAAATGTACAGAATTGTCCTGTTTTCAGCATGCAAAATTCGTAATACAGAATAATACTGTAAAAGCATTGCATTGTGGGATTGATTTCCTTCGCGCTCAATATTTGAATGTAAGCAGAGCTAGTGGAAGTTCGGACGCCCTGTATTTGTTAGGATTGGTTATTCATATAAACAACGACGATATGAAGACAACGCGTTCAACTTTTAATCTATATCTGCATGTGATGTGAAAACGTACACGGAACAATTAAAAGTTACACGACGACGCGGCAGAAATGAGAGGATTATGCATGCAGCAAGAAGACGGGGAGAATACAATGTGTCTGTGATGAAGATAAACGAAGATTGACTGACTGTGCATCATTGACACGGTAAGACACTGTTGTTTTATTCGATTGCATTTCTGAACGGTTTGCACGAGTGGGCTATTTTTAGGAGCTGCGTTGTTGTCACTCCACACGCTAACTTGCTAAACTCTTAACAGACAGCACACGACACGTTGATAAAGATGTTTTTGTAACTTATCTGTCTGTTAATTCTTTCGTTTTTGACGACTAAACATGATAATGTGAATTGCCCTAAAACAACGCAATGTTGCTGTCTGTCGGTGCGTTGTGATTTAGCTTAAGTTAGCTTGTAATACACGTAAAGAACAAAACATTTCAGCTTGTTCTCAAATATACACCAAGTTAAGTTACTTTGATAGGAAAACGTTGTGGTTGTAGCCTACATTCCTCACAAATATAGTTTTATTTGTATTTTAAAGTTATTATAAGTGAAATGATGTCAGACTTATCTCAGATATTAAAGTTTTGTTAAATTAAGTTAACCCCCACCTCCATTACTTCTTTGTCACGTCATTTAAAAGTGTTTGATTAACATATTTTTGCAATTATCACTCAAATTTGGTGATGTATAGTATATGTATGTAATATACTTCTATATACAGTACCACTCAAAAGTTTGAACTTACTTCCCATGTCCAAACTTTGGCCTGGTACTGTATACAGTACCAGTACAATATACTGTAGTGTATTTGTATTGTCCTGTAATATACACATTTTAACCTAATATCTGTATTTGCATCGGTTGAGCTCAAGTTATGTTTAATAGTTATATTTGTAAATGGCTGAATAACATCACAAAAATAGAAACAAATTTTATTTTAAATATTTTATCTTTTTGGTTTTGGTCGATTTCATGTATGTCTCTAAGCAACCAGCAATGTTGAGCATGGACGGTCAGGTGGTGTGTGAAGGAGAGCAGCGCAACTTTGTCTCTGGTCTTGGCAACGCTGATTGCCTCATTCTACAGTTTTAACCTCCAGGATCAGAAAGTGGTGGCATGCACCCTTGGGTTTGTTCAGAGGTTAGATACACATTTCCCATTCATATGTTAAAATGATTTTTTTTACATATTGTGAAGGTCTGCATCAAGATTCAAAGCGTAAAACTGAAACTTCATATTTACATTAAATAAGTAAGTATGAACTGTATTCATCTGACCTCAGTTTTTCTCCGCTTACACTTTTGGCATGGTTTTTGTGCTGAAATACTGCCAAAAGCATTGCAAGTTTGCAAACACAATTTTATGAACGACAAATACAAATTAATTGCGCAGAATCTGTCTCGGTGTGTAAAATAAACCACTTTTAAATGTGTAAATGACTTGTTGCATACAGAGGGTAGGGTGGCCAGTTCCCGCCGGACGCGTCCTGAATAGATTTTCGGGTGCGTTCTCCGGAAGTCGCGTTGCTCGAATTGTTATATAAAAACTGGTTTATTTTACACACTAATACAGATTCTGTGTGATTCATTTGTGTTTACCGTTCATAAAACTGTATTTTTGAAAGAATGCCACTGTTTGCACACTTGCAATGCTTTTTGCAGTATTTCAGCCCAAAAATCCATGCCAAACGTGTAAATGCAGAAAAACTGAGGTCAGATGAATACAGTTAATATTTATTTAGCCTAAATATGAAGTTTTACAAGACATGAATTACGCTTAAGATTAACAACAGTTCAATGTTGCCAAACTTTTTTCTTATGCCTGCAACTTGATTTACACCTTTACAAAACAATGTCACCTTTATGCTTGCAATGTCACATTTCCATTTTGACCAGTGATTTGTTGTTTTTAACAGAACATTGATCTTCCCCCATTACTTCTGTTTAAACCAAATAATTCAATTAAATTGCACAATTATTAATACAGATTTATTTGTTGTTTTTTAATTACTGTGTAAAATAAGAAGACTTATTAAATTTTTTTATCAACATAATAATAATTGTTTTTGTTTGTTTTCTGCCTGGCAGATGATTTCTCTACATCAACCTGAAACGTGGATCAAAGATGAAGAAAGGGAAAAAGAACACTACAGTGAATCCACAGGTTTCCACTCTTCTTAGAAAACTTACAGACTTTAAATGCAGTTTTGTTTAGAAACGTCCACTATCCAGTGTAGTTGAATTAAAAGGAAATAAAGTTTCCTACATTGTTAATGATGTGCTGTTAATTGAAATACAAACGTACAGCTGGCATTTCATCCAATATGCTTATGTTAAAGAATTAATCCACTTTTAAAATGATGCAAAAAAAAAGAAAGTCAGGAGGGAAAATACAGTAAAGGATTAGTCCACTTTTTTAAAGGAGTAGTCCACTTTAAAGATGGGGTCCATTGACTTTTCATAGTAGGAAAAAAAAGTAAGTCAATGGACCCCATCTTTAAAGTGGACTACTCCTTTAATAAAAAATCCTGATAATTTACTTACCCCTAAGTCATCCAAAACGTTTATGTGTTTCTTTGTTCAGTCAAGAAGAAAAACATTTTTTTTGTTTTTGTTTTTTTGAGTGACACATTCCAGAATGTTTCTCCATATAGTGGACTTTAATGGACCTCAACAGTTTACAGTTTAAATGCAGTTTAAAAGGGTGCATACAGCTTCAAATGGCTCTAAACTAGGGCTGCATGATAAATCGCATGTGATTGTCATTGCGCATCTTGTCAGTAAAGCCGGTTCTTTGATTAGTAGTAAATCGCCATCACCTGCTTTCAGATGGAGCAGCATGTACTACACAAAGCCATAGATCACTGACAATCAGGGCAAAATTTGCATTAATAATATGTATGCGATATGGCCCTGCTTGTCAGTGAACTACGTCTCTGTCTAGGGCTGTGACGGTCATTATATAACCGTGAGACCGACGGTTATAGTTGAACACCGTCATTAGAACTCTATAACCGGCAAAAACGTGTTATTAAAATATTTAAAAAACATTTTTATAATAAAGAATTTTTAAATACGATTTAAAACAATTGTTAACAGTCTGTGTGATACGCCCCACCATGTTCTCACGCAGTGAAAAATACAGAGCGGAGCAGACACTGACAACGCGCTGACATACAGGACAGACCAGGTTACTTTTCGGTTACTTTTGAGATTAAACGTATTAAACAAAGTCTCACCTTTAAAATCATCTCTTCCTTCTAGTTAATTTATAGCATCAAATAAACATGAATGACCATAAGAAGGAATGTTGTCTTAGCCGCGGAAAGGCGTCAGTACACTCCTCTTTTCAAGTTCAAATCCTCCCATGCTAATCTAACTCTCCTGAAAGCAGATTCACTGCTTGTCTTGCTGTTAATTTTAAATAAACGTAGAGTAAGTAGCTAATCAGTGTCTTGTTTATTCAAACGCCGGTTTACTTCGCAAGTGTGAGCACTGAAGAGCGCGTACTGTATGTGGAGAGCGTTTGCCGCGCGTGGCCATTGTCGGCTGCGTTTGCTGCGCATACTGTGCAGTTTAATAACAGTATAAAAATCTCAAGTTCATATTACTTTACTTTACATGCATTTATGAGCAAAACCTCTTCAAGACGCTTTTTAACCCACATTCTGGTCCATGTAATGACAGATATAGACACAATTAAATCTGTTTCTCTGAAGATTATCAAAATATGAGAGAGGATTCATTTATGCTGAGCAGAGAGTGACAGCGCAGTCTTCTGTCAACAGTGTGTTTTTAAATATTTCATTGCTTTCTGTTAAATTGCTTAAAGTCATTACTGTTTAAAACACACTTGGAATCACATTCATGATTTTATGGTAAAATGACACTTTCGCGTCAATCCACAAGCATTTAAACGAGCAAAACGCCCCCCACAGACGGTTATGTTATGAACCGTCACATTTGACTCACGTCATAACCGTCATCACCAATTCTGAAACCGGCACACCCCTATCTCTGTCTAGTAAAAGCTGCTCCATCTGAAAGCAGGTGATGAGATGCGCATGACTATCGCATGTGATTTATCGTGCAGCCCTACTCTAAACTATCCAAACTGATGCATAAGGGTCTTAACCAGCAAAAATCATAACTTTCGGCAAGAAAAAAAATATGCACTTTTAATCCACAACTTCTCATCTTGCACTAGCTGTGTGATGCGCCAACGTGACGTCATGTAATGCACAGTCATGTCGAAAGGTTTTTCACAAATGTGAAACACACACTTGCAGACCATTTTAAACAACAAACTGACAGAAAGACATTAATTAGTTATCATTCCACATACAACAACGTCTGAACGTTCCTCTTTCTCCACGCTTGTAAACACTGGGGCGGTAGTTTTGCATGCATCACGTGTGACCTTTCAACATGCTTAAGCATTACGTTAGATTGCGCTGATGGGACACAAGGCTAGTGCAAGATGAGAAGTTATGGATTTATAGTACTTATTTTTTATTTTTCTCAATAAAAATGATGATGGTTTGCTAGATAAGATCCTTATGCCTTGGTTGTGATCGTTTAGAGCCCTTTAAAGCTGCATCAAAATAGCAAATTTTAAACTGCATTTAATCTGGAAACTATTGAGGTCCAATAAAGTCTTTAAAATTGAGAAAAAGCATTGGAGTGTTTTCCCTAAAAAACTTAATTTCTTATTGACTGAACAAAAAAAGACATCAACATTTTGGATGACATGTGGGTGAGTAAATTATCCGGATTTTTTATTAAGAAAGTAGAGTAATCTTTTAATGTATTTTCCCTCCTGACTTTCTTTTTTTGCATCATTTAAAATATTTTGAAACATTTCCATTCTTTGAAAGTTAATAAGATCACTTGATTGTTAATGTTCTGATAATTCATAACTGTTCTGTCAACAGTTTATTAATTGTAATGCATACAGCTGACATTTCAGCAAACATGTTTATGTAAATTTTATGGCCTTTGCTTTTAAAAAATAAAGTTTTATATTCTAAGAATTTTGTATTTGTGTATTATGTATTTAATTTCCATTTGAGACTATTATTACGGTTACACATAATATATAAATTCCTAATTTAAAAGTGGCATATCAGTAAAATACAGAATGGGTTATAGTTCTGTAAAAATACAGTGATTTGCTGGCAATATAGCTGCCTGTATGTAAATTTACAGTGTAAAGTTTTACAGTGTATACTGTAAAAATAAATAAATTACAGCGTTATACTGTATCTGACAATTACAGTGCAAGACTGTAAATGTTGTTTACAGTAGTGGTTCTGTAAAAATACAGTAAACGGCTGGCAACCCAGCTGCCAGTATTTTACTGTAAATTTACAGTGAAAAGTTTTACAGTGTATCATTATGATATAAAATAAATCTTGATGTAAGATTTTGGTCATATCGCCCCCCACCCCCTAATTCTCATAGTTCTTTTTTAACTCTTTCACCGCCATTGACGAGATATCTCGTCAATTCAGGGTTTCCGCGGGGTTGTAAAAAGTAGTAAAAGGTAGTAAATTAAATTATGCCAAATTAAGGCCAGTAAAAAGTAGTAAAAAGTAGTAAGCGTCATCTGACGAGGTAGTAAATTTTCGATTGCCTTTTGTAATGTTATGATGCCTGGAAATTAGTTCAAATCACCTGCATATCTGGGCAAATAATCAAAGATCTTTCGTCTCTGGGATGTGATCAAAGCCTGAAGTGGAGCCAAATCACGTTCCTCTCTCCGCTGTAAGCGTTCTGTAATCACTACGGACCGGATCCACTCCGGGTTTTCTGACTGTATCACGTTAAGCTGAGGTAAAACTTTTTCAGCTAGCATGGTCAAACTTATAATGCAAGAAGGCTCCGATGTTTTGAAGATCGATAAAGGTGTAAAAGACGATTGACTTGGCTTAGCGAAATAATGAAGATTGGCAAGCCTTTCAGTTCGTGGGATAAGAAAACCAAACAGGTAATTGCGTGTCTTTGCACAGTATGACTAACGTAAGAGGTCCTGTATTTTGGGGGTAAATGATTTCTCACGTTACTGATCATCCGCGGCACGCTTTTACATGCTATGCTGATATAGCCAGTGGCTGGTACAACGGGTTTGTTTAACTCGTGGGTAAACTTCATGTGGATCCACAAGAACCAAGAGGCAGATGACATCCAAATCCCTTGAGAGCGAATGACGAGGAATCATAAGAGGAGACTGCTTCCGAAATGCTCTCGCGGGACTTTGATGTCATCCACCTGTCGGTTCTTGCAGTTCCATTTGCGTGTGGTCACAAAAACGTAACATTTGTACATATATTTAAGCACAGCAGTTTAAAAACAGGTGATTTTAAGCCATTCAAACACAAACAACAGTGCGTCCGCAGTTTATGTGTCAGAAGAGCGCATTCGATTCTCATTGAGCATGTGTTGTACGTATTTTTGTCGCTTTATTGGCCTTAAATAACACATATGCCTCAAAAATCCCGTCTTTGCAAATATCCTCATATAAACACGACCATTTAGGTCTTAGGAGAAAGTAAACAGCAGAAACATTGCGCATAAACTAGCAGATCAGCGCTGCCTCTATTGTAACATAATATTTTGTTGCGAAATGTACAGTCATTCAATTAACAACATTCACTATGGTTACAGACATCCTGTGCAAATTCTACACGAGTTTGACTCGAGTTACTCGTTCAGGGTTTATATTCATACATAACGTTACTGTATTAGAGCTGTGACTGTAAACTGTTGTGTGAACAGAACAGACCCTGGATTATTTGTTTATGTTTACTGAATAATATGATATGAAAAAGTTGTATTTGTTCACATTAGTAAATGCATTATATAACATGAACAAACAATGAAAATATAGAGTATATAAGCATTCTTGTTTATGTCATTACAGTAATTGACAGTAGTTCATGGTGCATTCACTAATGTTAACAGTTTCAACTTTGATTAAAAAATTATTAGTAAATGCTAAAATAAATACATTTACAATTAATAAATAATTAATAAAACAATCATTAAAGGTGGTGATATTCATGTTTTCTTTTTATATAGTGAGTTATTTAGCTGTTTCGCCTTAATCTGAAATGCCCTGCAAACTACAGCTACCTATATGCCACATGAGACTTCAATGTGGAATTTATGGCAAAAAAAATCTCCCCTTAAAATGCTATTGGTCTCGCCTACATAAAGTGTTAGGTAAAAGAATATGACTTGGCCTGAAAAATATTTCAGTCAGAAGAATTTTTTCACTTTAATTCTTTTTTTGTATGTTATATATGTCAAAATCTGTGTAAATAATAGAAAGGTCGCTGATTAACACTTGCAATTCAGTGTCGTGATGGTTTTAAAAAATATTCTGAAGGTAGTAAAAAAGGTAGTAAAAAGTAGTAAATTTAACTTAAAGGAACAGTATGTAAGAAATGTATATCAATTAATCATTAAATGGCCCTGAAATGTCACTAAACATTAAGAAATCATTGTCATTTCAAATACTTATATCACTGACAACAGTGGTCTAGACAGGATATTGTCATTTAAAAAGTGGAGTTGCAGCCCTCAACTGATGTTTATGTTGTCGTTTTGTATATTGGCCACCAGCTGTGTGATTGCAGTACCGGTTTTAGCCACACGTTTTGTGATTGCAATACCAGTTTTGGCCACAATCCTACATACTGTTCCTTTAAGGATTTCTGTATAAACCCTGAGAAAACGCTTCCCCGCCAATGACGAGATTTTCCGTCTTTCCGCAATACCGCTATTATCCACCAGGTGGATCTTCCGCAACTTATACAACCCGGAAGTAGCGCCTCACGTGAAAGAGAAAGAACCCCGTGTATGTTTTAAAGATCGCTCTGCATCTGATCTCTATCAAAGTCCTTCGCAAAAATTGAATTATCTCAGCTTTTTGCTCAAAATTGGGTGTGTTTGAAGAAACCTACCCATGTTTGAGAGGTGATTACAAGAGAACTTATGAAGGTAGGATGAAACGTTTTTTTTTTTTTTTTTTTTAAAGCAGAGGGTCTGTTCTTTCATCTGATATATTGTTTGTTTATATATTTAAAGAAGAACATTTTCTGGAAGGCATTAAACTTTTGTGAAAATCATGAAAAATGCTGGCGGGGAAAGAGTTAAAATGACACAACATAGTGACATTGAAAATTTAAAAAGCACCAAAAATGTAAACAACAGCTTCTATTCTGGTCTGATAAGAAGCTATTTTATGCCTTTATTAGCCCTAAATACATCAAATGTGTCATATGGACTACATTTAATTGTGTTTTTGTCCTTTTTTTCAACACACTGATCACTATGAATAAACGAACCGAAATGATCTTCCTTTCTGTATTTATTTATCAATCTGGCCAGTGGCAAAACTGATCTCTGAAACAAATACGTTGTAGAAAATAAAAGGTTTTGGTTTGCTAAATACGAACTGAGACGAAGACCATGGTTCACAGCTGTGCGGAGAGGTTTGGCAGCCAGGCAAGAATTCAAGGACCTGTGTCTAACGTTGTATACATTCATTATACACAGTTACGTTAGCTCAGTGTGATAGTTGATGCGTGTTAGATATAATATATGAACGAAGGTACTTTACTTGTTATTTATTTCCCTTGATATCAGAAATAAATTCCTGTAAAAGGATTTTTGTTATTGATTCTACGTGGAAGTCTACCGGAAGTTGCGTTTGGTACACAAAAGCCGTTTGTTTATGTTGTTGCTGCTGAAACCGTCTATGCGCAGTAGTTGAAACAACCACAAGTTGTGGTATAGTTGATGTCAGATTTAAGACATATGTTTTAGCCCACAGTTTTAGAGAGTAGATATAACTTTAACTTTCCGGAGGTGTTGCAAACATGGCCGCCTAGTGGTGCGACTTCCCCAAAGGGTCTTTGATGAGGATAAGAACATAATGACTTTCAGAATTTTATTTTTGTGTGCAAAATGACTTATCACTAAGGGTCTGCTGAGCCACAGGGCCAATTTGGCCCCGTACGGAGAGTGTGGAATGTCACCTGTCATCCGTTCTCGGGCTCTCTGCATCTCACCTCGTGTCAGGCCGATGTCGGGGGGCCGAAAATGATGTGTGCTAGGTAATGAAGTCTAACTGACGAGGTTGGATGATTGACAGAAGCGGTGGGCTTGCTTGTGTGTGTGTGTGTGTGTGTGGAGACGGGTGTCAATGTTGTCATCACTCACTTGGCCTCCAGAGCGAGAGCAATGATTCCGGCAGCCAGGGGAGCTGAGGCGGACGTGCCCGTGTGAGAGTCTGTACACTTCTTCCTGAGGTCTGTTGTCACCTGCGCACACACAAACAAACTGATGGTCAACCATCAGAAGGGCACTGGTTGTGTCTATATATATACACACACATACATGCAGTCCATCAGATTGATGAGAATATGAATCCGAACGGGAAGTAAAACCTAATTCACATGTGATGAAATGTGTGTGCGTGATAAACTGCAGACTGGCACCCCCACGCATGAGGATTTGGGGTTTTAATCATAGCGTAGGAGACTTGAGTGATTGACAGCGGTCAGGATGAGACAAAGTCCTGCCTGAGGCATCACAGCACACACAGGAGAGCACCTGGATGTCATACACTCATATACATTAACACTTCTACTTTTTATTTCTCGCTGTCACCACCGCTCTGATACAAACACGTACCCGCGTAAAGATCCCACCCCACCCCTGCCGGCGAGAATGCGTCCGTTTTCAAATTGAATTTGTTATTGCCTTTGTCATTCTGAAGGAACGGTGAGGTCTCGAAAGAGTGAGGGGGGAGCTATCACAGTCAAACGCGCTGAGAAATACTTGACATCAAACAAACAAACACTCTGAAGCCATCCGAAGCATCTCAGATGAGCTTCAATGAGCTGGCACAGGGATCAACCTGCCTGAAAAATCTGGAATCGCTTACGCAAACACGACCGCGTGGCAGACTCAAACAGAATATGGATAACTACCTACAGCGCGGTTTCCTCACAGTTTTCACTGAATATATAATGACAGTGCAAAAAGAAACCATGCATGGTTTTTTTAGTGTTCTTGTAGCTGCGTTAGCAGTGCAAATGGTTGTGGGTTCGAACATACATTTAGTATACACACACACACATACTGAATAACACTACCAAAGCACCAACAGCCCACATCTTAAACTTTTTTTTAGCCGTCTTTGGCCCAATTGACCTCCTTAATTGAACAGGCACCCATTTCAAATTCGGCTTGCAGGTAAAGTGAGGTCATACAAAGAGAGAGAAATCCTTGAAAAGATGATCTAAAGAGTCTGCAATGCAGCATGTTTGGTATTCCGAAATCGCCGTCTCGGTGTCTTGCACCTTCGCTTGGTTTCCAGAGGAGCAGGGCACCGGATTCCTCTTCTGTTTTTTTATTTCCACCCCCAGAAAAAATGACCGGGATGGAAGCAGATGCGTGCGGCTCGAGCATCATCTGCTATGGAGAAGTTTTCCAAAGTGATATTTTCTGTCTCATGACATTCACCGAGCTGTTTTTCACGAAACCCGCAGGAAATCACAGCGGCAGATGTAGAAATCATTTCATTGGCTGACACTTCATCTTCACAGATGAACGGGATGCCACGCCATCGCTCACTTTCCCTGTGCGATTGTGACGTGGTCATTCACACCATGCGACAAGTCTGTTTTTCTCTATAGAGTTTTGATTATAACTGGCTTCCTCTGTGTTTGTTTGAGGGTGTAAAGGGTGTCTACACATTGCTAGCATGTGAAATAGTGAATTTCTTTTCATCTTTTTCTAGTAGTAGTGTGTATGTGTGTGTGAATCAGGTTTTGCAGACACTGTGAAGAATAAATGCTCCCTCAAGGACCGTAAAACTAAAAATACCGTACATTGATCCCACTTTCTCTCATTAAAACAGAGGAATTTTCATGCTAAATAATGTTTTCATGAAAAATAAACAATTGCAAAAAGTGTGAGTGTTACTTTAGGGTTATAGTTAGGGGATGAAAAATATATAAATTGGCAAGTCAATGCAAAGTCTACAACATACAATCGTTGACATGATCTTACTCAGTCAATATTAAAGATACCAAGGTAATATTTTCACATAATGATGGTTTTATGTTAAAGATTACTTGAGCTGGGTTTTCACAGACTGGGCAACATATGAGGAGTTTGGTTCCAAAATGCGATAAACACCATTTTTTTATTAGTTACCGCCAAAATCAGTATTGTATCAGGTCAGTTTTAAAAATTAAATTCTTAATTTTACGCAAAATCCAGTATCCGCCATGTTGTTCTGTCATCTCCCTTTTTCCCAAAACACGATATACGCCACCCCCCCCCCTTCTCTGCAGAATGCAATCCGCTCAGCAAATCACAGCGCACCATTCCACGCACTGTAAAACAACAATTTGATCTTCGTTTCTTCTCCATCACAGACCAACAAAAGTATTATTTTATTTTTGTTTGTTTGTTGGTCTGTGACGGAGAAGAAACGTAAGCTATCAAAATCGAATAATTTACGCGAGAGGCATTTGGGAGACAGAAAAATGCCGGCTGTTGCTTGTTCTTTGTCAAGCTTCTGTCATGCTAACTCCAGGGGATCTTATGAAAAACGTTTCGCTATTTTACTCTAAATCAACGAAAATCGAGCAGGACCAAAACATTTTACAGCTGATGAAAAGTTCAGAAAAAGTTCAGCAATGACATCCCAAGTATAACAGCAGCAATGACAGTGTTTTGATCAATGCCATTAATGTTTATTTTGTTTTAAATCAGTGTATACCACTAGTCAACTAAATGAATATAACATGGCAAAGATGAATGCATATTAATATATTGACTCAATAGATTTATAGCATTTAAAAAAGTCATGGATTTATTGCATTTTGTGAAAAAATCATTTGTTTTTATAATAAATCTTTGATTATCAAATTATGGATTAGAATTTTTTATGTATAACCTAAAACGGGTGGAGCCAGGGGGTGGCCACGGCCACCATGGACATAATCATGGCCACCCCACTGACCACCCCGCTAGTAATGGCATTTTTAAAACACAAAAATAACTTTTCAAACACTAAAGAAACTAAAGGAGCCGATCATGTCAACAATAATGAATGGACCAGCGAATCTCTCGTGACACACACCTGCACTGATGCAAAGGGAGTTTCCAGAAAAGAGCGGGGTTCCACCTTTCGTGAGAAGTGGGAGATGAGGAGGTTACAGCGCAGCCTCAGTCCCTGAATCAACTTTGAGTGGATCAGGTCAGTTAACCCTTTCACACGTAATTAAAAAAAATCCTATCTGTCCCCATGCCCTGCTGAAAAAAACAGCATACCAGCAAAACCAGCATATGTTGTGTTTTGGTGCGGGTATGGTGGTGACCACCAGCTTAACCAGCATGGACCAGCATGGTAATCATGCTGTTTTTTTCAGCAGGGTGGTGAGTTATATTAACGGCTGTTTTGGTTTTCATAGCGATGCATCAAGCTCTTCACCATGTGCACGCTTTCCTACTGTACATACTGCCCAAAATGCATTGTTTCTTTTATTGGCAAAACCATAATAAAATATTATAAACATTAACTTGCAAACGGTTTGTGCTAGTTTGTACTGTAATTCATTTTAGTAAACATTTTTATAATATCAGCATCAATACATACAATAAACTATCCAAATTCAAAATTTTTACTTCTAATGTACAGTAACTTATTAGCTATTATTTACTTTATTTATTGTTTCTTTGCAAATGCTTTGAAAAGTTTTACTGGTTTAAAACACTGGTAAAACCACATCACCATTTTTCATTAATATGTTGATATTACTCTGCATTTATGAACTGTACATTTTATTGTGTTGTTTACCAAACAGAACCATCTCGTGTTTTAAAACACTGTATGAAAAGCTGTTGTAGTGAATATAAATGACAGGCACTTCAACCTGCCTGATTTTTTCACTTCAAAAGTTTGGTAAAAAACACATAATGGGCTTCAAATCTTGAATAAAAATCTGTTTTATAGTGAGAATCTCTTCCAGCGTGTCTATGTGTGTGTGCCGCGCCACAGTCGATTTGAATCTGACGGAGTTCGTCACTGTACATTCAAAAATCCCACACAAACATTCCAGCGTAAATGCTAGGATTAAGATTGATTTTATATATAACAGATAATCTAGATACATTCACCCTAATATATTTTTTAAAACGTGGTAATGTTTTAATGTTTTGCTTTAGTGTTTTAATGTCAGACGATCATTGAAATGTGGGAAAAAACGAAGAGAAAGGCAGCAGAAATAGCATCCTTCTTCAGAAAGAGCAAGAAGCAGCCAAATTAATCTTAGTAAAATACATTTCAGTGGCCTACAAAATTCACATGATTTTCTGGTCTTTTTAGTTTTTTTTCAGCAATGGGAGAAATAAATTCTGGTTTCAAAGTGAATTTCAAAAGTTTTATTTGATCAAATAGTTTTAAAAAACACAAGGTTAAATTATGACTAAATTGTATAATTTTAATTAAAATTAAAGTATTGTAGCAATTGTATGTTATACATCATTGTGATTAACGCACCTATAATACTTAAAAAAAGTATTTTAAGGTTGGATGATAGAGATTTTATGTGCCATCCTTCCTGTCCACCCTTATGAAAAATCCCTTGCTCTGCCACTGACCTAAATATGCTACGTGAAAGTAGTGATTTTCATCTTGTCACTTTCTTGGTATAGATAACACATTTTTACCGAAATTAGTATATAAATGGCTTTATTGCGTTTTGGACCAAACTCTTCATATTTATATATACTACGTGTGTGTGTGTGACTATGATTATAAATACCTATAGAGTTTTATTTTAAGTGTTTTGATACGAACATAATGAAAGTGTTAAATACTCACAATCTGTTTCTCATTGAGATTTCCGCTGCTGTAGGTTGTGGCAAGTGTGGACGAACATGCCTCACTGTACCACGGTACGTTACCGTACTGTGTGGTGCTGCTAATGGAGAGGGTGTAGATGCTGTTGGTGTATCCGTCACAGTTGCAGCTGTCTCTCTCACGGCCTCCGTTACCCGATGCCCACACGAAGATGGAGCCCAGCCCGCCTCGACCCTATAACACACACAGCATGCACGTAGAGTCAATGCAAGATACTGCTTTCCTTTTTTTGTATTTTATAACCAAGTAAATTCGAGTGGAACTGTGTATTGTTTTGTTTATTGAGTTATTACTGTCAATCTTTAACTATTGGAGAGACAGAAAGTCTGCACAAATTTTCTGATTTCTTCAGTGTCTTCTGTACAGATGGATCACTGCTGCACTGTTTATTTCAAAAACAAATCCAAAAACATTCAATCATGTCCACCAGATGGCCAGAATAGACTGCCAATAGTCTTAATGTTAATGCTCAGATGTCTAGCCATGGGAGACTAATATATTTATCAATTAAACATTTGTGTAGCGGCCATCATGGTCCGTGCACACGGACCTCGTATAAAATACAATAACCCAGAAAAATCCAATTGAAGGAGCCAATTATGACTGTCATGATTAATTTAAAACCAATACTGTGACCTCTGCACGCTGAAATCTGCTGTATTTTACGCTTTATTAAAAATGGTTGGACACCTGACAAAATGCCACTTTTCTTTCTCTCATAAATCAGTCTCCTCTTTCGCCGCAGTGGAGCAAGTCTGCAGAATTTGATTAAAGTTTTCCTTTCTATCTTCTGCCTTCCATATGGGCAATATTCACAGCTGACTGCCTTAAGATTATTGTGGCCATAAATGGTTTGTTTGTTTGTTTGCGTTGCCGCAATCTGGTTTGCAGTTTTAGGAATGAATTTTAGGACTGACGAGTACTGTATGACTCTCCAAGTCAAACCGATGAGACAGATGTTTACGTGAAATGCAATTTGAGAAAATTACATCATCACCGACTAAATTCAACAGGCTTTTAGTAAATTGCTCATACGGAAAAAAACAAAGGATTAATTATATCTAAACCACCTCTGACAAAAGCTTGCGTGCGATCATGGGCACATTTACTGTACAATAGATGGCAGGCAGGTGCTGTTGTAAAAAGTTACATCCCTTTGTCTGTCATACATGCAGGACACAATTTGCTAGTGGGGACCCCCCGGTCTTTATATCCCTGCTTCTTTTTATTGAAACATTGGCATATTGTTGAGAGCGATCCTAATCTCAAGAAATGTTTTGACACACCTCTTCGTGCAGTGTATAAGAATCCCCTAATCTCCAACATATTTTAGTTAAAGCTGATTTTAAACCTACTACTCATTCCTTAAAAAAAAGACCATATGGGAATTACAGATGTGGTAATTGTCAACAGTGCAATTTCACATATAAGATGTCGCCCTTCTCACATCCTTACACAGAATTTTTTTTTAAGATTCGAGGCATGTACAGGTTTAGGTTGCACTATTGTTTTATTAAAAGGGGAGACATTTCACAAGACTTTTTTAAGAAGTCAAATAAATCTTTGGTGTTCCCAGAGTACGTATGTGTAGTTTTAGCTCAAAATATTATATAGATAATTTATTATAATATGTAAAATTGCCAATTTGTAGATGTGAGCATAAATGTGCAGTTTTTGGGTGTGTCCTTGCAGATGCAAATGAGTTAATGCATTAAATGGCAGTGCTGTGGTTGGATAGTGCAGAGGCGGTATTATCCCCTTCTGACATCACAAGGGGAGCCAAATTCCAATTACCTATTTTTTCACATGCATGCAAAGAATGGTTTACCAAAAATAAGATACTGGGCTGATCTTATTCACATTTTCTAGGTTGATAAAAGCACTGGGGACCCAATTATAGCTAGTCAATGAGAGATGTGCAGTAAAATTAAACCTCACTCCCCAACCTTAACAAGTGCTCTAGACTCTCATGCCAGACCAAAGAGGTTTGAATCTCGCTTAGGATGGTGTGAGTAGTACATTTCTATACATATTTTATTTCAACAGTTACATGAAATAGCTTAATACCCTAAATAATCAATATAACATGGTTCCCACACCTTAATTAACTCCAAATTCAAGGACCTTTTAAGACTTTCCAGGTCCAATAACCTCAAATTAAAGGACTAAATGGGGGAACACATTTCAAGTGAGAGCAAAGTAACATCGTGTTACCTTTTAAGATGCACTGTTACAGTTCCCTATCGAGGGAACTAGTGCTGTGTCACTGCAGTGACACTTATAGGGGACATCCAGGGGTAAATGTTTCTGAATGTGTATATCAAACACTTAACACAAAGACAGGGTGACACGGGAGACAGGAAGTATATCGCTATCTGAAATATTGCCAAAGACGGCGTTACAGGGACGCAGGAAGTATGGGAAGGGAGATGCAGCGCCTCGTTCCCTTCTCAGGGAACAACAGATACATACATAACCCGAGACGTTTTCATGTGTCAAACACAACTATGCAAAAAAGCATTTTGGTTGGCATACAGTTCAGAAGATATAAGCATTAAAAGCAAATAGTTTAGCACGTGTGCTTAAAAAGTCTAGAATTTTTATGATATTATCCTACACTACACGTGGAATAATATGGATTTTGCATAAAATAGATTCAAGCTCTTTCAATGACCTGTATCTATGTATGTATATTTTCAAAAACTTCCCAGGGCCATGGTTTTTTTATACCCAGATTCAGAAACTTTCAAGGATTTCAAGGACCCGTGGGAACCCTGATATAAGCCCATGGTTCATAATTTATTTTCAAAAATAACAATATTTGAAAAACACCCCTTCTGATTTTTTCACAAATCGCACCCTGCAAACATGAAATGCTTTTTTCTCGCCGTGTCGAATCAGATAATACTTTCTGAAGTGCGAGGCAAAAGCAGGTGATTTGGATGTAATTCCATTCAAGTTATTTCCCAAAATTACTCATCGAGGATAATCTAAGCTTTGCCAACCTCTGTTTCGAACGGCTGTCAGATCGTTTCATGTGTGACTGTGAGGGGAACTGTGAATTTTCTCTGCTTTGACGTTCTCCGTGAGGTCGTGGAGTCGGAAAAGGAAGGAGATTGCGAGCATATGGTTTGAAACACTTCATAGCACAAAAACACACGCGGGAGCTGATTAACATTTATAAAGGGAAGCTGAATAAATAGAAAATTGAAATTAGACAGACAGAATTTGATTTCAGCCTTGCGTGCCCATGCAAAACTCACTGCAATGATGTCAAAAGTGTCGAAGGGGTTGTCAGGGTGATGATATGTGGTTGCTAAGGTGTCACGAATAGATGTTAGGATGCTGATATGTGGTTGCTAAGGTGTTCCCAAGTTTTGTATATAAATGGCTTGAATACCTACTTCAGTATAAATCTTATTAAAATAGTGAGTCTGACTTCTTAGAAAAGTAATGGCACGCCTCTCCTCAACAAGCCGTATAATTTAAGGCATCATTTATAACCGTGACCGCATTAAAAACCCTTGGTGTGTGACGGGTATTCAAATGCATAACCCTACAGTACATATCAAGAATGTTAATGGCGGCGCTTGCCTTATAATACACCACAAAAAGAGAATCGAAAAGAAAATGAGAAAATTCAAGCAATGAGTCAGACAAATGTTGAAATAACAGAATAAACAAACTCATTTTCCTATTCACATTGCATAGTCTGAGTGCTGAAACTGTGAAACTTTTAATAGTTTTTGAACTTTGAAGTAGTTATAAACTGACAATAGATGGCCACACAAGAAAAATTATCATATTAAAAAAAGTTAATGGTAAACTAATCTTTATCTGCCTTCAAGATCTCTATAAATATTTAAGCTCTGTTGCAAAACCTAGTATAGGTAGCTGTCTGCTAAGGGAATCATTGAACTTTGCAAGTGACTGATTTAAAATTCTTTATATTGACGGCATAGATAGTCGCATTACAAACAGCTGACAAAGTGCATGAGAAATCATTTTAAGGCGGAGTGCACGATTTCTGAAAAATGCAAGGGAAAGGGAGTCGGGGTGACTACAAAAACACACTTGTCGCCAATCAGCATGCATGGGCGTGTCTACTAAACGCCATCTTTACCTGGGTTGGGTCTATAAATAGAAGGTCCAGATTCTATTGGGGTAGGGGCGTGTTTGTGTAGGTGATTTCAAATGTCAACATTGGCTTTTAGAGATCATGCACCCTGCCTTTAAATAAAGGTTATGTGAGATGAACAATGCAATCTATTTTTAATCCGAAATAACCGCTCAAAACACTGAATGCTGAAAATCATTTTGACATATTTTGAGCAAATAAAATGTTTTAAATCAATATTTAATGTTCCTTACCTTACTTATGAGGTAAATAGCTGTGTAATAAGCGGGATAATGATGTTATCATGAAATAAGACCCTTCAGTGTTAAACAAGACCCTACGCTTCAAGTCTATACATTATATCTTACCTAACAAACATGCACATGTCATGACTGGCCAATCAAAATCAAGCATTCCAACGCGCCATCTAATAATATTTATGCAGGGGCCGCATTTTTTCAAATACGGCGCACTTTCACAGCATAAATTGCAGAATTCTGTGTGCAAAAAATCACATATATCTTAGCAGAAAGTTGAAAAATATTGCATTTATTTCACACAAGCGCAACCATGTCCCCTGTTGCCATAGGAACGTTATGAAGTGACATGATTATGTGACGTTAACGTGAAGTTTTTGCAAGTTCCCACAATTTTTGCAAGTTCCCACAATTTTATCACATAAAATCGCATAAATATCCCTTATATTCCATTGCATTTTTTAAGAAAACGTGCCGCAAGATCAAGGATTTTTGCCCGCAACAATCACAAAAAACTCAGCGTTTTTCTGGAAGAACTGAAAGCATAAATAACAGGCTTGTGCACAATTCAGAATTGAATTAAGAATGACTCCTGAATTCCAATTCAATTCTTGTCAAAAACAGGATCTACAATTACAATTTGAATTTGATTTGAATTAAAGGAAGCAGAATTGCAGTTCAATAGAAATTCAAAGAAATTCATATACATATTATACAGTAAGTGAAGTGTTAAAAATTAAGCTTTCAGTATATTTAAGCTATGATTGCATTACATGTTCTATAAATTATATTAGTTTGAACTTCTTGTACAGATTACATTAACAGGAAATGTTTTCACCAGCAATTAATGTTAAAAACTCTAGTCACATAACAAATAATTGAGTTAGATTTTTTGTAATTGTAATTTTATGGAACATGATGGAACATGACTTTGGAGTAACTTTGAATTGCCATGAATTTAATTCAACTTCCTGTCATTCCAATTCCAATTCAACTTCCTGTAGGGCGGAGTCAATTCAATTCAAATTCCAATTCTGAATTGTGCACAAGCCTGATAAAAAAATATGCAGGTACACAACAGGTAGTCAGTTTATAATTGCTTCATACTGTTTTGTATCAGTACTTTAGTGCAGTGGCCCCCAGTTTAATGACATTTTATACAATACATTAATTTATCAAAAATTCTGTGTAATTAAACCTAAAAAATAAGGCTACTAACCAACAGCACTACTTTGTATAATTTAATGTTTGAGTAATTAAAATGTTACGTTTGAGAACTGTTTTTTGTAATAATGCACCGTACACAAGGGGGGCCGCACGCTTAAAAAGTTTGAGAACCACTGCTTCAGTGTATTGAAAAATAACCCACTTTTACCCCACAAATAATCAATTTCATGATTGAATTTTCACAATGCATTCTGGGATTGCCTTCTTAATGAAATTTACATGCAGTTGTGCCTAATGTGGCCAAAAGTCAACATGATTAAATGTGCCAATGATGCATTAAAAAACTGCTTTCCCACTATAATTTGAAAAAGTTTTCCTAATCCTTACTCCTACTTGTGCCCTTGCTTCTCAGTCCTCTCCATAAACGCATTTCAATAGGCGATGACATCTACAGCCCTGTACCTCTCACAGGTGCGTTGATTATATCAGACAGGAACTGTGACACATTTAGCTGATCTGAAACCTGCTCGGATGACCTGATGGAAGTGTAAGACTCACTTCGGTGACCCCCTGCAGGAAAGCCTCTTTGGCCAGCTTGGCAGGGCCGTCCACCGTCTTCCCATCATCTTCTGGGCCCCAGCTGGCGCTGTAAATGTGGATGTGCTGGGAGTTCAAGCTCAGAGACTGAGCCTCCACAACATCTGTTACCTCTCCGTCCAACATCCGCACACCTGCATGGAGAATGAAGACAGATTGAGAAAACACGATAAGCACGATATCATTTCAGAGACGATGGGAAAAAGTGGGTGGTTTTTCTAATGTGTTAGATATTTAAATAAGACTAAAACAGATAAGAATTGTAAAAACTATATGACTCACTGTAGGGGAATGTGTGAGTGATTCATGGTTCAAGAATTAAATGTTAATTGGACCAGATTTGATGTCGCTAAACATAAAGTAAGTATAATATGTCTGGTATAAAGTCGGTGTAAAATAAAGCAGGCCGTGCAATTAGTAAGAATGATTCTGTGGCCATTTTGGTTTACACGTAATTAATAATTCTAGCAACAGGATTTACAGTCACATCGCCCACATAAACACACATACATACGCAACCCAGCGGCCAATTTAATCAACAACATCTGGTGCATTGTGTTTATTACACACATATGGACACGCAAGGGCATCAAAACATCTTTTCATGACAAAAATACCCACACACAGCAAGAGAAATCACATGCAGACTTGCCCTCTGCCTAATCGGCATCATTTATATAAAAAACGTGAAATAGTTCTTTAAAATGAACGCATTACAATAAAAAATGACCAATTTGTTTCTGGCTGCAGTAATGGCTGGCCAATGGTAAAATGTGATCTGAATACCAAAGATATATTTAGGAACCCACTGAGAAAATGTAGCCTAATCAATGTGTTTTGTAATTGAAAGATGAAGTGTTTCATGAGATGCATGCATTTACATTTATGCATTACGCAGACGCTTTTATCCAAATTCACTTTTTTATCAGTATGTGTGTTCGACCCATGACCTTTGTGTTGCACACGTTTTAATGTAAGGGTTTAATGTCTGATCGCTAAGCCTGACCGTAGTTTACTTTATATGTGCACATTCAACCGGGATCCATCCTACTCGTCGCTTACCTCCGATTTTGGCATTGTAGGCCACACCCACTCCACAAACGCCATTGTTTGCTGCCGCTGCAACCTCTCCAGCGCAACGAGTCCCGTGCCTGGAGAGACAAAGAGATACAGATGTTGGCATGGCAGCATTTGGCTTGCTTTGCCTTTGTAACAGCTTTGATGCACCAAGGAACGGTGTGCCTCTGCCCATTTCACATCTAGTTCAGCTCGATTCAAATTCAGCCCACGTTTGGACAGATAAAGTCTCATGACGCTGTGCTGTTGCCACAATTGAGGAGCAGCCCTCGCAGATTATCTTTACCCTACAATTAAAAACTCATTAGGGTCTCACAGGCAATGGCAATAAATAAATAAACACCTAAATGATAGGGGTTGACTTGTTGTTTGTGTGTATGTGCGTTCTAGTATTGGAGCGAGACCTCGTATGCTCTGTGGTGGGTATACAGTCCACCATTTACTCGAAAGAAATCACAGCTTTTGTATATGCACCGCAGGAGTACTTCTCTCCATTCAGCTGAGTCCTGATGGAGTTCATTGTTTCCTTTAGATTAAGTAGAGAAGGGAGAGACAGGGACCTGAAATGAGGACCGTAGAGCCCATGAAAGCAATGGTATGCTCTCTTTTCACCAGAGCGGTCTTACGTTCGCTTTTAAATGCACACAAGCATATACACAAGATTTCGACTGCCAACCATTTCCCTGAATTGACAACCTTGTTTTCTTATTCCCTTCTTAGCTGTCATTCTCAGGAAACACAAAAACAGATGTACCAAGACCCACATAATAAGAAAGATGACAATGGCTATTCCACAATTCTGTTATCATGACAGTACTGAAAATAGTTTAGTTGTGACTTGGCCATAGTGCTTGTAAGCCAAGCACAAATAATAAATGCCCACAATGTGATGAATTCATGCAACCAGAATGCATCTCTAGCCACCGCGACAGTATCAGCACACAGCAAAATCACCAGTGTTAAATCAACACTGCTGGTGTTTATATGAGTAACACCAGACCTGGTGGTCCCCAGACCTGGTGGTCCCCATATATACACCAGCAGTGTTGATTTAACACTGGTGATTTTGCTGTGCATTCCTTTTCTGCTACCCACCATATAGACAAAAGTATTGGGTCGCCCCATGTGTGGTAGTTTACATGTTCTCCCAGTGTCAGCATGGGTTTACTCTGGGTACTGTTTCTTTCCACAGTCCAGAAACTATAATTATGTCATACATAGCCGGAGGGGGGGTGTATTATAATGGCCAATACAGGGTAATGACACGGGGCCAGTGTGAATGATATTAGGGCCATTTGACAGAGCTGTCACTTGCCTGATTGCACCAGTGCATGACAGCCAGGAAAGCTTATCATTTGCACGCATTTTAACTAAAAGTTCAAGCAAAGACAACACTAGAGAGATTTTAATATGCTACTCATGCGCTGTTTGAGAAGTTTCGGGTGTGCCCATGTCCAAAGTGTGCACTTGAACGGACATGTTTACATGTTTTTGAGTCTTCAATCAATCGATGAGTATAATAATGACAGCAACTTGTAAACAGAGCGTGCATGAGAATAACTAGGCTCGTGCATGCTCTCTCATGCACACATTTAATATGCGCTCCCTCTTAGGAGCAGGTAGAGTTTTGCACATGTGCATTTTTTAAAAAAGTGGAGAGCGGTTCTTTCCTAAAATTCTGGAAAATCTTCCGCTGTACCTTTAAACTAACTTTAGTTCAGATTAATTAAACAACGGACAAAGAAAAAAAACACTGTTATTGACAAACTTTTTTTTTAATAAGGATTAATCTATATTTAATTTCTACAGTTAATGCAGTACACTAAAAAAAGGATTCATTCAATTTACTAATTTTTTAACGTAAGTGGTTGCAATCAATTTATTTAAGCTACATTTAATCAAAAAACTTTTGTTTAAATGTAGCTTAAATAAATTGATTGCAACCACTTACCTTAAAAAAAAATGAGTAAATTGAATGAATCATTTTTTTCAGTGTATTATACCTTACTTTTGATTACTTTAAATTCAATTTCTGCACCTAAAAAAGCACAGCAGTGTTAAATCTGAAAAACCAGAACAAAACTGTTTTATTTTATTTTATGTTTGTTGAAAACTGCAAAAATATTAACTTTTTGTAAAATAAAAATAGGCTGGATACCAGCCTGCACATTGATCTATATACACACTGAAGGAAGGGCAATATGACATCTTTAATTCACCTAACCTGCATTTTTTAAGGTATAATTTTTTGCCATTTTTGCCTTTATTTAAACAGTGATAGAGGAGAGGACAGGACAATACAGAGAGGAGAGAGGGTATGGGAACGGCAAATGATGCCGAGCCGGGAATCGAACTCGGGTCACCGAAAGTGCAAAGGCACCACATGTCGAAAAGCTGCCCACTACACCATCGGCTCCGACCTAACCTGCATTTTAAACCTGGCAATTAACTAACAATTGATGAGTTAACTCATCATTTAAGAGAAAACACTCCATGCCAATGACGAGTTTTTCCGGCAATCAGTATTTCCGATATTATCCACCAGGTGCCGCTCTTACCCAACTTATAAAACCCGGAAGCAACCCCTTAGGGAAAACAGTTCAAACTTCTCTATCAAAAGTCCTTCACAAAAACACAATTATATCAGCTTATTGCACAAAACTTTGTATTTTTGAAGAAACCAGCCCATATTTGAGAGGTGATAAAAAGAGAACAAATAATGGTAGGATGAAACTTTTCTCTTTTTTGAAAGCAGATGGTCTGTTCTTTCATTTGATATATTGCATGTTTATATATTAAAAGAAGAACATTTTATGGTAGGCATTAAACTTGGTGAAAATAAAAAAAAAGTGTCGGGCTGCCTGGCAACATAAAAAAAACAAAATGCTGGCGGGGAAAGAGTTAACCGGTTCTATTGAATATACCCGTAGATGTGGAAATGGTGTTAAGAATAAATCAACATGTTTATCTATTCCAGTTATTCCAGTCAAAACAAATATGAATGCTATAGCATACAATAGCCTTTAAAAAATTTGTTTTCCATCTTTCTTGCAACAAGTTTTGGAAAGGACTTTTCTGTGCTGAAATGACCCCTGTGTGCACCTGTGTACAAAACAATGGGTTTGTGTGATAAATGTTTGGCTCAGAGCCTGCAAGTCATAGCAAAGGTGTTAAGCTGGGTTCAGGATTGGGCTTTATGCAAATCAAGTTCTTCCACACCATGAATCAGTCATTTCTTTTTGAACCTTGCTTGTATGCAGGGACATTATCATGACTCATGTTGGAATAAAAAAAGGTGCTCTGCCCAAACTGCTGCTATAAAATTACAAGCACACAATAAAGTACAAAGTAGTGAAACGGGTTCATAAGAAGAGGGCGTCCCTACATTTACATTCAGGCATTTAACGGACGCGTATATCCAAAGTGACTTACATGGAATAGGAAACAATAAAGCAATTTGTCAGGCAATAATCCAAGAAGTGCTTATAACCAAGTTACACGGTTTTACAATTCTGAAACAATATCTGTTGAGAGAGAAAGATAGAGTTAGTGTTTTTTTTTTTTTTTAGATAGAAGAGGTGTACCTGCAGTCAATATAAATTTGCCAAGTATTTTTGGAAGAGATGAGTTTTTAGTTGTGATGTGGCTGACCGGACTCATTAGGGGGGTCATTCCACCAGCAGGGAGTAGTGAAGGAAAATGGACAGGAACGTGATTTAGTGCCCTTTTGTGAAGGTATGACAAGGCGCCACCATTTGCTGAACGTAAAGTTCTGGATGGGGTGTAGGAATTCAGGTAAGTGTGAAAGTATGCCGGTGCAGTGCCAGTTAAAGTTCTGTAAGTGAGCAGTAGTGACTTATGGTGCTTTTCCATTGCATAGTACCCCACGGTTTAGATTAGTTTGGGTCGGGTCAGCTCACCTCACTTTTGCGTGGTTAGCTTTTCCATCGAGTTTAGTATCACTTTGGAGTGGGAGGGATTATAGGCGTGTCATTATATTTGCACTGCCTATTGCTGTGACATCATACAAGTGAGAGCGCCGTTGTACATTCCCATACATTTATTTCTCAGTCCTCCACAAAATTTAAATTGACCACCACAAATAGATGACACGTATTTACATGATACACACAGCAGCTATAAACTTCAGACAAAAACACAGCTCAATCATTACATACGCAGAAAGATCGATCCATACCGTTTAAAATCATTTGTTTACTTACTGCTGCACTTTTGTGCTTTGCTTCAGGTGTCTGGTGTAGTGTTTGAGTTTTTAAAGCGTTATTGTTTCTTGTTTGTGTTGAGAAACCAAAAGATACAAACCAACAAGTCTGGTAAAAACTCTAACTCTAAATGCGGGCGCAGCCATCTTTCAGCTTTCCGGTTTATGACTTCCGGTGAGCCGTTTTGACTGGCTGTTTAATATTTATTATGAAATCCAAGAAGCCCGTGTTTTGGCATACTTTTGTTATGTTTTAAATCAAAAAAGCAAATACTTTAAAAAAGTAAGCAAATAATTTCATAAGCTCATGTCTCCACCTGCGTAGGAAGCAATGTAATAATATTTTCATAAAACGAAAACAATCCTCAATACATGGAGTAGTTTAACATGTTTATTAGGGTCTGTTCAAATAACTTACAATGTGTTGAATGAGAAAGATACTGCTGACTGTGTCGGACCGCGTGAAGCTCAACATGTTGCAATAAACAAGTCCATTAAAAATTGCCGTTTAAAAAAACCTCACACCAGAGGGACAGTTGGGGCATTTTAAACCAAAGTCTTGGTAAATTCCATGTTCAAACACTTGACTGATGTTCCCATTGTAAAGATACTGGTATGTCTCTGCTTTTATATTTGCTCATTGAAGACCAGTCACCTCCAATCAACAACACGAAATGATTGAATATATCTTCATATATAAAGCCACTTCATAATTTCATCCTCACACTGGTTCATACATGTCAGGTGTAGTAAATATTCACTGTTTATAACATGTTTTATGCGTGCTCCCACTATGCCCCTCTACCGGCTGGCAATTAAAACGGAAGTCTCGGACCGGAAAGGAAATACGTCACATCACTTACTTTCGCGTTCGAGAAACAGGTGGATAGTCCCTATATCTAGATGGAATTGACTTAGACAGAAAATGCAACAATGGACACATTCGTAAAGTTTTTCAATCAAAAAGGAAAATTACTCCTAGAAGTAAATTCTACTGGGGCTCAATTATTTCAAATGTAAATTGGAGGAAAGCCTGGCTCTTGCCTAGTAAATTTTGTATATCCAACAAAGTTAAAGAAACCCATTTTAAAATTCTTCATAAAATTTACTCTGTTAATTCTCTCATCTCTAAGTACGCTGACATTGAAGAAATCTGTTCCTTTTGTGGTTCTGAGAATGAAACTGTTCCCCATCTATTTTTTGAGTGTAATTTAACCAGTCAATTTTGGATTGATTTAAGTGTCTATCTTTTCAACCCTGTAAATATGACCCATAGCTTCACTATCAAAGATATTATCTTCTATTATGAATATTCTAAGAAGTTTTTCCTTGAAAACACTGTTAACTTTTTTATTTTATATGGTAAATTTTTCATACACAAACAAAAATGGCTTAAATCCGCTTTGTATTTTCCACTTTTTCTAACTGAAATAAGATCCATTGTTACATCTCTTAGACTTATAAAAAACAAAAAATGTACACTTTTTTTGAAATGTTATGATGATTTATTCAAAGATTTAATTTAAATTATGCACTTTTCTTACTCCGATGTTGAGTTTAAAACTGTTATACAGTTTAATCTTATGCAAAACAATTATTGATTTGCTTGTTTTGTTTTTTTGTTTTTATTTTCCTTGTATTATTACTCAATACATATATGTCGCACGTGCTATTAAAAAAAATGGTCTGGGCAATGTATGCATTTTTCATTATAGCATGTGTGCGAAAATACAGTTTTGCATGTTCATAACAGCCGCTTAATAGTGTGTGAAGTGATTTCCTTGTGTTTGTTCCTGTGTGTGACATTGACAGTGCACTGTTATTATACTTGGTAGTTGTAGTCTATTGTGGGATTAAAACTTGCATCCCTGCTGCATTGGCTATGTTTACATGCACAAAATTTTGTCAATCCGACTGAATTTAATACGAGTGAAGGTTACGACAATACAGTTTACATGCTACCTAAACCTTGCAATCTGATTTAAATGTTGGTTTACATATACATTCTATAGAATCCCAACTGAAAGTCTGCGCAAGCACACAGCCAGGGTTGCCAGATTTGCGTATCAAAACCATCAGAATGGACGTCTTAAACTAGCCCAAAAGCATCCCAATAACAATTCACGGCCCAAATACCAATAATTAAGCAACAAAATAATTTCATCTTTAACCCGCATAAAAAAACAACCGGTGAAAACAGTTTAAACAGTAGCTCAAATCTAAACTCGAAAAAAATCTGAGGACTTGGCAACGCTACGCTGCGGACAGCATCTCGTCGAGTTCACACTTTATCTCTGGATAAAAGTCACAATTTAGTTGGAGAAAGTTGCTCTTAAGAAGTTTTCAGATATAGGTAATGAAAACACAATTTTCAAAAGGCACAACACTATTTTATTACTTTAAGTAGCCTAATGTTTTAATACTTACATAAACGCCGCAGAATTTAGTACATCGCGTGTACAGCACGTAACCCCATTAACGTTACCTTAATAATGCGTGATGCTATTGCCTTCCTATTGCGTGTTTCTGTGATGAGAATTATGTGATATAAGACGTAATTATAATACGTGAACTTGGAGAAAGTACTACGATTCACGCGTTTACATGCATACTTTTCTCCTGCTGATCGGATCAGAGATCGGAGTACACCACCCCCTTCAATACGATCCAAATTTGCATCCGATCGTCCTCAATCGTATTGATTAAGGTTTTTACATGAAGATTTTCAATACCATTGAGCCATCAAAACAAATTATTTGGTTGCATGTAAACTAGGGAAACACCGATACCACTTTTTTGGAATACGAGTACGAGTACGAGTACTTGCATTTCAGTACTTGCCAATACCGATACCGTGTACTTAATAAAAAACATGATTTAAATTTACAGGTAACAGCTTTAGTCATATAATTTAACAAAAAACAAGGGACTAGTTTTCCAGTTTGTTGTAAACTCTGCCTCTTTGGACATCACAAGAGGCATTAACCCCTTAGACGCCGCTCAAACATAGACATTTCTCAGACCGTGGTATCGATCCCTGGTATCGGGGGACTTTTAACGAGTACGAGTACTTTAGAAAATGTGGTATCGAGGCCGATACCAGTATCGGTATCGATGCATCCCTAATGTAAACGTACCTATTGAGTCATTTCGTACAACTCAGTTTCCCACAAAGCGACCATAATTTCTACACCGCTGCTAGTTGAGCATGTTGATGGGAAAATGCACGTTAAATAGCGCAAGCTTAGTTGGACAAAGTCTACTTCAAAAAGCAAAATATGTGTTAGCAGCCTATTTTAATTGTTAGCGATTTGGGACAAATATGTTATTTAATGTTAAACTATGTGAGTGGGGCGGCAGGGATTTGAGCAGCGTCCAGGTCCAGAGTCACAGACAGCCGGTGTCAGATGCCGCTGGTGTGTATGTGTACATTCATAGAAAATTATGGGTTTGATTTTTAGATACATGGCGCGGTGTGCGACCTCCTTTAAGGAGAAACAAAAACGATTTAACAGTTATAGGTTTGTTTGCTAGTTTGCAAATGAGTGTTTTATTAAGAGCTTTTATTTAGTGAAGTCTGCCCACAGATCTTTTCTACTTTTATGTGTAGTGTTGAAGTGTTATTTCTGCACTTTTCCAATAATTAGCAAATGATTGTTAAAACTATTTTTGTAATAGTTTGTATTTTTTGTGCACTGTATAGGAACTTAATGGTAATGATGAAGTTTTATGTTTGTGCTACATCAGTTTCGCCTGTGCTACTAAACTTTCAACCTCTGTAGCACCAGGGCTTTGTGTTAAATTCAAGTTAATGTACCTGAAATCGCTGAACCAATTCGAGTCCCTTAAATTCTCAAATCTCAGGCAGCCAACAAAAGCTTCTGTTTAAAGTATACGTATTGCATTTCAACAAGTCAATGAAGTCGGTTTCTGTTTGCGCAGCAAATACCTGCTACAAAATCACTTTGGGACCTACTACGTGTCAGTACTTCAAACACACCCTAATTATGTCTAAATTTATTTCTCTCCGCAGTGCTTTCTCCAGGGCATATGGAATTACATTTTTTTCATCTCCTATTATATTAAGAAGAGCAACGTATACCATTCTGATGTATTAATCAGACCCTACTTCTCACAATTAAAGCCATTTCATTTTAACAAAGCACTTCAGCTAGATATCCTGCATAGAACGTGGTGTGATTTTCTTCAAAATGAACGTAATTCAACGAGAGTAACCACACTTTAATAAGCGTTCAGATACGTGAAAATAGCACTGAATTGCAACAAATTCCTTTTATGCTGTGCATGTAAACCCGTCATTTGCAATAAAACATCATTTTCCACATTCTGTGACGGTTATCGTGACGAATGGCTAGGAACACCCTCATGAATAAACAATACCGCTTTTATATCAGCTCATTTTAGTCGTTTACAGCTCCAGATGCAATCTACGGCAGAAGGTAATCTCCGCATTCAGTACAGAGTGCTTTTATGCCCATTCATTTATATCTACGTTACCGTTTTCGTTTTGGGCTTGCTGACTGTGGCAGCACTTAATTTCATATATCGCATAGTGAAAGTTGACTAGCTGGCTAGTTCAACTAGTGAGTTTATCTATACTTTTTAAGAGTTTCAGATGGAATTATTATATAGATAAATTCTCAGTGTGCTAACAGCCACTACAGACTAAAAGGCTCTCGTCTTGAAATGTTTTCTCATTATTTCAAGCAATGGACTTCAATGTTTCTCTATTTCTAAGGACTATGATAGTTTTGTTTAATAAATTATTACATATTTTTATCCTGTCAGTTACACATGCAGTGATTTAAGTTATTCTCGAAACACTGTCAACACAACTTGCACTGCTCACGTCAGCATACGAAGTGATTTAAAGTGAGTGCCTGTGTAATCTTAAGAGGATATGTAATGTCTGCTGTAAGAGGTCAGATGCATATTGCATTCATTTGCATATTCCCATCCCCGGCTTTCAAAGACACCCACATGCAGTCAGAAAGACAGATCAGTGGCCCTCTCCTGAACTGCGGGGCTTAATGACTATCATTATGGAGTGTTGGCACAGTTGACTAAGGTCAGCTCACATAGAGAATCTTTAAGAGAAGTTATAGGACCAGACCACAACAAAACAAAAAAAATGAAGTATCTCTATTGTCTGGAAGCAGAAAACAGATCAAGGTCGGTTCTCTGGCAGCCATTCAGGCATAAAAGCCATCAAGCTATCATTTGCTCCTAAGTGTGGACAGTACAGCCTGTGCCTGTCAGTTTGCTAAAATTATTGTTTGTTCTTTAAAAGTTGTAGGAACGCAAACTCGGTGACACCATTCGCTGGTGCTAGCATTAGTTTATTTATAATGGATACGGAGTGTAACTCAATCCTGTTTTTACTTCACGTATCGATTCAAAGTGCTTTTACAAACCCTACGGTAAACAAGACATAATGTACTGTATATGAGACTATACGTATTGATCCTTTCCTAAGCCACTTCAGTAAAATAAAATAACTACATTTACATGTACACCAATAATGCGATTTTTTCCAATAATCAAAGTAAGAAATAATCGCAGTAAGATGTTTACATGACTGGAGCTGACCTCTTTACTCCTGCAGTTTATTTACACATACCCCAATGCAGAGCACAAATGATGACCTCACATATCCTGTCCACTATTTTAATTTACTTGTGTTAAATGACAAACATGTTCTTATGGACGTATTTGGTTATTCAGTGTCGTGATGAAGACAGAAATATTATGACAGTGCCTGTAGCGGTTTTATGTATTTATCTGAGCTGTTTCTGGATAAAGGCAGCCTGCTGACAGTGAGTCCTATTGACAGAGTTAAGAGAAAACTTTCTAATGTCAAGATTCAAATGAATTTGTGTTTAAGGTGCGTGACTAAAACACACACGCACTACAGTTAGTGCGGTATAGACAGTTTCAGCAGTAACAACATAAACAAGCGGCTTTCGTGGTCAACACATAACTTCTGGTAAACTCCGCTAAGAATAAATAACAACATAATCTTTTTTAAGTAGTTTATTTATATAACAAGCAAAATAAACAAAAAGTAGATGACCTAGGAAACCAAAACATTTGGAATTTTTGACAAAGTATTTGTTAAAAGTTTAGTTTATTAACTAGTCAGCTAACTAATCGCATCACCGCAAGTGTGTCCGATAAAACCTATAGATGTTTATCAGGCATGGAGCGAATACCGGTTTCATGATAAACCACGGTAAAATGTCCTGACGGTTAGTATTATCGTTTAAAATGTAATTATCATTACAACCGTGTTTTATTACCGTGATTCTAGACACAATCAGTTTGACGCAGGCACGCACGTGCAACATAGTTTTTTGCACAAGGTGGCATTTAATGGATAATATATTGTATTCATTCACTGTAAACTTATTAGACAGATTTATAAAAAATTTTACCACAGAAACAATTTCAGGGACATGAAATATTAAATTGTGATTTTCAAAAAATAAAACTTGTTCAAATGTTTTTAGTGTGTGTATCAGTTTTTTTTACATTTCCATCTAATTTTAACAAAACCATTATAATATTGATAACCATGACTTTGGTCACTATAAACATGATATGAAATGTTCATACCGTCCCATCCCTAATGTTTATAAATGTAATTAAAACAATAACATGGACCCATACTGCGATTAAAACTGGCGTTTACCATTTCTTTTAATACAACTATACTTACTGCGATTATGAGCTTATTCACATTCATTTTATATAAAGTATTATGTTTAAATGAGGTGAAGTATATGTCATGGTGCGGTATACACCAAAAAGAGGGAGAACCCAAACGAAGATAATGTATAAAATAACAGAAGGTTTATTAACTAAACAACACAAAAACCCATGTGGGGGTAAAACAGATGAGAACACAACATGATGGAACACGAAACAGAGAAACAATCAGGATACAAAATAACAAACAGACTCTGAGAATGATTCAGGTTGACCGGATGACGGGAACAACAAAACACTGAATCAAGACGAACGAACGCGCACACGACAAAGAACGAGAGGGCAATATAAAGACACGACATCAATGGGGAACAGGTGAACATAATTAATTACGTAAGACACGAGTACATAAGGGAGTAGGGTAAAAGTGACGAGACACTGGGAACACGTGACACAAATACATAATGTGAACACACGTGTCCCCACACAAAGCACAATGCTGCCATGACCTTGCCCTCTGAAATCAGACCTGAATCTTACCCAAAGGTCTGGCAAGGCCATAACAGCGACAAGACACTGGGAACACGTGGAAGCCACATACACAATATAACTCCACGTGTCCCCAGACAGAACATAGTACTGTCATGGTCTTGCCAATTATACTCAGACCTGAATTTAATACAAAAGGCCTGGCAAGACCATGACAGTATAATCGCAATATTGCAAAATCACATTATAATCGCATTATGAGGGTGCATGTAAACGTGGTCACTATCAAGTATGAATATATGTGACCTTGGACCACAAAGAATATATAAGAATTTTGTTTATACATAATCCAAAACCAGAATAAATATGTTTTCCATTAATGCATGGTTTGTTAGGGAAGGAGAATATTTGGCTGAGATACTACAATTTGAAAATCTGCAACTTGAGAGTGCAAAACAGTGTAATATTGAGAAAATAGCATTTAAAGTCCAAAGTCCAAATGAAGTCTTTACCACGGAAATGGTAAGCTTTTACATAAACCAGATTGAATGGGAAATCCCAATGGAATAAGGGAAATTTGTAGACAAGTGTAAAAAATAAATTTCTGGCTAATTTTGATCGTGACTCTGTTAGAAAAAAGTTGATATATTTATGGTATGAAAGAAAGAGGGAAAAAAAGAAAGAAAGAAAGAAAGAAAGAAGGAAAGAATAAAAGAAAAAGAAAGAAAGAAGAAAAGAAAGAAAGAAAGAAAGAAAATGACACCAATTTCAATATTACAGTCTAAAACCAAAAAAGTAACAAAAAGCTTTGATATAATTATGGTATGAAAGAAAGAAGGAAGGAATAAAAGAAAGAAAAAAAGAAAGAAAGAAAGAAAGAAAGAGAAAATTAACAAAAAAGTAACAAAAAAGTTTTGATATATTTATGGTATGAAAGAAAGAAAGGGAAAAATAAAAGAAAGAAAGAAAGAAGTAAAGAAAGAAGAAAGAAGGAAAGAAAGAAAGAAAAGGACACCGATTTTTAATATTAAAGTCTAAAACCAAAAAAGTAACAAAAAAGTTTTTATATATTTATGGTATGAAAGAAAGAAAGGGAACGAATAAACGAAAGAAGAAAGAAAGAAAGAAAGAAAGAAAGAAAGAAAGAAAAAAGAAAGAAAGAAAGAAAGGACACCGATTTCAATTTTACAGTCTAAAACCAAGAAAGTAACAAAAAAGTTTTGATATATTTATGGTATGAAAAAAGAGGGAAAGAATAAAAAGAAAGAAAGAAAGAAAGAAGCAAAGAAAGAAAGAAAGAAAGAAAGAAGAAAAGAAAGAAAAAAGAAAAGGACACCAATTTCAATATTACAGTCTAAAACCAAAAAAGTAACAAAAAAGTTTTGATATATTTATGGTATGAAAGAAAGAGGGAAAGAATAAAAGAAAGAAAGAAAAAAGGAAAGAAAGAAAGAAAGAAAAAAGAAAGAAAGAAAGAAAGAATAGGACACCGATTTTAATATTACAGTCTAAAACCCAGACAGAAATATAATTTTTTTTGATAATGTGAGTGTGTGTGGATTAATTGACAAAATCTATCAACATGTTACAGTGATAAATATTTAAACATGCGAGAGAAACTTGCAGAAAAGACCAAAAATGTGCTATCCCGTGCCAATTTTTTAGTTTCACAGGCAGATTTTATTCATTCGGCACCTCGCGGCCAGATCAAATTTTAGGCTTCATAAATCCTAATCCTTATTCCGAATGATTAGTGCTCCCTGGTTTGCGGTGAAAGCTCTTTTCTCACAGAAATGCTGTGTTCACCTCATTTACCTTTTACAGCTCAGCGAGGTACAAAAGCACTGACTCTGATTACTGTGGTCTCAGTATATTTTAAAGTGCCATAAGTCACAATAAAGCTGACAGACGTAGGGTTGTACATGAGAAAAATCTTAAAAAGACGGAGTTTTGTTTGTGAGTTGAAGTGTGCTAATGGATGGTGTGATAACAGTATTTCTTTACAAAAATGAAAAGGTGTATACAGCCAAAGAGATTGGAAAGTGTTAACTTCTTAAATAAAAACTGCAAACAGATTGAAGGCGGAGTGCATCATTTCTGAAAAACACTTTGGGAAAGGGAGTCGGGCCGACTACCAAAACACACTTGTAGCCAATCAGCAGTAAGGGGCGTGTCTACTTACCGACATCGTTGCCTAGGTTGCGTATGTGTGGGGCGGGTCTATCAAAAGAAGGTCCAGATTCTATTGGGGTAGGGGCGTAATTGTTTAGGTGATTTCAAATATCAACACTGGCTTTCAAACATTGTGCACTCCGCCTTTAAATGTCATGACATATGTAAATTCATAATGCTTCATTGAGGCCTCAATTCACAGGAATAGTTCACCCAAAAATTTTTTACTGACCCTCATGTTGTTCCAAATCTGTATTAATGTCTTTGTTTTGCTGAACACAAAGGAAGATATTTTGCAAACCGTTTTTGAGCACCATTGACATCAATAGTATTTTTCTTTCCTATTCAATGGTGCACCTGTTTCCTGCTTGATTACAAATATCTTCCTTTATGTTCAACAAAACACAGTAATGAATACAGGTTTGTAACAACCTGAGAATAAATAATGACAGAATTTTCACTTTTGGGGGAACTATTCTTTATGCCATGTACAGACAAATTCAATGGAAATTTCAGGTACTTTTCTTACTAAGTGTGAGACGAAAAAGCAATGTAGTGAAAAATGCTCCTGTTTTTGCAAAGGGGACTGTCTCTTTAAAATCATACGATAGTGTAAACTGTTGTTTAATATAATGCATGTTATGATAGCAGAGCTATGTGCGTGTGTTCATGCATAAAAATGTGTTCGGTTCATTACTTGAAAAAAGTTACACAACCTTTATATTACTTCGATGATAAGTGCTAATTTTCATATTATGACCTTTATCATCGTGGCTTCTAGTTAAAATGTTCTTGTGTAAAAATAGTTTTTTACTTTCTACATTTATCTGAAGGCTAAACACATTCATAGTTGTGATATCTGCATTATAATCTTCTATACCAAACACTGCATGTTTACTCAACTCTGTTTTAGATAACACAACCACCCACACACAACCACACAAACACCAATTTGTTACCGTAACATGAAGCATAAAGTTTAAACAACTTAATTATGCAAGTCAATTCAACTTATCTTTTTAAGTTTTGACTTGTGATAAGTTGACATAACGTAGAAATTTTTTAACTTAATTTTTTTGTGCATTGTTTAAATTCACTACCCTTTCGTGTTGTTATGCGGCTTTCACATATTAAAGGACGCGGTGTGCGCTGTGCTATGAAACCCATTCATTTCAATGGCTTGCGCCCCGCAAGGGTGTTTTTTTGCGTCGAGCAAAGCGCGAACGCATCTTGCGCTCACGCCGTGGTCAAAGTTCAAAAGTTTGACTTTTGCGCTGCGCTCTTTGACAATTACCCGCACCGCCAATAGAAACAGGGCATCAAAACAAGCAAAATCAAAATGGACGAAAAGCTTATACTCGGAATTCCCCGAGATTTATAATACAAGTTTACACTCCTACATAGACATCCGAAGGAAAGCCGTGTAATGGAAACACGTAGCAATTCAGGTTGGCATGTCAGGTGTGTTTTAAGTCAAGTAGCTTGTTGTAGGTTGGCAGCTTAATTGTAGTTCTAAACGTAGTTTCGAGAGGAGCCTAAACATTCAGGTCTGTCAATCATCATTATGGGCGTATATAAGGCAGCCTTCCGGCCTCCGGGTCCAGCTGCAGTTTTTCCGGAATCCCTCCTCCTCCCCATCTCCTCCTTCACTGCTCTCTTTCTTCCTCTGTGCATTCCTGTTGCAAGGGGGGGTTGAACTTGGGGCTTGAGCCCCGGCTTCAGGTTTGTTCACTCTGAAGGTTCAGAGCTCAGCTGTAGAGCTCCCTTCGAGGACAGCAAGCCAAGTTTGTTTACCATTAATCATTAAGATCGGAATGCGCAGGCGAACTATTGAAAGTTACGTGAAATGGAGACGGGCAACATCAGTCTCTGTATTCCTCGTTCACTATTTAACCCAAATATAAACACAGTAGTAATTTTTTAAAAACCCCGCCTACTTTAGTCTGGCCAGCAGAGCGCAAATCGATTGGTTGCGCTGAACCCAGCGGCGAGGGAAGCGCACACAGCGTCCTATGTGAAAGCCCCTTTAGTGTACAAAAAATGCTACTAAATGAAATGTCTGGTTTTTTTTTGCATAAATCTGTTAATCACCCTCAGTACTGATCAAAACTACCAAATGTTTACAAAAAAAAAATCATCATTATTTTAACTCTTTAATTGCTAAGTTCATAAGTGATTTCACTGATTTGGGGGGACACATCAGTGTTCCCCCCAAATGACAGATTTTCAATATAAAAAGTGACTGTGGTCTTGTGCAGGTCAAAGATTAGTAAAAACATTGGCATTTTTAGTTTTTTTGCAGCATTAGATAATTTTTTTTCTCTCTAATTAGTTGGCTTTTTGCCCCCCTTGACTTCCATTATAATGACATTTTTTGATTGCAAAGCCATGACACCATATTATCATGCATAATCAATCAGATTTATGCAAAAAAGAACAGCCGTTTAATTTAGTGCCCTTTTTTGTACACTATCAACACAAAAGGGTAGTAAATTTGTCCATGGTATATTTTCTCAAAATATGTGTTAAAATAAGATGCTGAAACACATAGAAAGTTGTGACCAAATAAAAAAAAGGCCAAAATTGTCCCCAACAACACACAAGGGTTAGTAACATAAAAATACATGTTGATATGATATTAGACTTTTTTTACAGTGTAGCTTAAGTCATGTTATTTTAGTGATTTACTGTTTGATGTTCTGCGATAATATAACCATGATATCTTGAATATTGACTGAATAAGATCATATCAAAGATTAAAAATTAACGTGAAAGCAGTGATTAAAATCAAACTTTGATGCTCCTAATATCTTAATCATATAATTTCACAGTCACATTTTACTTTAATATTAGACAGAATAGATTTATAATAGCTTCTTTTCTTGCTAATTTCTAGTTTAATGCATCAGCCAGAATTTTCTTTGTTTCCAGAACAGCCAGCATGTTATCCGAGATTATTGTCTATCTTTCTCTTTTCCTGTCCCTATATATTAAGGTGCAAAATTACTAGCAATCTTTCCCAGCCTTCCCTGTGGAGACCACAACAATCTGTCTAAGCCCACCAGGGAGAGGCAGAGTAGAGAGTGAAAATTAACTGAACACAGTGTCTTTTCTTCCATCCACTCCTGCAACAATCCTACAATACTGAAACCAGAGGCGTAACGGAAGAGATGTGTTCTAATTCTGTCCATCTGCTTTTTCGGCTTTCTATTCATCTTGTTTTATGTTCCTTTCAATTCCCTATACATGCATTTACAGCTCCCCTGCTCAGAGGCGCAGGGTGCCCTTGAAAACTCATGATGAGTCGGTACTGTATGCTGTTGTGTAGAGTAATGGAATCCATCCATGTGTTGTGGAATAGAGGAGGATCTCCATGCCTGCCTTCAATAGGCTTGGATTAAGAAGCGCTCTAAAAAGGATTAGTGCATTTTTCGGCCAGCTAAACCTAGCCTTCGGGCAGATTCGGTGTACCACATGTCCTGGGGTAGATTGAAAAACAGAGTGAGAGATATAAAGTATAACAATGATAACAGCTTGAAATATGATGGGCATAGGGAAGTCACGACAAAACCTTGGCCAAAATGTGACGTATCTGCAAAAAAAAGGATTCCAGAACTCGGAGCTGCTGTCTCTAAATCCCTGTCTTGAAATGCACCTTCTGTCTGGCGTGGAATAGTGAATGGTAAGGGCAGATTTCCAACCTCTCTGATGAGATTCAAAAGGCCAGAGAGTGGTGGGAAAAGAGGCTGACAAGTTTGAGTGACGTGAGGCCAGGGTTGAGTGGCTTTGTGCTTAGCGCTGTTATTTACATGTCTGATTGACAACCACTTAATGCAATCCATCCATCACAAGTGTTATTAGAATTAAGGAGAGAAAGAGAGCTGAGGACTTTTCTTGTTTATTGACTCGATAAACCAACCAGCCCTGGATATTTATGCACAAAACAAAGGTTGAAATCTTCAAGCGGACCTCCACCCGATATCAATAATTCATCAGACTGAACAGCACAACAGAGTAAAATGGTCTTCGAAGTAAAACTCCCATTCATTTTCTCTGTAGAGAAGAGAGTTTTTATTGTTCTTGATTTGATTATTAGATTCGCAAGCTTCATGCCGCGGTGGTTCATTTCTTCATTAAGCTTACATAACACACGCTGTTACTGCTTATCTCATGTTAATCTTGAGTGCCTATAGAGTAGTATTACATCCTTCATATATTCAAAGAGTCTTTAGTTTTATCAGATATATAAAAGACACATCAGCATTTACTCCTAATAAACCCAAGCTCCTGGAGGAGTACCGCGTGTAAAGAGAGTCACAAGCAAACAATACACAAAATATTATCCCACTATCTCTAGATAACTTATGATTGACGAGCTGAGGGTTTCACCCAAAAGTACGACGGTTTTTGAAAAGCGTGGCGCTTCCGTTGGAAAAAATTGAAAACATTCGCTGGTGTAAAAGCCTTGGTGTACACGTCCCCTTAGGGGCAGCTTCCCGGACAGGGTTTAGATTAATCCAGGCCTTAGTCATTTTAGGACATTTAAGTTTTTTCTACAAACCTACCTTGCAACAAAAAAACAATACTGGTTTGCATGTTAAGAAACAACAAAGGCACTAAAGAGGCTGTTTACACTTGGCATTAACATGCGTTTTTGTCGATCGGATCACAAGTGGACGACGTTAATGCCAGGTGTAAAGGGTGTTCAAAACGTTTTGAACGCATCCACTTTCGACCACTTTCAACCACATCCAGAGGTAGTCGAAACCACTTTCGATCGGATTGCTTTGGAGTTGCGGAACGCATATGTGGTTGAATGTGTTCGAACAGCCACACGCGACCGCCTTCTCTCCGCCCATTTATCTAATCTGAGGTATTAAACACAAGTGTTACGTCTTTTTTTGACATCTGGCGTGAACATACGGTGAACAGCGCTATTTTTAGCCTTTCATTGATAAAACTACTGCGGGTGTTCTCCGTAGTTTCGTTTTAAAAGCGTGTGAAAGTTGTGCGATCGTATTTCATCAACTGCGCTGAAAATTCAGAGAAAGCTCCAACATATAAACGTACAAAACACTGTGCAGCATGTATACTTGCTAAACAAGCAGCGGACTCCGACATAATATTAGTTTGCGTCCATATAAACTCATAATTACTCCCGTTCGCGTTTGAATGACAGCAGAGAGGCTCGCCCACCATCTCACAGAACATCCCCTCAAAGTATTCAGGACAGAAGGGGTCGAAAGTGGACAAAAGAGACGGATTTAAATACCAGGTGTAAACGTAATGTGTCTCTCTCGTCCACTTGTGATCCGATCGATGAAAACACATCTTAATACCAAGTGTAAACAGCCCCAAAGATGTTTTAAAATTAAGGCAGTTAATTAGTCTAGGACTAGGATAAACATCATTTCATCTTTTAACATAAAACAAATTCTTTAACTAAACAAGTAAAATTCACATCCATTGCAAAACGCAAACAATTCTATGCACAAATGATATATTTAAACAAACACAAGGAGAGAGACAGGCAAACAGAGACACAGAAAGAGACCATTATTGTCCTTCCAGCTCTCAATTGATGCCAAGGGATGCCAGCCACTTCTGCGAGCTCTATTTGAATTTGAAAAAGCACTTCACTGTCCAATCGTCATTGGCAGAGAGTGCAGTCTAAATGAACCAGACCCAGTGAAAATTAGTTTAAAAGCTTCGAGTCCTGAACATGTGGAGGGCTGATGAAATGTACAGGGTTTCTTTTCACAGCAGGTGTATACAACTGTGGCTGTGAAAACAAAGACATATTCTGTCCTCTTCGACCCCCTTCAGTAACTGAATCAATGCCATACATTAGCACATTTTTGCTGAAACGAGAAAGAGCTTTAAGCTTGCCTGCACTGCCTGTCCCGAGCTGCTTCAAAGAAACGTAAGCAGTGTTAGGTACTATATTTAGAGAAACAGAGAGATAATGGAAGACATGTGAAAAACCTGAAATTGAAAGATGTACTTTAAACATATCTGTTTAAGTATTTACTTCCGTCTCTCTATACTGTAGATCTATGATCAAATAGTCTTCATGTGCAAAATTATGACAATAGTTTGCACTACTGCAGCATTAAAAAACATCAGTGAAATGCATTAAATGTCAAATGTTTTAAAAGGGATTAAGTGGACAGACTTTTGCTGATATCTCCAGCTTCTCGATTATTTTCCAGATAATAAGACAACCTAAACCTCTAGAGATGTGATCTAAGGCTCTGTTTTAGTATTAAAGGTCACGTTCTTTCTGATCCCATTTTTTAAACCCTAGTTAGTGTGTAATGTTGCTGTTAGAGCATAAATAATACCTGGAAAATTATAAAGCTCAAAGTTCACTGCCAGCAGATTTATTTTCTTTAACAGAATTTCTCTTTCAAAGCCTACAGTGAACGGGCGGTTTGGACTACAGCCCTCTACTTCCTGCTTTAATGACGTCACAGGAACAGTTTTTTTGACTAAACTCCGCCCACAGGAATACGTCAGTCGCCAGCTAAGCTAACGGCAAGCTAAGCTGCTATCGAATCACAACACACTACACAAACTACACAATCAGAACTCTTTATTTTATTTTATAGTATTTCTGAAGGAGGGACTTCATAGAACAAGGAAGACATCACCCCGTTTTGAGGACAGTGAAAACAGCGCTATATAGATAAGTAAATTATGTAAAAGATATAGCGATTTTTTTACACGTGAAACATGAACACAAGTTATATTGCGCATTGTAAACACAATCAAAGCTTCAAAAACACAGAATGAGAGTTTTCTCATTTTAATGGACACCAACATGTAACTCCAGTGTTGTGCCTGAACGAGTTCATTTAATGAAAGTTCATGAACTCGTTCATATTTTGGGCGAACGTGAACTGAACGTACTGTATTACTGCCTGATGAACTTCTTATGAACTCGTTCATTCTGGTGCTTGTAAACGCACGCTCTCTCAGTTTAACGTCTTTCAATAGGGTGCCAGATTTTTATAGTCTTCCAGGCGAAATTAAATGTCAAATGTTTTACGCACGCTCTCTCAGTTTAACGTCTTTCAATAGGGTGCCAGATTTTTATAGTCTTCCAGGCGAAAACCCGCCTAAAACACACTGTAAACAGGCCTTAATGTGTAGCAGAAAAAAACACCCAATCTGGCAACTAGTTCACGTGTTACATTTATGAAACGCACATTTGACGACCATTTTTAAACAATAAACTGACACGAAGACATTAATTAGTATCATTCCACATACAACAACGTCAGAACGGTGCTATTTCTCCACACTTGTAAACACTGGGGCATAATACATCATTCGTGACCTCTTTACGTGATGACTTTTTGCGTGAGGTCGCGCTGGCGCATCACAGGACCGGATATAGACGAGAAGTTGTGGTTTAAAAGTGGATATTTTTTTTTCTTGTCAAAAATGACAATCGTTTCGCTAGATAAGACCCTTATGCCTCATTTGAGATCGTTTAAAGTCCTTTGAAACTCTGTTGAAAAAAACTGTTAAGTGTTGAGTTAACTGTTACGTGTTGGTGTCCATTAAAATGAGAAAAATCCTGGAATGTTTTCCTCAAAAAAGATAATTTCCTCTCGACTGAACAAAGAAAGACATCAGCATTTTGGATGACATGGTGGTGAGTAAATTATCTGGATTTTTTTAAGAAAATGGACTTATCCTTTAAGATGCGTTATGGTCGATTAGATCACAAGTGGACGACAGTAAATACGGGTGTAAATGGGGTCCGAAACATTTTGACCACATTCAGAAATAGTCAATTACACATTTGACCAGATTCCTTTTGGGGGCTGTGAAAATTAATCGTGCAAATGCGCGTGAAATGCCGCCACATCCAAAAGCCTGAGGGCGCTCTCGTGCAGAAACTCCATTTGTGCCAGAGAAGAAGCCATTACAAACGCTATTCCAGGAAATATCTAGAGGCATATTTATATTGCTATTCTTCAAATAGTTTCAGGTATTTTCATGATAATAAAGAATATTTTGAATGATTGTAATAATAATTAAAAAAAATTATTGGTTACATTTATATAGCGCTTTACTGCAGCACTCAAAGCCCTTTACATATGAATGGGGGAATCTCCTCAACCACTACCAATTTGCAGCATCCACCTGGATGATGCGATGGCAGCCATATTGCACCAGAACGCCCACCACACACCAGCTTATTAGTGGAGAGGAGACTGAGTGATATAGCCAATTAGTATGAGGGGATGATTAGTAGGCCAACGGGCAAGTTTGGCGAGGATGCCAGGGCACACCCCTACTCTTTTTTGAAAGACATCCAGGGATTTTTAATGACCCTAGAGAGTCAGGACCTCGGTTTAACATCTCATCCGAAGGACAGTGCTTTTTTGACAGTATAGTGTCCCCGTCACTATACTGGGAGGTTAGGACCCACACAGACCACAGGGTCAGCAACCCCTGCTGGTCTCACTAACACCTCTACCAGCAGCAACCTGGTTTTCCCAGGTGGTCTCCCATCCAAGTACTGACCAGACTCAGCCCTGCTTAGCTTCAGTGGGCAAGCTGTCTTAGGCCATAGGGTGATATGGCTGCTGGTTATTGTGTTTGACGAGTGTTGCTTTTTTAAATGCATATTATAAACGACTCAAACTAATGAAGCGGTCAAAAGGACACAAAAAAGATTGATTAAAACACTAGGTGTGAACGAACATGCCTCTCTATTGTCCACTTGTGATCCGATTGACCAAAACAAATCTTAATACCAGGTAGGAAAGGGTCTCAAACTGGGCTAAGATTCCCTAGGTCTGCAATAAAAGTCAGAGATTTCAATATGACCGCAAACAATTTTCAGATACAGATATACGTAAAGCATTATGAGACTCTTGAAGAGTCCAATTTTTATCCAATATGGGTGAGTACAGCAAGACTGCAGTGCCACACTGTAGACTAAAAATCCCTTAATCTTCCTGACAAAACAAAGTCTTTGGCCCTGAAACCATCTGGTACTCCTTCTCTAGTTGACAATAATGCCTGAAAAAGCCTAGAAAATAATTGAGTTTTGCGCTCAAAAGATGTGTGGACGCTAACCTGCCATTTAATCACAATGAAAATGTTTGATAACTCAGCTATACGCCTCGCTCGATAGCAGAGGCGCCTATTTATCTCAAGATCAGAGTTTAGGTCTCCAAGAAATCAATTTACTTTTAAAACTGAACAAAAATTCTCAGTTGAAAATACACAATGTCCATTGCTCTTTGCCCCTCATCCATGTGTAGGAGAACCAAACTGAAGAGGGATTTATTTCTTATGCTGCCTCACCGTTTCTGGCTATTTGACACGAACATGTATTTTACTTCTCATTTCATGGACTTAAACCGATTCAGCCCAGGATAATGGGCTTGACACAGTAGAGGCATTTAACTTCCCATATGATGGGTTGCAAAGGTGTGGCAGACCCGAGGGGATGGACGTCCCTCCCTTTTTTCACAGTCCCCTGATTGATCGTAATATGCATTCGTCTGGACGCTGAGAGAGTTACGAATGCTTGTTAAGGCTTTGCTGTTGCCACGGAACGGCAGTATCACTTTAAGCTGCTGCAGTGGGTTTTAGCAGAAGTGAAGACAGTAACTTCCACACGTCAATAGCAGACTGAGGTGCTAAGGCGAGACTGTGATGGTGTTAACGGATTCGTTAATAAAGATAAGCTGGAAGCTGTACTGTTCTGAGAAGATACAGAAAGAGGAGGCTTACTATGCATCCGTCTGCTTTTACAATCTGAACACGAATGAAACCAAGAAAGAAGGGGGTTTTGGCACAAAGCCCAATTTGCAGAAAATAGCTGTGGGCTGTTGGGAAATTTCAGGGTGAAAGGAAAGAGAAAATTGTCTAGGGGTTAAAAGGAAGAGACGATCCTCCCTTTATTACGGCTGAACTTATAATGCTTAATGCAATCAGTAAAAGGGCAAAAAATAATGGCGTCTATCGAAGAGAAAAACCAAAATCCAGATGTCTATGGTGCTGTGAATTTAATCACTGCTGATTTTTTGGATGAAAGGATAGAAAAGAGAAATGAAAAATACAGCTAGATTGAAGATTGTCAATTTCAGAAGCATCTTAATAGGTGGTGCACAATGGTCCTTCAAACATCCTCTTCAAACATAATGCTGTGGAGACTGAAGGACGGAAAGGGAAAGATGGGGGGCCCTGATCGGCTAATTTCTACCATTGTGCCGCAGGCGACTGATTACTGCAACATGATGGTCTGACAGATAAAAACGAGTAAAGAGTTCGATACAGAGAGAGTAAAACAGTGGGAGGATGCTCTTTCTTTCTCTCTACCTCTTTCTCTCTCTCTCTGGGAAACCGACGGCACGTCTGAACACCGTGCAGTTATGAGATTTTCTATAAAATGCATTTTTCATGAACGTATTTAAGAGCCGTTAGTGCAGGTCTCTGAACGGCAGGTGCCCTGCTGACTGCATTAAACCACAGAACGAAGCGGCTCCAAATCACATTATACTCCAAACAAAACACTAAGCAGCACAGTTACTGTCAGTACATCAGAGTTTAAATCAGTACACCAAAGAGGAGAGAAGCTGTGTTAAAATTAGGATAGTGAACTGCCAGCCTAGACTGAATTTTTTTCCCTTGATGGTGCCCGAGTTTACATTGTAAATAAACAGTCGTTGGCTCCAGTGCTCGTCCATCAGTGAGGACCTCTAAAAATTTACAGTCAAAGAACTTCTGCAATATGGCACGTTTGTAGCAGCCCAAAAAATCTGGCAACCCTGCTGCGGATGTGCTGATTGGAACAGTAGGGAGAGAGACGGAGGATGAGAGAGAACAGATTGTTACCTATTGTCATTCAGCTGTGTGTATCTGGGCTGAGGGTCTGGATCTCTGTCATTTACGTCATAACTGGCGTCTGGATCCTAGAAATAAAACATAGAATACAACGGTCAGTTTTTCTTGACACAACAGCTGTGTTAAAAACCTAGCGAACTGCCGACCCATAGAGGATTTTCCATAGGGGTATTCAAACAAGAAAATAAAAACACAACATATTTTCATAATTGACCAGTTGGTCGTATTATATTCTTGAACTATACTTCTTACATGAAAAAAACTAATCTATACATATTATATTAACCCTGAAGCATTGATCACAATAGTCAAACTAAAATTATATTAACTAAAATTGTATTAAAAACATTAGTTGACGATGATACATTTTACAAACAATCTTAAAGCTTAAACAAAAAAACAGTTCAGCTCACTTATGATATAAACCTTCCCATGTCACGGTAGGAAAATCCAGTGTTTTCCTCCGTGTCATGTTTGTGTGTGTGTGTTGTTCACTTACCCCTGCCATGTGCTCGTTAGAGCAATCCCTTTCACCTGTGTGTTGATTGTCTCGCTCCAGCTGTTCATCATTACATCATCTCCATATATACTCACCTGACTTTCTGTTCCCTGCCAGATTCTATTGTTTGCTCAGTCTCCGTGTTGCTTGGTTGTTTCGTGCTCTCTGGATTACGTGTTACTGTTGGATGTTTATTGTCGTCGTCGTCTTCGTGTGGATGTTCCGTGTCAGCCTGGATTTCACCACTGCTCACCACTCCACCAACGTCGCACTCAAAGCACCAACTTCCACCGTAGTCATCGTCACCATTGCCTTCAACAACACCGGACTGGATTACTTCCGCATTAGCTCTGAATACTCTCTCTTTGTTTACACAAAATAAACATTGTTATATTTTTCACCTGCGTTTGCTTCCGTCTTTTACAAGTCATTACAGAAGAATCTGGCCAACATGGAAGCAGCAGGTGGTCAACCAATCTCCGCGTTGGAGGAGTTTCTCCAACGATCGCTGGCTCGTATGGATCATCAGGATCAAACCATCGAAGATATGCGGAAGGCCGTCCAGGTAATGGTGGCGAAGGTTTCCGAGCTCTCTCAGCGATCTCCGGACATCACGCCTCCCACTGCGCCACCCATGCCGCCCGCACCATCTTCACCTCCAGGGGGTAGTTTCATCCAGGAACCGAGACTGCCTATCCCGGAGAAATATGCCGGTGAGCCCAACTATTGCCGTACTTTTCTCTCTCATTGTTCTCTACATTTCGCCCAACAGCCCCGGACATTCTTCCTCGAGGAGACAAAGGTGGCGTTTACGCTCTCGCTTCTCTCCGGCAAGGCTGCCCTCTGGGGGACGGCGGTATGGGAAAACAAGGACAGCTGTTGTTCCTCGTTCGCCTCGCTTGCAGAGGAGATGAAGAGGGTTTTCGACCGCTCCGTCGCCGGGAGGGAGGCCGCCCGTCTCCTCACGGATCTCCAGCAGGGGGAGCGGTCGGTCTCGGACTATGCCATCGAGTTCCGTACCCTGGCGGCGGAGTGCAGGTGGAACGAGGAAGCGCAGTGGGATCATTTCCTGCATGGGTTGGTGGATCGGATCCATCGAGAGATCATCACGGCGGAATTACCTAAGTCGCTCAACGGGTTGGTGGACTTGGCGATCCGGGTTGACGCACGCCTCTCCACCGCTGCCAGAAGGAAGACTCTAGGTCCGTCCCTACGTCAGGCAGAGTCCATGGATCAACCCATCGAAGTTTCCGCCGGTGGTCTCTCAGATCCGGAACCCATGCAGGTGGGTCGAGCTCGGTTACCCCGGGAGGAGAGGAAGCGGCGGAGATCCTTGGGTCTTTGCATGTACTGTGGCGAGTCGGGTCACCAATGCCAGAGGTGCCCGGTAAAAGACCAAGCCCGATAGTAAAACAGAGGCTACTATCGGGCAGGATCTCCGCACAGAAGACCTCTACTACATCCACTCTCCTTCCGGTGAGACTACGGTGGTCCACTATGTCGCACTCAGGGCACGCACTGCTGGATTCGGGGGCGGAGGGCAACTTCATCGACAGCTCACTAGCACGTAAGCTCAAGTTACCCTTCACTTCACTCACCCACCAGATTGCGCCCTTCGCCCTCAATGGACATCAGTTACCCACTATCAAGTACACCACAGCACCTATCACACTCATCACTTCCGGAAACCACACAGAGACTATTTCATTTTTTATTACTGACACTACTCTCTCCCCCATAGTTCTTGGACACCCTTGGCTTCATTCCCATAACCCAAGAATTGACTGGAAACTGGGTTCTGTTACCAGCTGGAGCGAGGAGTGTCATAAGTCCTGTCTTGTCTCTGCTTGTGTTTCTGTTTCTGAGTCTGTGTTTCAGGGGAAAGCAGTGGATTTGTCTACCGTGCCCGCGGAGTACCACGACCTGAAGGAGGTGTTCAGTAAGTCGCGGGCTGATTCTCTTCCTCCTCATCGTCCCTATGACTGTGCGATAGACTTATTGTCAGGTACGTTTCCGCCTAAGGGCAAGTTATACTCTCTGTCCGTTCCGGAGATGGAGGCCATGGAGAAATATATTTCTGATTCTCTGGCAACGGGGTTCATTCGCCCTTCCTCATCTCCAGCGGGGGCGGGGTTCTTTTTTGTGGGTAAGAAGGACGGATCCTTGCGGCCTTGTATTGACTACCGAGGGTTGAACAACATCACGGTAAAGAATACCTATCCTTTGCCGTTGATGTCTTCAGCCTTCGAGAGGTTGCAGGGAGCGTCCGTCTTCACTAAATTGGACTTACGTAATGCATATCATTTGGTTCGCATCAGGAAAGGGGATGAATGGAAGACTGCGTTTAACACCCCTCGTGGCCATTTTGAGTACTGCGTGATGCCTTTCGGGCTAACGAACTCGCCGGCAGTCTTCCAAGCACTCGTTAATGACGTGTTGCGAGACATGGTAGATCAGTTCATATATGTTTACCTGGATGACATATTGATTTTTTCTTCGTCTCTCCAGGAACATTTGCAACACGTACGACGAGTGCTTCTGCGGTTGCTAGAGAATGGGCTTTTTGTCAAGGCGGAAAAATGCGTTTTTCATGCACAGTCTGTTTCTTTTTTAGGACACATCATTTCGACTGAGGGTGTTCGCATGGATCCTGAGAAAGTTAAGGCTGTGGTAGATTGGCCATCCCCAGAGTCTCGCAAGGCCCTGCAGAGATTTCTGGGGTTCGCCAATTTTTACCGGCGTTTTATTCGCAATTTCAGCCAACTAGCCGCACCTCTGACCGCTTTGACCTCCCCTGGTTTGACGTTCAGGTGGTCAGACGCAGCTGAGGCTGCGTTTGCCAAACTGAAAAGCTGCTTTGTTTCAGCTCCCATTCTCGTTACCCCTGATCGTTCACGTCAATTCATAGTGGAGGTCGACGCGTCAGAGGTGGGGGTAGGAGCAGTGTTGTCCCAGCGCGCATCCTCAGATGGAAAGGTTCATCCTTGCGCGTATTATTCCCATCGTTTATCTCCTGCGGAAGTTAACTATGACATTGGCAATCGAGAGTTGTTGGCGGTCAAGCTAGCACTGGAAGAATGGCGTCACTGGCTTGAAGGGTCGGGTGTACCTTTCATTGTATGGACGGACCATAAGAATCTCGAATACATTAGAACTGCCAAAAGACTTAATTCCAGGCAGGCTCGGTGGGCATTGTTTTTCGGTCGTTTCGATTTTACACTTTCTTACCGGCCGGGTTCCAAAAACATCAAACCCGATGCTTTATCCCGTCTTTTTGAGCGTTCCGATCGTACTGCTACTCCCGAGCCCATTTTACCGGAGAAAATCATTATCTCCGCGCTCAGATGGGAGGTCGAATCGAAGGTTTTGACAGCCTTAGAAGGGGTAACGCCCCCGGCTCGCTGCCCACCGAACCGTTTATTTGTGCCGGAAGGGTTACGGTCAGACGTCCTCCAGTGGGGTCATGGTTCCAGTGTTGCTTGTCATCCAGGGGTTAGTAGAACTAGGTTTCTAGTCAAGCAACGATTTTGGTGGCCTGGTATGGCTCGTGACGTCCACGGCTTCGTCTTGGCTTGTTCGGTTTGTGCCGTTGGTAAGACTTCCAATCGTCCTCCTGATGGGTTACTTTTACCGCTGTCTGTCCCTTCGAGACCCTGGTCCCACATTTCGCTAGATTTTATTACCGCCCTCCCACCCTCTAAGGGGAATACGGTGATTTTGACCGTAGTGGACCGGTTCTCGAAGGCGACCCATTTCATTCCCTTGCCCAAATTACCATCAGCCAAGGAAACAGCGGTAGCTGTCATTGACCACGTCTTCCGAATACATGGCCTCCCGACAGACGTGGTCTCTGACAGGGGTCCCCAGTTTGTGTCCAAATTTTGGCGAGAGTTCTGCAAATTGCTAGGGGCGACTGTTAGTCTTTCGTCCGGGTTTCATCCCCAGAGCAACGGTCAAACCGAGCGAGCCAATCAGGACGTCGAAAGGGTGTTGCGATGTCTGGTTTCCAAGAATCCTTCGTCCTGGTGTCAGCAACTCTCAATTGTGGAGTACGCACACAATTCTCTGCCGGTGTCATCTACGGGCATGTCTCCATTTAAGTGTAGTTTAGGGTACCAACCACCTAATTTTGTCAGTACTGAATCCGAGGTGTCGGTTCCCTCCGCAAACGCACTAGTCCAGAGGTGCCACCGCACCTGGACCAGAGCTCGCAGAGCTCTGCTCCAGGCAAGGTCACGCACCAAGGCCAAGGCCGATCGCCACCGGTCGAAGCCTCCCCGATACGTCGTCGGTCAAAGAGTGTGGCTTTCAACCCAGAATATTCCGATGCGTTCCGTCTCGAATAAACTTGCTCCCAAATTTATTGGCCCGTTTTCTGTTACCAAGATCATTAATCCGGTAACAGTGCGTCTTAGCCTTCCTCCCGCGTACAGGAGGGTTCACCCCGTCTTTCACGTTTCCAAAATTAAACCGGTGATTTTTTCCCGTCTTAATCCGCCTGCCCCGGTTCCCCCTCCGCCTCGTATCGTTAATGGGGAGACCACATATTCGGTTAACCGTATTCTGGACTCCAGACGGAGGGGACGCGGATTTCAGTACTTGGTGGATTGGGAAGGTTACGGTCCGGAGGAGAGAAGGTGGGTTCCTGCTCGGGACATACTGGATCACCGCCTTATTGATGAATTCAATCAACAGGTAAAGCAGGCTGGGAACGCCGAGGGGCGTTCCTAGGGGAGGGGGTACTGTCACGGTAGGAAAATCCAGTGTTTTCCTCCGTGTCATGTTTGTGTGTGTGTGTTGTTCACTTACCCCTGCCATGTGCTCGTTAGAGCAATCCCTTTCACCTGTGTGTTGATTGTCTCGCTCCAGCTGTTCATCATTACATCATCTCCATATATACTCACCTGACTTTCTGTTCCCTGCCAGATTCTATTGTTTGCTCAGTCTCCGTGTTGCTTGGTTGTTTCGTGCTCTCTGGATTACGTGTTACTGTTGGATGTTTATTGTCGTCGTCGTCTTCGTGTGGATGTTCCGTGTCAGCCTGGATTTCACCACTGCTCACCACTCCACCAACGTCGCACTCAAAGCACCAACTTCCACCGTAGTCATCGTCACCATTGCCTTCAACAACACCGGACTGGATTACTTCCGCATTAGCTCTGAATACTCTCTCTTTGTTTACACAAAATAAACATTGTTATATTTTTCACCTGCGTTTGCTTCCGTCTTTTACAAGTCATTACATCCCAACCGGGGGTACGTGAAGAGTTTCTATGGGGTACGCAAACATTTTTAGATTTTGCTTTGATCTGATTTACTTTTAATAAAAATGTCTCTTGTTTGTCCAGTCATTGACTTAAGATTGATTTTTGTGAGGAAAGCATTGTAAAAATGACTACTTTAAATGTAATTTTAATCTAATCATTAATTGTATAAGCCATTGTGAGTAAATGCGCTGCATGCTCCAACTGAAGAACAATCTGACTATTTTCAATGAACCTGACTCGTTTCTAAAGACAAAAAGTGTATTAACTATACTTATTACACGGCTCTCTGGAATGCTTGATTCTGATTGGTCAGTTGAGACATTTGCAGGTTCGTTCTTTTCAAATAATAACCGCTCCAAAATAATAACGCATAGCCGGACTACTTTCACGAGTAAAATCGCTCCGCGCCAATAAAGATCAATAAAGATTACTGTCTGTTTGGCGGCATCTTGTGACAAACACTCGACAACCACGACAAGACACAGACAGCTTACTGAGACTGAACTTGACAAAATAGAGCATGACAGCTACGAAGCCAACACACAAAAAATACAGAATGGGCATTAAAACTTCTCAAAGACTGGTTAAAGAGAAAAAAATGGAGACAGACAAGTATGAAGCAGAGGATCTTAATAAGGTATTACGATCATTTTATGCATCTGTGCAAAGTTTCGTGGAAGGATAAAAATGTTAATTTAAAACAAATATGCCAATAAAATGTTTCAAATTCATATTCATGTCCAGTTTTTTTTCTTATGTGGTAAGTAGCCGTGTAATAAGCGGGATAATGTAGAGGCAGCCGGTAGTTATTGGGAAATAAGCCCCGACAGTGTGATCAGGACCCGACGCGAAGCGGATAATGTGCCTCTACATTATCCCTTACATAATGTTCAAATGATGACATTCATTCCTGCTACCATAGCCATTTCAAATGACGCAAACAATCATTTGCATTGTTTTTAAAGTGGCTGACATATTTTGTCCCGTATGATGTCTTTTGTATTTATAGTGAATGTCGTAACACATTTTGTTTCTCTTTATATTTTTAACATAATAATTTCAGTTATTTGCAAACTTTAATTATTAGTAACTTAAATTGAGATTTTAGTAAATTTAGGGCCAGATTTACTAAAAAGGACGTGAAAGCTCAATTCCAAACAAGCGCCAATTATAGTGGAAAATCTGCGTGTGATTTACTACAAAGGCGCAAATAAAATAACACAAGAACAATAATGACATAGCCTAAGCACATTTCCATAATGACCATTGCAACCTACTAAGAGCAGCGCATATAAGTGACCTCGGCAGGACATCGCAATGAAAATGCGGACTGCGGAATGTGAAATTCCAGCTAACAGCTTAAAAGTAGGCCACACAAAGAAGAAACGGAGGACGAGTTAAAAAGAAGTTTTGAAACACTTGATGTAACTTCTCCTTATGACTTCTCCTTCTCTTTTCTCCAGGAAATTAAACATAGCATGGCTTGGAAAACTATATTTTAAAAGAAAGTATGTTCCTCTGGCAAACTAAATTTAAATTCTCTCCTCCAATTAATGTTGCATCTAAAAGGAAAACTTCTACAAATGCATATGCAATAAGGTCCCAAAAATAAACCTTTTCAGAGCTAAATATCTACTGTGTATCTTTAGTCGTTATTTAACATCAAAATGATGATTTGCGCAAGCTGTTAGTAAATCTGGCCCTTAAAGGGGTCATATGATGACATTTTTAAAGATGTAAAAAAAGTATTTGGCGTTCCCAGAGTCCATATGTAAAATTTTATATCAAAACACCCCACAGATAATTCATTATAGCATGTTAAGTTGCCATTTTGTAGGCCTGAGCAAAAATTAGCCGTTATTGAGTGTGTCTTTTAAAATGCAAATGAGCTGATACCAGAAAAGTCTACTTAAGAACAGTAACAAAGTATTTGTTCCCATATCTGGCGCATACCATCATTTTGTCATTAAATAACGACTGTCGGGATTTACTAAACACGCACAATGGATAATTAGCGCTGAAAAGGTAATAAGCGATGTAGTTATTTTTGCGACTGACCTTATTGCATATGCATTTCTAGGAGTTTTCCTTTCAGACGCAAAATTTATGGGAGGACATTTTTTTAATGATTCATGCAATGTGATTAAGTAATGTTTGCAAGTGTTATATTACTGGTATTTGCACCATTATTTTATGCTGAAAAAAGCATGTCTTAAATTGTTTGCAGTTGTAGCTGATAGGAGAAGGCTTAATTGGCCGAGATCAGAAGGCAGAGGATTTTTTCCACACGTAACAGTTTATTTGGAATGCCAGATGACCATATTGTTTGCCAAGCTATGTCATTTTTATTTGCTGAAGGAAAAAGTCACACAATAGCAGGTTTTTCAAAACTTTTTGTAAACCTTAAATTTTTTGTCATCCAGTTACCACTCCCATCTGTGCTTTTATGGAATTGCACTCTGACGTTAATTTGTTCCGTTTAGTAAATCTGGCTGACAAGTTAACTCATCAATTAGGGCGGTGTGTACGATTTCTGAAAAACGCTTTAGAAAATGGAGACGGACCGACTACCAAAACACACTTGTAGCCAATCACCAGTAAAGTGCATGTCAAATTCTTTATGTACATTGGCAACATTAATATTGTATGTATGTATATTTTGTTCCGCAACGAGAATTTTGTATGTTGGTGCTTTTGTTTAATAAAAAAAAAAAGAAAAAAGTGCATGTCTACTAAACGACATTGTTGCCTGGGTTGCGTATGTGTGGGGCGGGTCTATCAAAAGAAGATCCAGATTATATTGGGGTAGGGGCGTGTTTGTTTAGGTGATTTCAAATGTCAACATTGACTTTTAGAGACCATGGAGCCCGCCTTTAAGAGAAAACGCTTTCCTGCCAATGACGAGTATTTCTGGCTTTCCGCAAAACCGCTATTATCCACCAGGTGGCTCTCTTCCGCAACTTATAAAACCTTGGAGTACCGCCCTAGGGCAAACAGCTGTATGTCCGTGTAAGTTTTGAGGATCGCTCTGAATCTGATCTCTATCAAAAGTCCTTCACAAAAATTGAATTATCTCAGCTTTTTGCTCAAAAGTTGGTGTTTTTAAAGAAACCTACCCATATTTGAGAGATAATAAAAAGAGAACAGAATGAAACTGATGAAAATATTTTTTTTGCTTGACAGCAGAGGGTCTGTTCTTTCATTTGATATGTTGTATGTTTAAAGAAGAACATTTTCTGGAAGGCATTAAACTTTTGTAAAAACATGAATAATGCTGGGCTGGCTGGCAACTTTTTACCAAAGAGTTAATGGGGGCAGTTTGTGAGTATGCTGTAAGTAGGGATGGCTCACGTAGTTTCCGGCGAGATCAGGGTGATCTTTCTCGATGCCGTCATCCAGAATGGTCACGACCACTCCTCTACCGGTGAAGCCCTGAGCCCAGGCCTCCTTCACATTTAGGTCTCCATGACTGGGATTGTTCTGCAAGGTGAAAGATATTTTACTTGACAGATTTCACAATCTTGTCCACTGGAAAGACAGGAAATTATTCTTCAGTGCTTTATTGCTTTTATAAAGGACACCCCCTTTAGCAATGAAAGGGAAATGTTGGACTTGGTAAAACTCTTGTGTGCACCGCAAAAGCACAGGACAGGGGACACTGTGTAGAACATGAGGCCCTCAAGCTGTTTTGATGGGGAAATTTAACCAAGTCACACACAATTTGACCAAGACTTCCCATTGGGGAACAACCTACCTGCAGGACTACACACACACACACACACACACATGCACACTGATTTTTTACCTTTGCCACACACTATTGTTCAGCTGGAGGAGCTAAAGCAAATGAAAGATGACTGTTCACACACAGTCCCACACATTTCTCCATCCCAAAAGGTGTGGAAACTTTAACAAAATTATTTTCTCACTCCATCCTTCTCATTCAATGTCTTTCTCCTGCGCCATTTCTTTTCCTCACACGTTCCTGTATATCCAGCGCCATCTGCTATAAGGCCACAGCTAAATACTTTCTTTAACATGGAGAAACAGCTATAAAATGTAAATGTGGAAATTGGGTGCAAGAACACAATGAAGAACATTAAATGGCATGTCTCTGGATAACTGCCCCGTTCTCTCCCCTGATAAGAAAAAGCGACGTAAAAATAAACCGACAGGATCGAATCGCTTGTCTTTCTGGGACGCATCATCAGAGTAAACAACTTAAAAAGCATTCATTCCCCTGTCAACAATGATACAACCTCCATTCTTCACTATAAAAACACTCAGTATGTTAGCGTGTGTGTGTGTGTGTGTGTGTGTGTGTGTGTGTGTGTGTGTGTGTGTTTGTTCAACACGTGCATTGGTTAAACTGAAACTTTAACGGATTAGTATGCTAATGCACAACGACAGCAGTCGCGTTTGTGTCGTCATTTACGGTCCACGAGGCTCACTTTACAAATTAATATGTTTTTAACATGAGAATCATGGACCGAATACAAAACAGAGTAGCTACACAACAAACAAACACACAAATCTGTGTAAATGTTCACAATTAGACACAATTCAATTACTTTGTAATAATTATATTTTTATAAGATGTGATTCTTAATTTACCATTACATTTATGATTTAAAAATATGGCATATAAAGTGATGCAGTCTATTTTTTCAATAAACATGATGTTAAAGGAATATTCCATTTTCTTAAAAAAAAATCCAGAACATTTACTCACCACCATGTCATGCAAAATGTTGATGTCTTTCTTTGTTCCGTCGAGAAGAAATTATGTTTTTTGAGGAAAACATTCCAGGATTTTTCTCATTTTAATGGACTTTAATGGACCCCCACACTTAACTCTTAAGTCAACACTTAACAGTTTTTTTTAACGGAGTTTCAAAGGACTCAAAACGATCCCAAACGAGGCATAAAGGTCTTATTTAGTGAAACGATTATCATTTTTGACAAGAAAAAGAAAACATATGCCCTTTTAAACCACAACTTCTCGTCTATCTCCGGTACTGAAAGCGCCAGCGCAACCTCACATTAATGCGTAGTGACGTAGAAAGGTCACTTGTTACATATATAATGAAACGCACATTTGCGAACCATTGTAAACAATAAACTGACACAAAGACATTAATTAGTATCATTCCACATACAACAACGTCGGAACGGTCCTCTTTCCCCACACTTGTAAACACTGGGGCGTAGTTTCGCGTTCGTCTTCTGTGACCTCTTGACGTGAAGACGTATTGCGTGAGGTCGCGCTGGCGCTTACAGGACCGGAGATAGACGAGAAGTTGAGGTTTAAAAGTGGTGAGTAAATTATCTGGATTTTTGAAAATGGACTAAACCTTTAATATATCAACCTGTTTCAGTACAAAGCTGTATGCATGTCTATAGTTATGTGTATACTGTAAGTATATGAATTTCGCCTACACGTACTACTTAGAGGATCCACCCAATTCAAAGGCACCAATCTGTTCATTCTCATGTAGTGACTGTTGTTTCTTTAGACGCAAGAAGATAAACAATGTGCCCAAGCAGACCATATTTTATCCAACTTCTGACTACTATCTGTTATTATTATTATCGATTGAACCCAGCCTGAAGTCTTGACTACATCAGCACGATTCAGCAGAAGCTACTTTAAGGATAGAGAAAGATTTCACAATGCGATAAAAACAATTGAAAAGATGGTATTGTCTTCAGAAGAATGTGCAATAATGTAGCACATTCAATAAGACCAGAAATATTATAAAGGGTTGACTTTTATGTTGTGCTGTCTTGAGACTGAAGCATTTAAAATGCTGTTTCTGTATGGGATCCGAGGAAATGTTCACACATCATCACAGATGATTTTCCACTGTAAAGCACTTAATACATTGTACATTCAAAACAACTGCAAAATTGACACGAATGCTGTTCACGTACCAGGTACCACTGCTGAGGGAATTTTGGATCTGTGGGTTCGATATGAATGTCTCTTCTGCGTCTTTGTTTGGCAATCTGCTGCTCAGCCCAAATCACCTAAAATCACAAACATCAGAGATAAAGCCAAAGACAATATTTCATTGCACATTTACATCAAACGGTTCACATCTCTTTTACCTTTAACTAGAGATGTGTGTACTTTCTGCTTGGCTTGTTCTCGTTCTAAAAATATCCACATTTCTCACTGAACTGCATTGTTTAATTCAATCTGCTCTGTTATTGCACTTCCCTGTGTGTTTTTGTACGTTTGTGTGTGTGTGCATATTCCCGAGCATGCATTTTTGTCTTTTATGTCAAAACCCATGTCATTTTGATGGGTTGTTTTCATTTCAATCTCAATAGTTTCTCTTTTTCAACAATATTAAATTAAATGACTTGTTCATTTTTCCCTTGGCAATCCAGAGCAATATCTAACACTGTGCTCACATTTTATAAGACATCACATCTGCTATTTAAAGTCAGAGATCTTAAAAAGGTGCGACAATTTCTGATCAAATTCTTCCACAACTTAACTTCAAGAGCAATGCCTTTTACAGTTTTATATCTCTTTTTTATATCTATTTTAGAAACGGTTTAGAAAAGCAACACAAAGTCTGGGACTGTAATCTCAGGTGCCGTTTATGTGCTTTATATAATGTTAAAAGCGTCTGAGTGAGTTTGAATATCATTTTGTGTTCCCAGCTTTGTTGTCTTTCTGAAAATCACAATGGCTTACCTTCTTTAAAATAAATGAATAGAAACAAGTGTATTTTATGACAAAGATTGTTTTTTTTTTCGGTAACTACGTATTAGAGGTGTTAGAAAATACTGATATATGTGTGTATTGTGATATTTTGTTTGGAAATACTATATTGATTAAAAAAATCTATATTTTTTAATGAAAAATCATACAAGATTCATGATAGTTGTTTCACTTGGAGTTTTCATCCGAACCACTAGATAGCATTCTTCTTATCTTGCAATTTAAACAGTGACAGAAAGTACGTTCATGGGGCGCCCACTGATGTAAATGACTGGATTGTTCATCACATCACAATTGGAAAGCCACACGCCGCCATATTGGTATACCCAAAAGATTGTTGGACGTTGTTAGATTTTAATAATAAAACAGTACTTCCCAGTCTTCGTTTTTAAATCTGAAGTCTCCTGGTACATTATTACAATGTAAACGTGTAACAGTCCCGTTCTGTTTCCCTGCCTGTTCCCTGTTGTTTTCCTTATCATCGTTACTTGGACTCCATTATTCTCCCATCATTCTCCACTCCCCCTTACCTGATCGTCATTGTTAATCACCATCACCTGACCCTCATGATCTCTATAAAACCATACTGATTCATTCCTTGTCCATTTTCGCTAATTTTATGGTTTATTTGCTGTGTATAAAAAAAGAAACCTTTATAAACCAGCATATTTTTTGCTTCTGCCATTGCCCTGTCAGGGTTGTCAGACCCCTGTAACAAATCCACTCCAATTGCCATTCAAAATTAGTCCAAAAGTAGCCCAATTCAGACATTGTTGAAAAAACGGCTGACCTGGCAACGCTGCCTTGCTTTTAGCCAGCTAGACATGTGGGGAGAAGAAGCACCTGATAAATGTGCAGCTCTAGCTGTATGAAAAAAAAACCGCTTGACTTTGAGCAGGCATCACTCGCTGTGTGAAGAAACAGAGCCTGACTTTAATTATAAGCGCACAGCTCCCATTGTATAAAGTGAAACCGTATCTGCTGTCCGATGGTGGTGCGGGTCACAGATCAACCAATGTCAAATAAAAATGTCATAATCAATTATAAGTGATTTTATTGATTAGTTGTTTGCAGTCCTAGTTTTTGTTAACTTCTTGTTTGTACTGATTTTCATTGAGATCAATACTGAGATTAAGTTTATATCTATATATGAAGAGTTTGGTTCCAAAATGCAATAAACGCCATTTCTTTAAAAAAAATTGTTACTGCTAAAATCAGTGTTGTATCTGATCAGTATTAAAAAGTAAATTCTTCATTTTACCGATATCCGCCATGTTATTGTGTCATCTTTTCTTCTTTTTTTCCAAAAACGCGATAAACTCCAGTCGTGCAGAATGCAATAAATCTGCTTAACCAATCACAGCGCACCATTCCACACATTGTAAAAAATAATGGCAGGGTGTTGAATACACAAAGAATCCTATTTTTCCCAATCTACTTTGTCCTTCGTGATTAACAAACAAACAAAAACAAAATAATACTTTTGATGGCATTGATAAACCTGTGGTGGTTTTCTGAGGCAGGAAAGAAACGTAAGCCATCAAAATAATTTATGTGAGAAGCACTTGAGCGAAGGAAAAATGCCGGGTGTTGCTTGTTCTTACATGACAGCATCAAGCTTTTGTCATGCTAACACATTGACCCCAGGGGATTTTATGAAAACTTTCCATTATTTCACTCGAAGTCAAAAAAAATCGGGCCGGACCAAAACATTTTACAGCTGATCGCTGTCAAAAAAGTTCAGCGACGACATCCCAAGGATGATAGCAACAATGGCAGTGTTCTTAATATGACAAAGTAAGTGTTTTGATTAATGCCATTAATGTTTTTTTTTAAATGAGTGTATAGTCAACTAAATGAATATAACATGGCAAAGATGAATGCATATTCATATAATGATTCAATAGATTTATAGCATTTTGAAAAACTTGTCATGGATTTATTGCATTTTGCAGAAATATATATATATATATATATATATATATATATACAGGGTTTAAATTGGGCCGGGGCACATAGGCTGAAGGTCTTGCTCTACTCTTGCCAATGTACCCGCTGCGCTTGTGCGTGTGCACTCGCTGCGTGCGTGTGCACTGAGGCAAAGGGAATAATGCGTTTCCATTCATTATGGGGCATACTCACCAACGCAAGTTCACAAAAAGTCAAAGTCAACTTTACAAAGTCAATGCAAAGACGCAAGCAGACACGTCCTCGCACGGGATGATGCAAATTGGGCGGCGCAATTGCCGCAAAAACACATGCTTTTTCCTTTAAACGCAAGTTATGCAACTCAAGTGAAAAAACTCAGAACTTCAAGAACGCGCTCTCAAGCAGGATTATTTGACGAGAGAGCGAGCGAGAGAGAGAGGTAAGAATGATGTCCATGTCGAACGTCCAGAAAACTTAATAGAAGACTAGAAACGTGTGAAGGACTAAAGTATGAATGTCACTCATTTAATCACAGTATGTTAACTGAATAACACTGGATATAACTCATTGTATAGTTTAATAAAATAATGTATTTTGATTACACAAACCTAACTATAGTGATTGTTTTACTAGCTGCTGAACAGCATATGAAATCTCTATGGCTAATTTCTAAGACATGTTGCTGATACAGTACTGTGTATTGTACCTTTTCTTGTTAATTGAGTCTTTTGGGGTATCTTATGCCTAAAATTATTCAAGGAGCTTGATTCTTTTTACTTCCTTTAAAGGGGCGGTGAATTTATCGATTTTATTGTTTTATACTGTTGTCTGATGTCTACTTATGATGTTCGCGTGGTTTTTACATTCAAAAACATCAAAAGCATTAAGTAATAGGCTATTTTGTAACATGGATTAGTGGCTGTCTGGAGAAATGCTTCGTTTGAAGGGGCAGGCCGCATTGAAGACCTGGACGTAAACACCCACTGCTATGATTGGACAGCTTCATTACCCATCATTACATGTGGGAAAATGTTTTAAAAACATTAATGTGTGAAAATAGCAGCCGAACACATATATGTTTGAGCCACAAAAGATTCTGGGTGCTAAAGATGATACACATAAATGACAATACGTATAGTAAAGTAGAAACAAAAATTTAAACTCGACGTGACTAAAGTACCGTATACAACACAGTAAGCGCGCATCAGATTATAAACTGCGGCTAATAAATCCTTATCAATAAATTTGTATATTTCTATTGTGCTTGTGAGGTTGCTCTTAGATACACGTAATGTTACATACCACAGTTATATGATAAAAAAGCTTTGTTGAGTGTTTGACCGTTCAAACGCAACTTGCCTAAATTACCGTATACAACACAGTAAGCGGGCATCAGAATCTAAACTGCGGCTGATAAATCCTTCTTTATCAATAACACTGTATATTTCTACCGTTAAATTACAGTCGTGTTGTTAAGTGGTGTATCTTTATTAATCGTTTAATGTTTTTAGTACATTAAAACAGTCAAACAAACGTGTTTAGACACGGATGTTACAACAGACATATCAATCGATCTCTTCTAACAAAGCAATAGTGAAACGCAGTAACTTAAATAAACTTACTGTGTATACTGCTGTGTCAGATCCAATATAAGTGGTGCTTTTAATCACAGTCTCTCTGCAAATCCAGCATCGACTTCTTTACAAATGAATCCGTGTACACAAAGTAAACACTCCCCACTCGAGCTGGAACTTCTTCAAAAGCAAACTTTATCCACGCATTACTAATGTTGAGACTCCGTTATCCAGCGTCTGTGTTCTTCCCATAGACCGTTCTTCCACAAGTTCCGAAAATGCGTTTCCATGGTTTCTACAGATTACCGCGTCAAAATAAAAGTCTCTCAGAAAAAATGTATTTAAAAGTCATTTTGGTTAAATTTGGCAATCTTTAAATACATGTTTACTTACTGTTGACACACGTGTGTCACGCGAAGCTGTAGGCGGGGCTACAAAAGTGGTCCTTGTATTTGGATATGGGGAGGTGCTTCAATTCTACTTTGACGTCATACTTTTCCGAATTCCACACTGGCTTGTTTTACTGGCTTGGTGCCAAAAACTGTTATATTTCAGGGCCTGTTTACACGAGAACGCTCGAGGGTAAAAACGTAAAAATATTTTATCGGATGTGCCTTTCGTTTACACGGCGACGGCGTTTTGGGGGCTTAAAAACGCAAAAAAGTGAAACCACCCTTCAGAGTGGAAATCTTAAAAACGATCTACCGTCGCGTTCTCGTCTAAAGAGTAAAAACGCAAAAGTCTGCTCACGGTGGCTCTCGTCGCGCACGCGTTTACGTCACAGGCATGCGCCAGTTCAGGAAAATAACAACAAACATGTCAGATTATTTCCATACGTCGGACCTTCAAGTTGCCATAGCAGCTCTGATAAATATACAAGTCTTTCCAGGAGTTGTACGAATTATTCACAGCAAGTATTACTGATCAGAGAAGGCACATTAATTACCTCAGTGAAACTGTGGATGCGCCAATTCGTCGGAGGCAAACCAGACGGCTTTGAATGAGACCTGGGAGAACCAGGAAGAAGGTTGTACGCAGGCTCACGGACTTGGTGTTGTTGTGTGTCAGTGCTTCACATTGCCACCTAGCCGCCTGGAGTGCATACTACATCGAATATCACACACTTTTGCGTCACCATATGCACGCAGATTTCCCCCTCAAAATGCTCGTATAAACGCGGAATAAAAAGTGATAACGCAACACCACTTTTGCGGTTTCTTTTCAGATCGTTTCCATGTAAACGTAGCCTCAGTAGCACGGACGTTTTCAGTTCTGAAACTTGCAGGATGTTCATTTAAGTATGATGACCGCTTATATAACAAATTATCAAGTTAAAATTGAGTATTTGATTCACCGCTCCTATAAAGTTTGATCAATTTTGCATAATGACATGTGCAACAAATGAATTTAGGGTGTCAAACTCATAGATTTGCATAATTAAAAATTCAGATGCTCTTTTTAAAATATTTTTGGGGTCAACCTCTGGCACAGATTTAAAGTTGAAACTTATCAAATCCTATCAGAGGTCCAGAATGTCATTAAACACACCAGTGGCTTTGCTGTCATCAGTATTAAACATGTTACCCCTCGATGTATCCCTCCGCGCAGAACCCCCCCACATAACAAATCCCAATTTAACCCCTGTATATATATAACATCAGCGTAAACATCAGCGAGTCAATAAAAAAGCAACTCCACAACAATAACAGATGCAGTTGTCTGCGTCTTATAAATGTATTAAAGAAAACAATCTACCGAAAAAGAAAAATAACATTAGCATTTATACTAACCTAGAGGTATTAGACAACAAACGGAAAATCTAATCACATCTGAGACAAGTATAGGCATCTGAGATATACTCTCTGCAAAACAGTTGTTGTTAATGAACCCGAAGGTCCACGGGGCTCCTGCTCCATATACAGGGTTCATTTTTCACTAGGGGACAACCAGAGCGCCTACCAATTATCTTGTTCTCATTATCTTATCTCTCCCCTCCTTATTTCTGCTTTCCTTTAAACTCACATATTTTTCTTTCAAAAAAATAAGTCAATTCTACAAGCAAACTCCACTTTTCGAAACAGCCCTCAGACTTTGGATATAAACTTGTTTTTTTTACATTATTAAAGCACCTGAACATTAGTGCTGCCTCCGAAATTGCCTACTTCTATACGGAAATCAGTAGGCGAGGCGAGTAGCGTGTCCGAATTTACATTATTTGAAAAACAATAGGCGAAAAGTACCGGAATGATCTAATCATACTGTATGGCACATATGTTTTTACGGTCTATGAGTAGGCACTCAATCTTATTCAGTACCTACTGTCACAGTATTTTAATTACGGGCACAGGGCAGGTGTCTCAGTGTAAAGCCATGTTTACATAATTACACATGATTGGAGGTGTAATTTACTCAGTTTTCCATTTTGGTGTCTGTTGGAAGGAAATTAACCATTTCTGATCCTCTGTGAAATTGGTGAGATTCTTTTTAATGATTCAGCAGAACGGTTTAAAGGATTAGTCCATTTTCTTTCAAAAAATCTAAATAATTTACTCACCACCATGTTTTCCAAAATGTTGATGTCTTTCTTTGATCATTCGAGAAGAAATTATGTTTTTTGAGGAAAAGATTCCAGGATTTTTCTCATTTTAATGGACTTTAATGGACCCCAACACTTAACAGTTTTAATGCAAATCTCTGGTCCTGTGATGCGCCAGCACGACCTCACGCAATACGTCATGATGTCAAGAGGTCATGGATGATGTATGCGAAACTCCGCCCCAGTGTTTAAAAGTGTGGAGAAAGAGGACCGTTCTGACGTTGTTGTATGTCGACTGATACTAA